>NC_141161.1:99842078-100149674 GCF_053477565.2 Lygodium microphyllum
GATACTTGATTAAGCCTCTTGTATATTCAAACCAAACTAGAATTTCATTCCTCCCTCGCATCCTTCATAAACTCCAATATGATGTACACATCCTTGGAGTCTTCAAACAGATATTCTCTTCATATGAATCTGCTTCTTCATGCAATGTGTCATGGAAAGAATATGCTTTTTGAAAATGAGCTCCATGCTCAATCATACATGATTTGAGAAAATATGCATCAAATCCATGCCATGCAACCAATGACGTGATGCTTCCATACGAAAGAAAATGAATACACTGAAGAAAATAGTGCCTAGCCTATTTACATGTGCCTGTGTGTCATGCAAAACATAATTCCTTGATTATTTAAGATCCTTATCCTCTCCTCTTAACACTTATCAAGAGAAGATATCGTATTCCACTCTACCCACCTAAAATCTCTTTGTCACTCAAGAGAAATGATGGTCCTCAAGATGTTGACTAGGAAAACAACCCATCTCACAAGTGGCAGCAACCTTCATGACCCTCAAACTCACCCAAGCACCTTTCCCACCCAACTAGAGGTTCCTAACTTGGTGATGTATATCCCAAATATCATGAGTGCAAGAAACTGTGCATCTTCAATGAAAGGTCCTCTCTCAAGTGTGCATGCATCTAAGATTTACTACATATAGTTGTAGTAGGCCTCATGCCATGCTAGTGCTCAACAATGGTGCAAAACGTACATCAACCCAACCCATGGAATAAAAATATTTGAAAAAATCAGGAGACTACCTTTTGAATGCAATGTATTAAACAAGTGCAACATGAAGTGCTCATGAACCCATAATCCCTGTGTTATGCAAAAATTTGGCAAGAAAACATACATGTTCCATAATATTTAGCAACTATCAACAATCTCGAACTCTTAGTTGTCCCAAAAAATACCAAATCTCGACCAAGGCTATCAAGTTTTCACACTCAAAATTCAAACAAAATGACAAAAACAAATCCTAAGCTAGACAAACATAGAAAATCCAACTATGAAATGACAAAACAAACAGTCACGCAAACTAGGCTAACAAAAATTAAACCTATCTAGGGGTTTTTAGTTTTCAAAAAAATGCTTGACAAAGTCATCTAAGTTTTACCTCCTCACTTTATAGTACTTCATGGGAAGCATGCCTAAAATTGTTATTCTACTAGAGAATATGCTCCCCTATCTTTAGTTTACAAAGACCTTGAAATAGATAAGAAACCTACTCATTTAATAAACATGCAAAAGTCCACTATTGAAAATCTATTGTATTCCTTTCTTTTGAATCAATAAAGATTACTCTAGTCCATAAAACTATGTAAGAGATGAAGGATATAAACTCTTGAGAAGTTCAATCTAGCATTTGACTTTATTAATTAGAATCACCAATTGATTTGAATAGATGATACATACAAAGATCTCCAAGAGAAAAAGTTTCTTATGATGTAGACACTACCACCCAAGTTCAACAAAGGAGGATCCAAGGTGAAGCAAGATGTGGAACTATAGATCGAAGGCATGAGTGACTATTTCTTGGCTACTAAAACTACTTTGACAAATCAATCCATGACTACATGCCTTTATCTTATTGGTGATTCAAAGCTTTGGTAGCAACAATGGTGTGCATATAAGGGAGTATCAGAAGCCTCCCAGAGTTGTAAACAAACCAAAGAAGCTATGACAGGTCGAGACCTTTCTCAATCCATTGAGTTGATCATAAAGAATAAAATTTACAACTTGCACCAAATGAACTTAACTTTAGAAGGGCATTGCTGGAATTTTGTGGATCTTTGCAAGTATGCACAATGCATGACTGGAACATAGCAAATTCCATGCCAAGGACTAGATCCACCCTTAGACACTTACCTCTAATCAATGAGACCAAAAACTCTCAAATGTATATTGATGTGAGCAAAGCCCATCATAGCTAAGGAAATTGCTTAGAATGGCCAATGAAACCACCTTATGAACAACAATTATGGAATAAATTATACCCTAGTCCCAACATGGACAATGCAAGAGGAAATGCAAGGGCCAATGCTATCACCAACGACCAAATGGTCTAGGAAACATGTAAAGCTAACCATGTAAAAGGACTAGACACCTAAGGGACAACTGCCCAAGTTGTCCTCAAAATCCAAACCCAAATCATTGTATTGAAAGAGACAATGAGAACAAAAACAAAACCAAGGTTGTGGGCATGGGAAAGCAGCTGGAGCCTAGCTAAACACCATGATAGGGCAATTAGAAGAGTATAACTTAGGTGAAAAGATTGAAAGAGGATCCATACATGCTACCACTAAGAAGAAAAGATAGATCTCCAATGTCATGTAATCCAAACTTTAGATACTTACAAGGATACATCCTTCAGAATTTTGGTCGATTGTGGTAGTACTCATTCTTTCGTGAACATAAAATAGAGAAGAGATTTCATTTAGAACTATGGAGACAAGAAACATGTAATAGAACTAGCTAGTAGGAAGGAACCATCCAACTAAAGTAAAATTTCAAATCCTACCATTAGGATGTTATGATTGCATTGAGGGAATGGAATAACATACAAAGAATAGAGGACATATTTTGTGTGCCAAAGAGGAAGTGATCTACCAAGATCTGGAAGATAATACCATGAAAGCATATGGAAAAGCTCAAAAGACTAGGTTCTAACTAGCCAAGGGAAGTTGATTCAGAAAAGGGTTATAAGGAAATATCGGCTAGTTTATATCATCCAGTTAAATAACGGCCAAATAAGGTTGAGAAGAATAAAAAAGATATTCTACCTTTCTAGATCAATGATTTTGAATATGTATTTCTATAAAATTTGATCCAATTGCCTTCAAAACATGACTTTGACCACAAGATAGAGCTGATTCTTAGAATTGAACCAATATCCATTAGACCGTACAAGTTGTTTTGTAGCTAAGGCCATCAAGCTCAAAGAACAATTGATGAAACTGAAAGTGCAAGGATTCATCAGCCTAAGTAATTCACCTTCAGGGATGCCTATTCTTTTCCAAAAGAAAAATGATGGATCTCTTAGACTCTGCAATGACTTCATAAGACTAAACCTGGTGACGATTAATAACAAGTACCCTAGAACTAAGATCGATGAACTTCTAGATCTCTACATGGAAACAAGGTCTTTTCCAAGATAGATCTAAGATCTAGATATTACCAAACCTCAATCAAGGTAAAGGATATCCCAAAGACTACCGTCAATACTAGGTATGGTCATTACAAACTCTTGGTGATGCCATTCAAATTGAATGATGTCCCAACACCATTGAATTGATTGTTGTAAGATATCTTCCAACCATTTTTACATTACTTTGTTCTAGTATCCGTTGACGATGTACTATTGTACTCAAGTTCATTAGAGGATCATGAAGGTCACTTAAGGATTGAATTGTAGACATTGTGAAAATCAACTCTGTATCAAAATGAGAAAATGCAAATGACCTACATTCTTATTCTTATATGATGTATCAAAAAATTTTATCGCATTTCTTTTTTTTAATGTAATATTTTTTATTCTTTTCAATTTCATATATTGACTAAGCATGGAAAACTAGAACATTTCTAATGCAAAAAATTACAACTTGCAATGTTAATGAGATATTATCATGTGCATTATTTTGCATGAATCATTGAAATCAACCTCAGAAATCAACTGTAGATTGATGTTGATACTATGTACAACAAGTGGTACTGCATATGAATTTGTTAATATATAAGCTCTTAGAAATTGAAATAAAGGGCCATATCAAGTATGGTAATCTTTATGCAATTGGCCCACACCTGCCCCTCCCCCCTTTCCCATGTCTTCTTTCCCACCACCCACCCCTACTCCCTTCCCCCAAACTACCCCATTTCCCCCAGCCTTTTAATATTGGAGGGAGAAATTAATTGGGGCATATCCCTAGTATGTATGCTTATGCACTTTCTAAAAAAACAACCCCTCCCTTGCACTTACGTGATTCCATAAGCTACCCACAGTGAACTCTCAAAAGTATAAAATCTTCATCAAGAATTATTCTCTGATTAGAGCACCTTACAAAATCTCTTGAAAAAGAATATTGTGATTATATGGGTAGTTGAATATTTAAAAAGCTTTAATAAACTTAAAGACATTGTAACAACTTTTCTAATAGTGAAGCTCCCAAACTTCAACCAACCATTCAAAGTAAGCATTGATGCAAGTGGACTTGCAGTTCGTGAGGTTCGAGTATACGAAGGAAGACTAATGGCCTATACTTCAAGGAATCTCAAGCCTTGTAATTCAAACTATGCTCCTCGTTGAGAGTGTAAACCAAACCATTGAAGACACAAAGGATCAAGATAGTTGATGGAGCATCTACCTCTTGTGGGATTTGCTTATAATTCTACTCATCAACATTAGTAGACAATCAAGATGTCACCATTTGAAGGCTTGCATGGAAAAGAATGCCATGTATCTCTAAGTTTCTTGGATCCTACTCTTAATGTGGAAGCATCCAAGACCATGCTTAAAGATATGGGGACCAAATAAGTCAAACTGTTCAATATGATTAAAGTTGCCCAAGACTAACAAAAGTCCTATGCTGAGCTTGAAAGGTCCATAAGGATGTTGAAGGAAGTCGACATGATTCTCTTAAGGATGAGACCTAAAAAGAGCTCACTATCCTTGGAAATGTGTAAGAAGCTTACTCCAAGTTAGTGTGGATCTTAAAAGGTGTTCAAGGTGATGGGAAAATAAGCCTACAATCTTAGACTACTACCCATCTCAAGATCCATAATATATGTCATGTGAGTCTACTAGAGCATCCCTAATTTCTCTAGATATGAGGACCTCTTGATTTCTCTAAGGAGGAGAGGATGTAATGTCCCCATTATACACTATGATAAACAATGTGCATACACATTCTACTTAACTAAAGAAATGTGCAATAATGTGCATTTCTTAGTAGGTGCAAGAATTATGAAAAAAAGTGCATTTCTGAATAGGTGCAAGAATCATGAAAAAAGTGCTAATGTGAATATTTTCCACATTTGCACCTTTGCGCATTATCAAAAACAGATATACTTAGAAATATTTAACATGTGTTGTTAAAATACAAAACAACCCACACATTTTAAATTAGGCCATCTAATGTTGAAGATGAGAAAAATCAATAGTGTAGACATTTTTGTCTCAAAAAATTAATCGCTCTATAATTTTACAACGTATCATGCAAATGATCACTTCATTATCTTCTATTCTTGATGTTTCTCTCTTATCTTTCTTTTTAGTATTTGTGTTCCTCTTATGATATATACTCTCATAGGTATCATTACCTATGTGAGGATACAAAAGCTCCAATAAGAAAAGACCACACTATTCCTATTTCAAAACACAAAATTTTAGCTGCTTGTTGTTGAAAATGAAAATTTTAGCCTACTATTTATTGCAAAAAACCCAAATTCTTTGCATTATTTGGTCGATTACAACATACATGGGATATTTATCACAATTCTTCGATAGATGTAGCCGATTATACCCTTCATTTGGGCTCCCCAATAGTAAAACATAGCAAATTTAGTGTGTTTGTAGTAGGTGTCTTAGAGATGGAATTCCATCAATTCACTTGTTTGGTGGAGTAGGCAAGCAATCTATCCATACTAGTACTTCAATATGCATCTAATGATAGATGTGGGGATACAAGGTCAGAGTCCCATTCTCAATGGGCATAAACTTGTGATAGGTCTCAAAGATCAAAGAAGCTCTCTTGTCCAAGATTCCTTTTTATCTCGCATAAGGCCCATCATTTTGGCCCTTATATGCCTACAATGGCACCTTTAATTATACAAGTGTTGGTTCTACCTTCCCTTCCAAAAGAAGATTGCATAGATTGGTCTAACTACTCCCTTTGGTCTTGTAAAGTGGACTGTATACTTGACATGTTTGATCTTTGGGAAATTGTTATTAGCCACATTCCTCATCACATGAAGGATGCCATAGTTGGATCCATGTAGCCCTATGGGATCTGCTCAACTCTCAAGCTTGGTCCTTCCTCTTTTACGAGACTACATGACTCCATACTTGCTCATGTACATAGGTTGGAAATAGTAGTGAAAGTGTGGACAAAGCTTTATTCTCTCAACCATTATAAGAACTTTTCCCACCATATACCTTAGAGAAGAAACTCACAACAAGAACATGATAGGTTGAAAAAATCTAGGCTAGCAGAAACAACACATCACTCTAGTCTATGACCATCTTGAAGTCACCCTTGACTAAATTTGTTCCTCATGGGATTTCCACTTTTTCATTCTCTTCACTTCTTACTACCTCTCTCTTCTCTTTTCTCTCCATATTCATGTTCCTCTTCTATTGCGAACTCTCAAATGGTATCATTACCTAAGCAAGGACATGAATCCTTTAGCTAGAGGGGGCACTACATCATTGATACTTGAAAAAGAATATTTTAACTTGCTATTGGTGAAAATGAAAATTTATGCCTCCTATTTATTGTAGAAACACAGATTTTTTGTAAAATTTAGTGATTACAACATAGATAGGACATCTGCCATTGATCCTCTGTAGACTATACCCTCTATTTGAGCTCTCTAATAGCAAAACACAATAGATTTAGTGAGTTTACAAGTGTCATGAGTTCCACCTGTTCAATATAATTTATGACTTAAGTGAGCACTCTATCCATTGTGCTTTAGATAGGCATTGTGATGATAGAAGGTCAAAATCTTGTTCTGAATAGTCACAACCATGCGATGACAAGGCTAACAAAACATAGGTAAGTTGAGACAATGCATAAGTGTGGTCTACAATTGTGTCAAAATCATGCCCAACAAGTCCTATTCCTAATGGAATTATCACGTCATTCTCTTGCCTTCTTGTTGTATCTCTCATCTCCTTGTGTTCTTATTCGTGTTTCTTTCATGTGTGAACTCTCACATTGTGTCATCACCTATGTGAGGATGGGAAGTCTTTAGCTAGAGTAGACAACCCTATTGCTACTCAAAAATGCAAAGTTTTTCCTCATCTAAGCTAGAGTAGACAACATTGTTGCTACTCAAAAATCCAAATTTCAGCCTCAACTATAACCATCTTGAAGTCACCCTCACAAGTCCTATTCCCATTGGAACATCACGCGACTGAACCAATTCCTTCCCTCTCGTTTTATTTTCTATAGCACCATAAACATTGGTCATGTTAAATTTCCTCACTTCCTGCCCACCTTATGGAGATACTCAAAATACTACTATCTTTAGATCTATGAATGCATTTTGGGTCTTTGTTTCATTTGCATAGGGAATGAATATTCTCTACAATAGTGATATTTAATGAAACTTTGGGTAATTTACATGTTTTGGGGCTATTTTAAGAGCTAATCACATGTCCCTTGGAAGGCTTGACTTGCATCATCCAATGCATGACCATCAAAGCCCAAGGGAGATCAAAATCTAGCATACCCATCAATTTGAGGGAAAGTGTGCTTACCTTCTCCTGCATGGTCTCAACCATATTTCTTGAAATTAATTTAAGGGAAAGATCTGTATAGGGCCATATTGCTTGAAACCATAGGGCAATCCTCTTCTTTTCTAAGTGGGAGGAATATCATTTCAATTTCCCTCATAATTATTCCAATTAACAAGTGAATGTTTGATCTAGAATCTTGCTACACATTTGAGTTGTTATTTGTGAAGATCTAGGTATAGAATGGAGTCCCATTCCATTTAGTAGGGCAACCCTATTCTTATATCTAGAAGCTTGTAACACATTTGAGTTATCATTAGTGAAGATTTAGGTACACAATGAAGTCCCATCCCATTTAATAGGGAAACCATGTTCTTATATCTTCAAGTCTATCATACTAAGAGAGGTTTTGTAATGATGGTAGAAAGTGGAGCTAGAGGTCATCCTTGTATAACTTACCTACTCAACTAGAAACTATGAGATTTTATTCCATTCACATGCACGAGTAGTGGCATTGGTGAAAAAACTCTAGGTGAGAGAGTCAAAACCTTTAAGCTTTTCATTGTTAGGAAAATAGGGAGGTGTCATTCTAGAGGAGGATTAGGGAAGATGGAGTATAAAAGGGGTGTAGGATGGTTGTCCTAGCCGTAGAACGAGTGAAAAAGTGCCATGATAGAGGAGGATTAGTGAAGATGAAGTAAAAGAATGGCTTCCCTAGTAATATGATAGATTAAAGAGTAAAAATGCATATAGCTTGATAGAAAATGTTGGTTGTGAGACTAAGAAACATGCTGCAAATGTAGGGAAGATTATCATCTAGGCTGGAAAACAATTATAGCAACGAAAAGAAGGGTAGATTAACCTTAAAGCTAGGTAAACATAGACCTATAAGATATGTCCCCCTTTTCAAAAAGTAACATTGAAAATGAGCTTCAGAGCAGATTGTAATCACTTTTCCTAATTCTTAGTTGTGGTATAACTTTGCTTTCATCAACTTAAGCATCGTAAGATTTGGGTCATTTCACTCAAGCTGAGGAATTGCGGTGTGGATAAACAAACCCATATTAGAATTTATTTGAAATTTAGAGTTATAGATCCTCTTTATATGGATTCTTCTCTCTTTTGTGTAGTCGTGAGTGTCCATTATGAAAGTGGAAGAGTAATACTTTTCAATCTTTCGTAGCATGAGTTGCTCTAGAGTCTGGTGTAGGAGTAGGACCCTCTACTACCTAGGTATAATTTTCCAAATTTTAAGTTTGTTTTATTGTAATTATGCATGTGTTTCAAAATTGTCCCTTACAGTTTTTATATGTTTGGATTTCTTTATTCTACATATTACTAGAGTAACTACACTAGGACATATAGTGTCTCTTATGATGTTGATGATGATGGTCATTGTCAAAGCATGTCAAGTAAAGGTATACCATAGGGGTATAAGACAAAAGGGCTTAGAGAGAGTGAAATAAAGAATAGGAAGAAAGAAAGAGTACTAGGTGTTTAGATGAAGTGAAAGACAATCCTAGAGGTGCAATCCAATGATTTCATTCTATATATGGTCAACCAATACATATTAATACAAACATATAAGATTCCCAAGTCCTAGGCATGCAAATACACTTGGGACAATTGCCCAACACACAATTTGAGACTTTACATCCTCTCACATACAAGAAGATCTTCATTATACATAGTCTAGAAGCAAAGACATGCACCTCATAAATCCATACATACATCTAAATTTGTGTAGCGGATTATGCATATTAATCCCAAAAAGTGATACCAAGCATCAAAATCTGTCAAAATAACTATTTATCAATTACATGGCTTCAAAAACCACTTCAACCATGTATGATAGTTTTATTATAAGGAGAATAGAACACTCCTTTCTAGCAATAAGTCCACTCTAAACTTGAGTTTTGATGGTACTCAAACCTTCTCTAGTGTTAGAGAGTTTGATTCCATCAAGAGATGCATTTGAAAGTCTCTTTGAAGTTCATGAACTTCATGAACAGCATGCTGCCCTATTTTGCATGTTATGGATAGCAAAGACATTTCAAAAATCACTTCTATAACCCTCCTTCAAGTTATTTTATCATAAGCTTTTGAATTTCCCTCTTGCCCTATTTTGGGAGCTTCTTGTTGAGCATAAGAAGTGTACATCTCTCCTTCCCAACCTCTCCATATTTTTGTCACCAATAGGTTGAAAAAACTACATCATTTTTTTTTCCTTTTTGGTTGTTCATGAGTGACTGGCTTCACACAAAAGCCCCATTTCTCTCCTTCTTACCCTTTGCATGTTCACTACATTTGGATACTTTGCCCTTGTCCCATGAGTGGTGGATATTATCTTAAACATTCACTAATTATTAATATGTTTAGTCCTAACCATTTAAAACATTTTTAAAGTTTATGATCACCAACTTAATAGGTATATCATATGTAAACTCCATCTTCACTTGACAAGTCTTTACTTAACTATTACTCATACTCCTTTATAGTCTTTAAGACATAATTAACTTTCATTTTCCCTGCCAAAAACTAGTGTTGACACATATAGGAAATCATAGTATTTCCATGTAATTTATAAGTTTTATTGAATCAACACACTATGCCATGACATCCATCCCATCCAAACTTGCACATCTTCTAGATCACCCACAACTACTCATAATTATTTCCAAGTTCAACTATGTACTCAAAGTCACCATCTTGTGCTTTGAATTCTTCTTCCTCTTCTAGAATACCTTCTTCATCTACCATGTCATCCTACCTTTCATCCTTCACAGCTTATACTTCTAGATCTCTTTTCTTGACTATGTTGGTCTAGTTATGTTTCTTAGGTATCCATAAGTCATCCCTATCCACCTATCTTAAAGTATATGTCATGTACAATACTTTACATGCATAAGATTCAGTCCTTCTCTTTCTAATGACAAAACCACCCTACAAAAAACTACAATTTATATCTTTTAATATGCAACTCATATCTTCGAGTTTTCCTCTACAAAGTTGTAGCACTATTTCCAACCTAGGACTTTTGTGAATAACTCAAAACCAAGTTCTGAAGCTGTCAGCCCCTAAAATTTTAGATGCAACGTGCAATTGTGTCTTTTACACTATGCAGTCTCAGTTAATAGATGTGAACCTTCTCGCCCATGTGACTTTTGCATATCAACCTAGATGGCAATCAATCTTAGTAGGCCTCTTCCCCAAGTATAAAATCCCATCTTGGAAGTGTTGGGAACACCATAAATCCTCACTAAAATAGAGCAATTTTCAAGATTTTCAATTCTACCCCATCTTGTCTAGTTCAATTATATTTAGCATTTGTAGGTTAGAACCCCTCATCATCCATCTCCATGTCATCCTCTTCCACAACTTCATCAATTGATCCTATCTCTAGCTCTTGTATCTCATATGCATTAGACTCTCATATTTTGGACGAGCTTGATGCACTTACTTTCTATAGGAATATGCAGTGCAATCCCGTCCAATTCACTAAGTGAACATGTAGCATTGTCATGTACATATCATACCACATAGGGACCAGACCACTACTTCAAAACCTTGTTAATAACACTATGTGTGTTATCTAAGCTGCTATCATAAACTAGTCACCCTCTTGTATTACCCTCAATCTAAGTCTCGCTGATTCCTCTTATCAAACCTCTCCTTGTTCTAGAGTCTTGCTGCCCACAACATAGAAACCAATGCCTCAATGTCTTCTGGCCTTCTCTCCAACTATCTAATGTGTAGAGTCAACAGTTGCTCTCTACCTTAACCGTTCTTGCCAATGTGGCATACTCCATGGCACAATGAGATCCTCAACTAGCATAATAGGTTCCTAACCATACATCAATTTAGCATGAATAAAACCAATTACTACATTGTGTGTTGTCCTATCAACCCATAATGCAAATGGTAGCATCCTTGACCACTCATTTATCCTACCTCAACATACTTTTGTTGGTGCCATAATTATAGAAAACTATCCCCTTTTGGTTTTGTCATTACCTTCAGGATTATATGCTATAGTTAGAGTCTACTTAATTCCAAATAATGAGAAGAACTCACAAGCCCATTTTCATCCTTTCCCCTCAAACAAAAGTATAATCTTGCCAACACATCCATATCGAAAAAATGCCTCTTATAAGAGAAATCTAAAAACAACCTATGCAGTCTTCGTACTAAGAGCTCTTCCCTTAACTTGATTTGATAGATCCTCTCATGAGAGTACAAGACACCACATATGCCAAAGATTTGTAGGTGTTGTCAGTAGATCAACCACCCGTTTATAATATGTGGATAATGGATAAGTTGGCTATAATCCATCACTATATCTCATAGTAAAGTACACTTGTCATGTATTGATAACTCCATAAAGTGTGCTATATCCTTGTAGGTAAATTGCCACCAATATTTTTCCTTGATCTTCTAAAATGTGCCCAAGACACCTCTTTGGTGAGTCCATAGACTTTCATAAAATTCTTGCATAATCTATTGAGACACTCTAACCCTAATGGCCTGCAATGAAACCGCATTCTTTTTCTTCACATGCTTCTAGAAATAACCATCTTTTAAGAAAAATCCAAATGTCTTTCTCTATATTCTTTTATACTCTACTTCTAACCACTCCTCTTTCTTGGAGAGTGTGCTGAGATATAGTCATATTTTCAGCCAAGCATGTGTATACAAGTTCTTTAGGAACTCCTCAATGGCTGGAATATAGCATCTATAATGTTGATCTCCTACTATCCATGCATGTTTCCTTTTTGAAAGAACTTTTGCTTATAAATTTAGTCTTCTTAGTCTACTTGATATACTTGCTACATTTAATGATATTCCTCTATTTATGATAGTTGTACCATCATTTATGACACCTATACTTGGATTTATAGTAGCTATCCAATCAGCCCTTGTAGTATAATAAGCATTTTCAATGGCTAAATCATCATCCACTTCATCTTCTATCATATCCATTTCATTATCAAATCATGGCCTTGATAGCATGCCAGCAAACTAGGTTATCCCTTGTTGCAATATGTTGCAATATGCTGCAATTCAGGTTTTAGTGGCGTAATATATTCTATTCAATGAAATATAGCAATGTTTGAAGTGTCACAACTAGAAATCATCCCCAATAGTGGCAAGTAATCCATCTCAATAATCACATGAGAACCCACAAAATATTCCTTAGCATATTTAAGCCCTATGACAATGGCCCCCAACAGTCTCGCTTAACTTGCCAATATCATCTTTGCCTCTCACCAAGTAGCTTTGCACCAAATTGGATGGCATACCTATTTTCCTCATCATCATTCTGTCCAATTACCTACCCAATTCCAATCGAGCTCGTATCTACTATACGAATAATAGCCTTTCCACTTGAGTAATTGGCCTTTCTTAATGTTGGAGTAGACTTTAATAGTCTCTTGAATTTCCTCATTGCTTTAGTATGCCACTTTTTCCAATAGAACTTGTGTTCTTTCCTCAATAGTTGATAGAGATCATCAATCACATGTGTAAAGTGAGGAATCCATATGAGATAAAAGACACATGTGCCCAAAAACCTTCTGACTTGTGACAAATTAGAGCAATTCCCATGCAGCCTTTCAATTCTATTAATCTTTGTCACTAAGGGCTTTCTTTCATAAGGCCCACACATGTGACCTATGATCAACAACTCCTCAACCCCAAATAGAGACTTTTGACCCAATAGAATTAATTGCACTTCTTCCAAGTGAGTCAAAATCTTCTTGTAATTTGCAATATAAGTGGCAACAAATATCCAGCAACCATTGTCATCCAACTTTTCATTCTTTTCATGCACTTCATAAACCTTGATTGGTACATCATCAAGAAACAACATGGTAAGCTAGGGAAGAAAGTCTCACAAAACCTTATTCATCATGTGGGCAACAAAATTTGTTGCTCCTTGCAAAATGATACATATGCACATGAAACCCAATGGCATTTTCATAGTAGTAACATCTCTACTTTCTAGTACTAGCTAAAACTAATCATATCCTAAATATAAGTCCCCCTTTGAATAGATAGCCTTGCCAACAAATGCTTCAACACACTCGTCTCCTATTATAGGCCATGGAAGAGCATTCCTTGTTGTCGTGACTTTGTTGATTGGATACATATCGTGAATGAACCACAATGCCCCATTTTTCTTCAGTGCACTAAACCAACAATTAGAATATGGAGTTGATAATGGCTCTATGCATCCTAGTCTTCTCATTTTACAACTCCATCAACTTAGGCAAGTAGACCCAAGGCATAGGAATCGGCCTTAAATTCCATGGCATATGCAGTATTGTAAAAATGACCATGGTCCAAAATAGCCAAATCAACACATCATGTTTTAGTAGTAGGTTGAAATGAAAAAGCCTTAACATGCTTTCTCCACATGTTCATGAAAGATTCTTTCTCTGTGCTAGGTAAAAGAAGCCCATTACTCCCAACTTTTGACTCCTTTAGTGTATCGACAATGAATTTATGCCCAACTCCTTTTGAATCCTTTACTTGGAGATTTTCTCATACATGCTATCACTATTAGGGGGTAAAGGAAAAGCAACTAAATTAACCTTTTTATGAATATTTTATACGTCATCTCTACAATTTCTTCAACCCAATTTTGCAATCGTTTATATTCCCGTTTAACAAATTCTTTTGTGATTTCAAACATGTCTAGAGTACATACATGTATAACACAATTTTCAACCATATTTTTAAACATTCATTTCTACAATTGCATTGTAGATAATATGGAGAGAACACATGCTTTGTCACTTGCATTTTTCCATAAAGATAGTCAATCAAATCACCTTGAGAATTTGGTTTTCTATTGAATAAATTTGAATCAAGTAATATCCCAAATTTGCAACAAATATCTTTGTAGATTAATTCTCCCAAATCATTTTATTTGATGTTTTTCATAGCTTGAGCTCCCTTGAACTGTGTGGTACTCGTCCAATGATATCTATTTCCCATATCTTTAAAATGTAATAAAGAATATTTATTTTCTCTCAAATTTGGTTTATATACCCTCTTACTCATTTTTTCAAACTCAAAACTAGTGATTGACATCCTTTTGCAAACTAGACTAGATATATGCCTTGATAAGAAAGTTTTGAAGTGTCTACTTATATGCACAATGTTCCTTGCAAGGCTCCTAGTGATCACTCTCAAAGATATGCTAAATTTATTTCTTTCAAGACACTCTTCCGAGTATCAAATCTACTCCTATTGTTCTCATTGCACATAATGAAGGATCTTTCTTTGAACCATGAATTGCTTTTGATTTGAAATGTGTGCCCTATTTTTCCAATTTTCAAGGATTTTAATGTCTAATGGATCAATAATTTGTGCCATCACTACTTGCGGTGTGCATGGAAGTTCAATACGGAGAGTTAGTTGATTATTTGGATCTTTAGTAAGCTTCTACTCAATGCATCCACTATTTTGTTTGTGCTCCCCTTTCACTGTCAAATTTTTAAATTATTTCTAGACCATGCAAATATGGGTGTGGTTTGGCAAATGCCCTTGGCAAATTCCCAAACAATAGATAGCAATTCCTTCTTTGTTGTTATGAAATTGGATTCAACCTTTGTTAACCCCCCATCTATACATAATATTGAATACCACTCTTGTCCTTCCTTTTGTTGTAACAAAACTACCCCTAGTCCATGGTCTAATGTGCTTTTGGAATGAAATTTAAAGCACTAGCAATCATGCCCAAAAACCATTATAATAGCTTAACTATTGTAGATGCACCATAGTATTTTATGGAAAGTATCTTGGGTGGATCAACTTGAATTCATTCTACTGAATTATGTACACTAAGAACTTTATTTTTTTGACTCGCGAATGAAATTATTAATGTTGGAAGTTCAAGTTGTATTTGTATAATGTGCTCAACACTTCCTCTAGTACTTTCAAATATTGTGTTACCCATGTTGTTATGTAGTAGATTAAGAATATGATCTAAGAAGCTTGGAAGAAGATATATTTTAGTGTGGGGTTATTAATAATACCTTGTCACCAAAACATAGGTATAAAAGGGGTGAGACATGTAAATTTTCACATCTTTGGACATTAATACATTTAATGTCTCTTACCTCACCTCCTTGCTCATAGCTTCCTATATGGCTTCTATCTCTTCATTCCTAGCTTTATAGTATTTCCCTCCCTCGTCACTCTTTTCTCTCTCCTTAGATCTTCTTTCTCTCACCTCTTAGTTCTCTCCTTGACAAGTGGTATCAAAGCTTAGGATTTTGACCCATTTGATTTTCTCATTTTTAGATATATTTTCTCCAATTTTCCACCATTGAATCTTGGATAGCAGGTACAGAAGCCACATGGTAGGTACTTGCAAATGTTCTACTTGGAGAAAAGACTAATCTTCTTTGACTAAGATCTTGGATAGATTTTGCCAAATTGTGGCTAAAATGGCAGGTTGTGCATCCATTACAGGCTATGTTGAAGGTAACTTAGTCAAACAGAGGTTAATCAAACTTAGGAGAAGAATAAACTATGGTTACTTTTCAAAGAGAGGATTCACTTTCTCATTTCTTGAAACTTCCCTACAAGTTTCATGAAGTTTTCAATAGATAATTCACTCTACCTCTTAGACCTTCATCTCTAGAGGCTATTCAATACTTGCATAAGCTTTTTTTCTTCATTCCAAGTTGGGACATAACCTATCAGAGGAGTTTTAGCTATCTATGCTACTTCAAGAACAACTAAGACAAAATGCACAATTTTAGGAATCCTGGCTAATCATTTGCTCATGTTCATCTTCTTCTGCATCAATCTTGCACATCAAGGTGATGGACCTAAAAACGGGCCGGCACTGGCTTGTGCACTAGCCGGACCTCGTCACTAGGCACAAGACAACCCCTCGGCCTCGCGGCCAGGAGCGTCTATCAAAATCTCTGCCTTCCTACACATTGCGTTTGTAATACGTTGTAGTCCAACTGATCCTAACCCAATATTACTCCTCAGAGGGAGTCCCTTTCACATAGCCAAAAGGCTCGAATCACATACACATGGGGTTCCTCCTACGGCTGAATGCCGTCAACCCTCTGCGACTCTCCTACACCTTGGGGATTGGCCCCTCGATGCGTCGCTCAACATTTAGACATTTCGCACAAAAGTCACTCAAGGTACCAAATAAGCGTATCCAGGAATGTACCATTGTCCTTACTTGACTTCCCCTTTATGATCCCACGACTAGCCTACAGCATGGGTATCTCACTGCCTCTCAACGTAGGTCGTGTCCTCATAAACCAATTGCAATGCATGTCCAGGAGCTGATCACTGATACTTTTAATTTCCTCTAAATGATCATGCCAAGAGGTGGATGCCTAGTGCTCAAACATTTAGCAAACGGTATCGTGCACAAGTGCAAAACCATTCTTTCATGTTTTTCTTTCTAACCGCTTTGTGCTTCGTTGCATGGGCTTAGCACCGAGGTGATCCTCGTGCTACTAAGCTCTTAATCTTAATTATCATCCGTCCTAAATGCTATGCATAGAAATCAGCAATTTTCCCATCATCTCACACGGCATTTAGACATATTTCAACTTCTCTACCCTTCCCCGTTTAAGTAGTGCATCGTTGGATAGATGTATAGGGTATTTTGACATCATTTTATGTATAAAAAGCGGAAAAAACCACACTAGCACAAGAAAATGGGGTTGAACTGAGGCAAATCCTCATGCTTTAGTCCCCACAACCATTCATAAGCATTGCTCTTATTTATCCTTATTTTTCGGAACCCAAAATGTATTTTCCCCCTATTTTTCATGGTTTTTCCCTATTTCCCCTTATTTTCCTGCATTATTTAATTGCTGGAAATTCAAAACAGGTTATGGGCTGTGGCCCTTAGTTCCTTCTTGCAGAAAAATGAAAGTTTAGTTGATGTTCCTATCCATTTTTCCATTTTCATGCCAAAAACCCTCATTTTCCCTTGTTTTTCATATTTTACGTGTTTTAACATATTATTTTGAACCACAAAATGCATATTTTTTCTGATTTTTTGATCATGACCAGCAAGAACTCATAGAAAACAGCATCATGAACAATTATTATCCCACATGAACACCATTTCATCCATCAAAAACCATAAAAACTCAAATTTCCTTTGAAAATTTTAAATTACCGCGTATTTGCGTGTTTCGGGTCTTGTGTCCATGGCTGTAGATTTGGAAAACAGCAGCACTTCATGTCCAGCACAATCACCAATCACCATTTCCAGCCTGTGGAGCAATCCGATCCATGCCGGACAAGCCTCCATCATTCTTTCTTCTTCCTTCTTCTCCCCACATGAACTTGCCTTTAGAAGAGAGGGAGGGAGGAGAGAGAAAGACTGAAATCAGAATTCTCCAAAGAGGGCATCATTGCGCGAGCAAAGGGCAGCGATAGAGTCAGGATACGGAGGGGATTCACTGCCAATGATCACTCGGGTAGGTTGCATTGAGGCTGGAGATTGATCATGAAGCCATGGAGCGCAATTTTCGGGTGCATTCTGGCGTTTTCTTCCTCCACGATTTGTTGCATCTTCCTCCACCAAACTTTCATGTGACATTAAATTTTGGGCCCCAAAGGTCACTTGCCCATTTTGGCCAAATTTTGTCCACCTCTTTGCATCTTGACCGGTTTCTTGGCCATTTCCCCGTTCGGACTCGGAATCGAGCTCTGAAAAATCCTGGGCATCCGGCTTAGCACCCCACATTGGCCAGTAGCTCATGTCAACCCGTACGACTGTCTGAAGAATTATGAAAAATCAACAAGTGTCGCTCGGGCGCCTTTAAAGCACTTTGACGCTTAAAATCGTCCTAGATCGAGCCACCGCCTTTGACAGTGAATATTTTTCCCTTGATCTTCATAATTTTTAGCTATTTTTAAGCACTTCCCGTCACCTAAATTCCGCTCTCATTGGCGACCACGGGATAGGGCGACACAGCCCGTCGAATCCACGAACATATCTGCACATAAACAACCAAAGAAGCATCAAACTGATACAAAACAATTATCATCATAAAACTCAGCACAATGCTCCCCCTACCCCTGGCAGAACCAAGGCATAACATCCACAAGGAGTAGGCCTAGCATCATTTAATAGAAGATCCGAAGCGAGTCACTAACCAGCTGCTCCAACACAGCCAAACTAAAAAGAAATGTCAAAGAGGTTGCCCTAAGTGGTAGTCTGCACTACTTACCAACTAAAGACAACACAACTAGGAGCTCCTATAAGGCGAGGACTCCTATAGCCTGATCAAAGTGTATTTTCTTCCAGTACATGTCTTCTTTTGGGGTTTGTATTGGATGAACATACTTGGGCATGTAAAAAGGAGGGAGCTGAGTGTAGTGACCCAAGGAGAACAGGGCATCGGTCTCAGGACCTGTCTCGGCACCCAAGAACCTACCAAGCCCTCGCAAGGCGACACTTAATCCTTTTCTAACGCTCACTTTTATTTTCGCTCCAACCTTCCTTGTTTTGATATTATTTTTCCAGCAAGAAGCCACCCCTAGGAAGACAAGGTATCGGCCCCGGGTCTGACTCGTCCCCAGGAACCTACCAGGCCTTCGCAAGGCAATGATCAACTGCTTATATATTTTCATTTCATTTCTTTTCTTTGATAGGGGTTAGAACCCCTTTTTACACACCTTCGTATTCATATTCATCTTTTAGGATATTCAGGATTTCTTGGCATCATCATTATTAACTTCTGGCAGGCTTCTCTAACTGCCTCACTACTAACAAGAACTCCTAGAACGGCTGCCTAGCAGGCTGGCAGAACAGGGCCACTACGACTTCCTTCTCAAACAGGTCTTTCAATGCCTAACAATGTCTTTACAGGAGGCAATGACTACTCCGACCTCCCTCAAACATACTTAGCCTAAACCTGGGATTTCATGCCTTGGTTGCCGGTTCCCTAACAAAAATAGATCCCCTCGACAAGTACAGATACACATATAACAGGAAAGAAAGGTACTCGTAAAGGAGAAATATCACCTGGATTGGCCACAAGAAGCTTCCATCGCAGCAAAGGCTCCTCCAGGCTCCATCAAATTCCTCAAACCACGAAATCTGTCCAGCACAACACTTAAAACAAAAACCCGATTAAACGCACCCGCACTAGACAGGGAAATGGCCCTCTTGGCCTAATGAAATGAAACACTTCACTACAAAACTGAATCGGCCCTCTTGGCCTAATGAAATAAAACAATACTATGTAGAACATCCACCGGGGAACAACCATGATAGACATCAAAGCATACTATTCCCAGGGGAATAGAGGCTCGTAGCCCTATACTAAGTGCATTAAATTATGACCTATCCCTCCTGCGTATATCGCAAGAGGTGTTCGCATCACATGTCGTCTAACCAGTCTGTGGGTCCAAGATAATAAAGGCAGATGAGTCTCGCTTACCCTCTGCATCACCCAGATCAACCATCGTCTGCCAAAGAGAGCATGTTCAGAAAGCATACCCCACAAGCAACCAGGTCCTGCCTCATCGTCAATAGATATATCGGGACAAGGGCCACAATTAAAGAAGAGGTCTTCTTCATACGCAAGATTAGCCAATGAATCAGCAAACTGATTCCAATTCCGTGGAATCAACTGAAAAGACACTCTATCAAATTCGTCTAGCAGGGCTATGGCAGTATGATGGTACATACAAAGGATGGGGTTTCGTACCATGTACGTCCCATTGAGTTGATTTAAAACCAACTGAGAGTCCCCTTTTACCAACAACTGGCGGATACCACCCTTCTTCACAATATTCAAACCCATAATCAGGGCTTTGTATTCGGCCATATTATTAGTAAAATTCGCCCCGAGATAAGCAGCTAACTTCATGACAATGCGTCGTCGGGGGTCTCGGATGACAACTCCTACACTTCCTTTTTTACATGCACCCCTGGACGCCCCATCAAAGTACAAGGTGTATGTTCATAAAGGGTTTACATATCCCGCCATCCCGGACTCTACTCGTAATTATGGTAATCGAAATTCAGCATATTCAACGGGTGGACTGTAGGCTCCATCCCTCCATCATCATTGAATTCAACAGGGATGCTCGTCAAAATTTGTAGGCAGTGATGGCAGAAGACCTTGATCTCCCAAATAAATGTCCCGCTTTCTTGCTCAATCACCTTGTATCCTTTGCTCCACCAAATGAGCTTCCCTTGATGATACCTCTGTTCTAAATGTGGGTATTCTAAATAAGGGATCAGACGACCCATCAACCTCTATCACGATTTCCTTGTAGATGTTTGATCGATCTTGCCTAAACCTGCAAGGCAGTCATAGCATTAGTGCAATCAGAAGTAATAAGGTTTCATCTTATTAAGATTAACCTTATTTTTAAATTCTATCCCCTCAAGGTCAGCTAACAACATTGTAGATTTATTCTTTCCTATCCTAACGATCTTATAGGGCCCATCCCATTTGGGCTCTAGCTTGCCTGGAAATAATTCACGTCGTGCATCATAATACAGAACAAGCTGTCCTTTCTTGAAGGTGTATTTCTTGGCTTTGAGGTCGTGTAGCTGCTTCATTCGGCGCTTCGCCACTTCTTGGTGCAATAAGCTCTGCAACTTAAGCTCATCTAAATGTGCCAGTGTCGTCAAGCGCTCAAAAAGTGCGTCTTCATCACTCAAAGAATGATGGATGGAAAACCGAATAGTCGGCAGCTCAATCTCTAAAGGCAAGACACACTCCTCCCCATATACTAACTTGAACGGGGTATGGCCAGTGGCTCGTTTGAAAGTCGTATTATAGGCCCACACTGCCACGTATAACTTTTTATCCCAATCCCGTTTCTTTTCTGACACAGTTTTGGACAGGATGCCCACAAGCTACTTGTTGGTGCTTTCAACCTGACCATTGGCCTGCGGATTATATGGGGTTGTCTTGTTATGCTTGATGTTCCATAACTCTGTCAAACCTTTGATCACCTTATTTAGGAAATGGGTTCCGCGGTCCGCCACTAATTCTTTCGGTGGACCAAACCGGCATATTATCTGCTCTAAAAGGAAACTAGCAGTTTCTTTAGCATCATCTTTCCTTGTTACACGTGCTTCTAACCACTTTGTGAAGTAGTCAGTTGCGACAATGATGTACCGCTTTTGCGTAGTCGATGACGGAGTAATAGGACCCACAAAGTCTATTCCCCACTTCTCAAATGGAAGTATCGCCATAATAGGGGTGAGTGGTCGTTTCCTATTCTCTCGACTATCATGTCGTTGGCAAATATCACATCTCTTAACATACGCAAACGCATCCTGGAAGATGGCAGGCCACCAATAACCTGCTCTTAAATCCTTCTGTGCTGTAAGCCGTCCAGCAAAATGGCCACCGCAAGCGGAATCATGGCACTCTTCCAAAATGAATGGCACCTCGTCAGGCATCACGCATCGGCGATAGATGTCATCAACCCCTTGCTGATATAATGTACCTGCGATCAAAACAAATTTTAACGCTTGCTGCTTAATTTTCCTTTTCTCAGCCTTAGATAATTCGGATCCCGCCTCTCCCGTTGATAAATAATGTGTTATTGCAGCATACCAGGAGGGAATAGATGCCGTATCTATTTTAAATAACAACTCCATGTCACTACCTTCAGCCACAGATTCTTTTGGCTCCCCAAAGTCCACAAGACATTCCACGATGCCTTGCAACCTTGGTGGCTTACTCTTGATTTCATAATCAAATTCTTGCAAAGTGATTAACCACTTCGCTAGACGGTCAGGCGGCTGTAGCTTATTCATCAATAGTCGAAGTCCCTCCGCCTTCGTATAAAGCACGACTTTCTCATAGAGAATGTAATGCCTGAATTTCTTGGTCCCAAAGACCATCGCTAGACACAGCTTCTCCATGTAGGTGTAATTGATTTCGGATACCCCCAGCTTTCGACTAGCAAAAGCAATCGGGTGGTACCACTTCTCTTCCCAAATTTGGGCTAAACAGCAGCTGATACTATACATGGTGGCTGCTGAAAAGATATAAAACACCTCACCTCTTTTAGGTGCTTTTAAAACGGGCGCTCTTGCTAGCTCTTGTTTCACATCCTCGAATGCTACCTTACAAGGGTCACCCCATACAAACGAACAACTAAAGGACAATAAATTTGTAAGTGGCAACGTTCTTTCTGCTAAGGCGTTAATGAATCTATGGTAGTAACCAACCGAAGACAGAAAGCTATGAACCTCTTTTGGAGTGTGTGGTGGACCCATGGCAACTATAACTTTAACCTTCTCGGGGTCTGTCGCAATTCCTACCGAACTGACCACATGACCCAGGAATAGCCCATAAGGTACTCCAAAAACACACTTCCGTGGGTTTAGGGCGATGCAAAATTGTCTACAGCGCTCAAAGCATTTTCTTAAAATGATCAACTGCCTTGCTCTCACGGTGGCAGCCCCTAAGTCATCAATAAACACCTTCAACTCTTCAGGGGATATGTCACCGAATGTCTTATCTGCTGTTCGTTGCCACGAACCAGGCGCATTGCATAAACCAAAGGCCATCACATGGTACGCAAAAGTACCAAATACAGTAATGAAAGTTGTTTTCAACTTGTCCTCTTCTGCAATTGCCATTTGGTTATATCCTGCAAAGCAATCCATAAACGAATATATCTCCCTACCCGCTAATTGATCCAAAATCTGGTCAATAAATGGCAACGGGTAATAGTCCTTAACTGTGTGCTTATTCAGCTCCCTAAAGTCTACACATAAACGGATCTGATTATTCTTCTTCTTTCTAATCACAACTGGCGAACACCATTCCGTGTGTTGCACAGGAAAAATCAAGCCCGCTTCTCGAAGCTTCTGTAACTCTTCAAACAGCCCGTCCCTCAATTCGAAAGGCATACGCCTTACTTTCTGTCGTACAGGACGACTGCCCTCTTTCAACGGAATTGTATGAACAGCAAGACTAGGAGGAATGGCTCTCAACTCATCATAACTCCAGGCAAAGATATCACGGAATTCTTGGATCAAGGCCACATAGTCCTCCCTTTCTGTTGTACTGAGCATAGACCCTAATTTGATTGGCCGCGACTCATCAAGCGTACCAAGGTCTAGCTCGATAACATTTGCATCCCTTATACGATCTTGGGCCTCTATCGGCTCGTTCAAAGTGATCTGATAGATGTCCTCCGTGGTGGATCCCTCTTTGGACTCATCACTCGATGATGTCTCATTAGCAGATAAATCTTCTAATGTCTCCAATTCTGTAGAAGATAGAGGAGCTCTCTCACTCTGCGGGGACTCAGGATAAGCATCAACCACCACACGCTGGGCACCTCTGCCGAATATTAATCGACCGGCAGGTATATCAACTTGGCAGTCCGCTTGCAAGATCCAAGGTCGTCCAAGTAATACTTGGTAACTTGGCCGCCCTGCAAAACGAATCACCCTAAAGTCCAACATGCATTCTACATTTGCAACAGTGACATGGACCTTAGTAATGCAGCCTTCCGGCTGTCTCAAACTGTCATCTGCCATTCTGAGAATTGTGGAAGTATCTTTCTGAATCGCAAGACCCAACCTTTCCATCAGTTCAGAACTCATAATGTTAACAGATGATCCTGTGTCGACAATAGCATAATCTACTAATATCCCATCGACATAGGCTGCAACCCTTGGGCAATGCTTCTCAGCATGCTCGAACCAGTCATCACCAACCCGCGCAATACCCAAAGGTTCTACAATATACCCAGTACGTAGGATCTTTCTAAATTCCTTACGCACTCCTAGGGAAAGCTTAATAAGCTGTAAGAGGTTCACATCCGGCTTGACTTCGAAAAGGGAGCTCGCCAAATCGAATTCATGATAGTTCGATAGAGCTCGCTTTTCACGCCAAACCATTCGCTCTTTAGGTCGCTGAACTGGCTTTATTGCCTCTTTCTTAACTTTCACCTTCTTCTTTGGTGCTTCCTTATCGGCTTTACTCTCTACGGGCTTCAAAGGTCCCCCTTCTAGGGCAGGATCCAAAACTTGCGTCCCTTTGTCGCCTTGTTTAGGGTTTCCGTCGACAGGCTTATCCATGTCGGCTTCTCTACCCTTTTTACCTCTTGTAAGAACAGCACGCAAATTAGAGGTTTCAACATCATTAACGCGTACAGCCTCAATCAAACTAACCCCACTACCACTTGGTAGCTCTTCCACTGTAGTCTTTGGTCGTTGAAGTATTTGTTTAGGCCCATTTTCTGGCTGGGAGTCATTTCCTTGGGCACGATGATTGACAGGCCCTGGTTGCCGACTTCCTCGCTGGAGGGAACTAATCTTACTCCAGCAAGTAGCCGCTAAATGGCCGGATTTTCCACAAATGTCACACTTAACATTTGGGCAATTTCTTGGATAGTGCTTCCCGCCACACCATTTGCAACTAAACCTCGACGGTGCACCCTCCTCCGGGTATCTACTTCCTATCAAATTTTGTTGTTTTTTAAGGAAGTTGACATCAACAGCTATTTGTCGATACTGCTCCGTAATCATGTCGGTATAATGCTTCATCATGTCCTTAACCTCGCCAAGAACAATGGAAGAACTCGACTCATAGCCTTGGTCATTACCATGTCGCTCCATCGGCCTAACAATTCGATTAGGCACTGGTTGTTGAGCCACAGGCATGGTATTAGAATTGACCGCCTGGCCTCCACCATTTGGAGCCATTTGACTGCCCGTAGGCATCGACATACTAGGGGGAGCTGATAATAAAGGCACATTCTGCATCATGGCCCCTCTCCCATTAGGGTTAGCCATCGCTATCCCTTGGCCACTACTGCCATTGGCTATTGCTATATTGTTTCCCAATACTAAACCCATATTCGAATTGCCTCGAGAAGCATAGGCTGCTTGTAGTCGGGATTCCACCTCTTGTGCTCGTGTAATGGCAGTATCTATATCCCCCAAGGGGACACTACTCAACTACAATTGGATATTAAAGTCCAAACCATGTAGGAAATATTGCAATTGGGCAGCTGCGGGGATAGGAATAGAGGTATCTAACTTACGGAAGACCTCTTTTATCTTCTTCGCATAAGCACGAATATCCTCGTGTGGATCTTGGCGGGTCACGTTAAG
Source organism: Lygodium microphyllum (assembly GCF_053477565.2). Lineage (NCBI taxonomy): Eukaryota > Viridiplantae > Streptophyta > Polypodiopsida > Schizaeales > Lygodiaceae > Lygodium > Lygodium microphyllum. The sequence continues at coordinate 99,867,640 of NC_141161.1, forward strand.
TACACGCAACCAGTATTGCCCACCCCTTTCAGGGGAAAACTCCCTTCGAAAAGCTCCATAAAATGCATCAATGTTCAATATGGTTCCGGCTTCTAAACCATGATACCATATAGCGGCTCTTCCCTTGAGAGTCATATTGAAGAACATCATTAAATGTCCTTCCTCTTGAATGCGACAATTAAACATCAGCTTTTGAAACTCCCTAATGTGGAGTTCCGCATCTTCCTCAACTAGCCCATTAAAAATGGGTAGCGGGTAACCTAGAGCCGGCAAATCCGTCGTTCGTGCTGGAATTGCAATAGGCTGCGCCATGACATGGATTGGATTTGTAATAGGATTAGGGGACGGTGGGGTTACACCTCCCGTACTTGACGTGGACTTGCTTATAGAAGGAAGGGGAGCACTAGAGCTTCCACCTTCTCCTAACTTACTGCTTGTGGTCCCAAGACCACTAGATCCACTCCCTCGTAAGGGTTCAGCACCGCTACGCTTAGGAGAATATCTCCTAAAAATTTCAGCACGTCGCCTAGCTCTTTCGTCTCTTTCTTGCTTTTGGATTTCTGCTAGACGATGCTTATCAATAAATAACGGATCAAGCTCAGTATCCTCTGGCATAAACTGCTAGATGGTCCTTAAACAACCAGGATTCGAGAACCGCCACTTTTAAGCAGCTCCCGGCAGACGCACCACTGATGGAACTAAAAACGGGCCGGCACTGGCTTGTGCACTAGCCAGACCTCGTCACTACGCACAAGACAACCCCTCGGCCTCGCGGCCAGGAGCGTCTATCAAAATCTCTGCCTTCCTACACATTGCGTTTGTAATACGTTGTAGTCCAACTGATCCTAACCCAATATTACTCCTCAGAGGGAGTCCCTTTCACATAGCCAAAAGGCTCGAATCACATACACATGGGGTTCCTCCTACGGCTGAATGCCGTCAACCCTCTGCGACTCTCCTACACCTTGGGGATTGGCCCCTCGATGCGTCGCTTAACATTTAGACATTTCGCACAAAAGTCACTCAAGGTACCAAATAAGCGTATCCAGGAATGTACCATTGTCCTTACTTGACTTCCCCTTTATGATCCCACGACTAGCCTACAGCATGGGTATCTCACTGCCTCTCAACATAGGTCGTGTCCTCATAAACCAATTGCAATGCATGTCCAGGAGCTGATCACTGATACTTTTAATTTCCTCTAAATGATCATGCCAAGAGGTGGATGCCTAGTGCTCAAACATTTAGCAAACGGTATCGTGCACAAGTGCAAAACCATTCTTTCATGTTTTTCTTTCTAACCGCTTTGTGCTTCGTTGCATGGGCTTAGCACCGAGGTGATCCTCGTGCTACTAAGCTCTTAATCTTAATTATCATCCGTCCTAAATGCTATGCATAGAAATCAGCAATTTTCCCATCATCTCACACGGCATTTAGACATATTTCAACTTCTCTACCCTTCCCCGTTTAAGTAGTGCATCATTGGATAGATGTATAGGGTATTTTGACATCATTTTATGTATAAAAAGCGGAAAAAACCACACTAGCACAAGAAAATGGGGTTGAACTGAGGCAAATCCTCATGCTTCAGTCCCCACAACCATTCATAAGCATTGCTCTTATTTATCCTTATTTTTCGGAACCCAAAATGTATTTTTCCCCTATTTTTCATGGTTTTTCCCTATTTCCCCTTATTTTCCTGCATTATTTAATTGCTGGAAATTCAAAACAGGTTATGGGCTGTGGCCCTTAGTTCCTTCTTGCAGAAAAATGAAAGTTTAGTTGATGTTCCTATCCATTTTTCCATTTTCATGCCAAAAACCCTCATTTTCCCTTGTTTTTCATATTTTACGTGTTTTAACATATTATTTTGAACCACAAAATGCATATTTTTTCTGATTTTTTGATCATGACCAGCAAGAACTCATAGAAAACAGCATCATGAACAATTATTATCCCACATGAACACCATTTCATCCATCAAAAGCCATAAAAACTCAAATTTCATTTGAAAATTTTAAATTACCGCGTATTTGCGTGTTTCGGGTCTTGTGTCCATGGCTGTAGATTTGGAAAACAGCAGCACTTCATGTCCAGCACAATCACCAATCACCATTTCCAGCCTGTGGAGCAATCCGATCCATGCCGGACAAGCCTCCATCATTCTTTCTTCTTCCTTCTTCTCCCCACATGAACTTGCCTTTAGAAGAGAGAGAGGGAGGAGAGAGAAAGACTGAAATCAGAATTCTCCAAAGAGGGCATCATTGCGCGAGCGAAGGGCGGAGATAGAGTCAGGATACGGAGGGGATTCACTGCCAATGATCACTCGGGTAGGTTGCATTGAGGCTGGAGATTGATCATGAAGCCATGGAGCGCAATTTTCGGGCGCATTCTGGCGTTTTCTTCCTCCACGATTTGTTGCATCTTCCTCCACCAAACTTTCATGTGACATTAAATTTTGGGCCCCAAAGGTCACTTGCCCATTTTGGCCAAATTTTGTCCACCTCTTTGCATCTTGACCGGTTTCTTGGCCATTTCCCCGTCCGGACTCGGAATCGAGCTCTGAAAAATCCTGGGCGTCCGGCTTAGCACCCCGCATTGGCCAGTAGCTCGTGTCAACCCGTATGACTGTCTGAAGAATTATGAAAAATCAACAAGTGTCGCTCGGGCGCCTTTAAAGCACTTTGACGCTTAAAATCGTCCTAGATCGAGCCGCCGCCTTTGACAGTGAATATTTTTCCCTTGATCTTCATAATTTTTAGCTATTTTTAAGCACTTCCCGTCACCTAAATTCCGCTCTCACAAGGCTTCATTAAGCATAAAACACCTCCTTTATTGAGAGCATCCTTTCCAATCCTTGTGGCATATTACTTACTTTTACGAATCCTAACATTGCAGTCCATGGGCAGCCATGAAAGCTTTAGTCCAAGCTTCAACTTCTCTTACATCTCTTGAAGATTCTTCATCATTTCAGCCCTGGGATTCATTCTACTAAATATTTCTTGAAGAAATTGTAAGGATTTGAGCAAGATTAGCCTCAACCTTAAGAGCTTTCATGGATTCAAGTTTTGGGTAAAATGGGTTCAATTCTTCAATCTAAGACTTTTGAGGTTTCAAGATTACTTTTATGTGTCTACGGAACAAGGATTGAAGGTTATTTTAGTAACATTGAGCAATCAAAGGCTTCATCAAGCATTTGGGGATCATTCAAACCTTCATCAAGCTATGTAAGAGGTATTTCTCTTCAATTCGCAATCTCTGTCATCTATCCAATTGCTAAGCTTCATCCATTTTATTGAGAGATTAAAGAAGTAAAAATTTCTCCATCAAATTTCAACCCATCATTGGTTAAATCAGCCCATTCATGGAGTGCCTTGCTTACTTGATTCAAACAGTGAATTAGAAGCTCTTGCTTGAGTTTTTAACATTACATTCAATCCTATTTGTTAGACTCCAATTGATTGGTTAACTTTCTCACTCTAGTATAATGATGTGTTAAAAATTATTTGATTCATTGAAAAATATATCATAATCCATTGTAAAGGATAAGTCAAAATGAGTCACTATATCGTAAGACCTCCTATTGCATCTCATGGAGTGAGCTGAATGAAAACTTTAGTAATGCATATCATGTTGATTGATTAGAGTATAGTATCTCTACCATGTTGAGATCCCCACTAAGGAAAAAGGTAGATGCCAGGGGAGATAGTGGGACAATAGAGAGGTGACTCTCTCCCACTATTAAAGATCCTAAAGGGGTCAATGAGCCGAACTGAGGGAAACTTTTCCCACCTCCCAATGATTTTGAGCACCTACAGGGATCCTATCATTCTATTTTATCCCTCACATAGGTACCACGAGTGGAGCATGAAAGATTCATGCAGTCTCAAAGATTTAGTATCTTGAATATCAAGAGAGGGTGAAACAAGGCTTTTACAAGACACTATAGGGTATGAATACGTCACTATAGGTAGCATTTTCATCATTGGGATATAGGTGCACATACTACTATAGGTTGCCCACAAGTCCTATCCAGCTCCCTATGGGGTTTCTAAGCCCATTAAGTACAACCATTTTTCTTTCACTGGTGGAAACAAGGTACTTACATGTTAAAATAGAATGCAAGCGTAGACAGTTTAGCCTCACTGATTGGGTTACATAATATTTTATTTTAGACTTACTATAACATGGTATAGCTCACCTCAAAGAGGGCATTTTTGGATATATTTTGGATTAAAATTTTTAAAAATTAAAAATTTTTAGCTCAACTTATAGCCAATTTAGTGACAAGTGATTCCTGTAAGAGTGCACTACTATGACAAGTCATAAAGAGAAGAGTAAGGCCCAGGATGAATATGCCCAATAAATCAAAGATAATCTATTGGAAAATATACCTAAAGAGAGTATTGAACAACCTAAAGTGTAAGGATAACTTAGTGCTCTTAATCATACCATGTGTGAACATGAAAATAGACATGCTCAAAAGTATATAGAGCTACTATCCAAAGTTGAATAAATGGTGTTGTCTAGTCATCAAACCAAGTCTTCTACTGAGCTGTTAGTGGATTCCACTACCCAAACAAAGCCTTCAATTGACAAATTGGTAGAATCCAATACACAAATCATGGCTCAATTATCTCAATGGATACAATTGTAGATGCGAACCAAGGATGCTAGGGAGAAAGTACAATCAAGCAGTGACCCATTAGTCTCACTTCATCCACCTAATCAAAATGGTCAAATTCAATCAATTATTAGATGAAGAGGCATTCCCAATAGGAAATATGAAAGTAGGAGAGACTTCAAAAGACATGATGACTATTTAGGCAAGACGAATAGTGCTAGTCCCATAGGCTTATGGACAAAATCCTCAAGTTTCTAGAGGTCCTTTACCATCAAGAAGGTTCAACACTAACTCTCACCCACCTTTTGGAAGAGTAATGTCTCATTTTGGAGATTCAATTCTTATAATCATGATCAGTCTATTTTGGGACAACAACCTTTTCATGAAAGGGAATTGAAAGACAAAATCATTTTGGAAAAGTACAATGGACAATAATCATCACCATTGATCTAGAGTAATAGATTTCAAAGAAAGAGTCCTATTTTGACATATTCCTTAAAACTGATTATATGAAGATTCATTTTGCCTCATTATATTTGGAAGGATTTGCACATACATAGTGGAGATATATTAAGATAAGAGAACATGCTAGTAGAGAGTTGGGATACATTCAAGTCACTTATGGTTGAGGTCTTTGTCTCTCCTCTTGAAAAAGAGAAATTGGCTAGATAGTACATACTAGAGCAAAGAGGCCTAAGTATACAATATTATATAAACAAATTTGTCAACCTTACCATGTATTTAGAGAGTAAAAGGAATGAAGCTAAACTCCACAAGTATATGTATGGTTTAGAATCTTCTTTATTAGTTGATGTTATAGCACAAAAGCCCACCACTCTTTTCAAAGCCATTGAGCTTGCGAAACATTATGGAATGAAGTATAGAAGAGAGTCCTCATTTTGGCCTAGTTCTAGATAGCCAAGGATTGTTTTAAAATAGGAACAAGTTTTACATGTTTATGGCAGCAATCATGCACCAAGTCGAAGCTTTAGAGTGCCAACTTATCCATCATTCAATGCTTCAAGACCTCAAGGCGATTTCAGGATAACAAGTAGTCCAAGAGTGGATTTTTAAAAATGGGATAAGAAGTTTATAACTACTTTAGCCTATGTTAATCCAAAGTCAATTCCTATGGATCTATACAAAGAAAGAGAAGAAAAAGGCTTATGTTTCAAATGTGGAGAGAAGTATACAATTGACCATGCAACAAATTATGTATACAATAATGCAAAAGCCAAGGTCCATAATATGTTAGTCTTTAAAGACTCAGAGAATGATAATGATGAAACAAATGTATTTGTGAATACCATTTACAATGAGGATGTTGAAAAGAAAGTTGGGCAAGAACATTTTTATGATCATGTTGACACTTTTCCTTTTGATCTAGGAGGGATTCTTCATGAGACACATGCTACCACTATTTCTTCCATCTGCATGGATGTTTGAAGAGGTTCTAAGAGCCCTACACTTTGTATGAACGATAGTGGCAACTTAAGTGTTTTTATAGGTTGTTGTAGCTTGTAGTAGTTGCATTGTTTTTAGGATAGTTCTCCTCCAAGTTTCTAGCCTTGTCTATATTATAAAACGTTGCCTCTATGTTGACCTTAAAATTTTCTTCGAATGGTTGGTAGGTTTGGATATCCTTTTTCATTTTTTTGAAGGGTTCTCTTTTGTTGAGCTCGAGGGGGCTAGATTCTTTACCAAGTTTGATTTGAGGTTAGGATATCATCAAATCCATATGCGAAAGGGTAATGAAGTTAAAACTACCTTTAGGACTAATCATGGGCCATAATATGTCCAAGTGATACCATTTGGCCTTAGTAATGCTCGAGTTACCTTCTAGAGTCTGACAAGTAAGATTTTGTAGCCGTTCTTCTTCTAATTTATCCTAGTCATCTTTGATGACATATTGATTTACAACAAGACTCTATAGGACCATTTATCACATATGAGGAAGGTTCTTGATGTATTGAGGAATTATGGACTCTTTGCTAAAGAGAAGAAGTGCTCTTTCATGTAGACTGAGGTGGAGTACTTGGGCCATATTGTCAATGAAAGAGGGATACATGCTTACCCTAATAAGTAGATGAAACAAAATCATCATTATTAAGTATTGCATCAATAGTTGTTAAGATATCTGCAATGCTTCTTCCCTTCAAAACATACTAATTTATAAACGTCTTCTATGCCTTTGTATTTATTGAAAACATATTCTTAAAGATTATCTAAGATGTGAAGTTTTTACATTTTTGATCCCCCAACATAGTGTTATCAAAGACTGCAAATAGCCAATACATTAACTTTTTGTCTTTTGCATTCCATTCTTTCCATGCTTTTAATTCTTCTACAATTGTAGAATTGCTTAGCTCTAGTTCCTTTTCTTCACATGAAATCAACTCAAATAGGTATTTTCCAACAAGGAGGTTTATCACATGAAACTTCCATGATGAGATAGTTATTCTTGTCTAGCTTCTCAATAATAGAAATTCCACTGTGCTCAACCATTATGACAAACCTAAGTACTAGAAAACTAGCAAGTCTTCTACAACCTTTCCTTGGATATGCACAGCAACACAGTACGTAGCCTTTCTTGCTAAGACTTCTCAGCCACGTATATAATTTGCAACTTGTTTGTAGATAAACCTTGTGTTTTCTTCCTAACAAACACCTCAAAACTTACACATCTGAAATTTGTAACCTATGCACGTGAGAACAACTAACACAAACAAGATTTCAATATACCTTGAAACTACTATTCACAACCTTGTGAAGCTAAAATGGGGCTTCAAATGGCCTCAAATGTTAGAAGTATAGTATGTGAACCGCAATGGTGCATGAGGAAAGATGAATGTAAATGAATTGAAGGGCTAACCCTAGCCCACATTGAGGCTATATAAATAGGTAGGAGATCACTCTCAAGGACATCCAAAGATCTCATTCTACTCATTTTTATCTTCTTTTCCACCATAGCCAATTCTGACCACTAGCCCAATGGAGGGCCTAGGGAAAAGAAAGGAAGTAATATCTCAAGAAGTTTCCTTCCAGAAACCTTCTCCCCACCTTAGGCTGTATTAGTGTGGCACAACAATGCCCACATTCAACACACAAGATCCCAGCATTGAAGAAAAACCCAAATCTAGGGTAGTTTTCACACCTAGAGAGGGACTTGCAAATGCTCTCTTTGATGAACCCCACTGAAGGGGATTTTATTGGGCATTTATAACCCCCTAAGTGAGCTATCTCCACCTCAAACTGTTTTGAAAAACTCCCTCTTTATTGGCCACAAATAGTGAGATCCTAACTATGGGTCTAGCTGGCAACCATAGCTAGCAAGCTTGAAGCTTTCTCATCCCAACCTTAATCATCCTAGGAGACACTAATAGTGATTCTATTTAGTGACTAATCTTCAATGGAGACTATTTTAGACTTGAAAGCTCTCTCTTTGGGCTAGACACACTTAATGGACATTGCGAAGTCCATCAAAAGACTCGACATATCACATATCAAGTGAGACATAAATTTGAGATGAGTGCTTTTAAGAACTAATGCTCCAAACCCCAATCATTATCTTGGTTTAAATCAGTTGTGGAAGCTATTCTATGTCTTTGCACAAGATTACGTTTTTCTCATCTTAAGTATATCCTCTAAATGCTTAACTCTCAGCATCTCACTCTTGATCGTTGTAAGGCTATGTGTTAGATATAAACACATCGACCATTTCCTTCTATTCATCTAATCTTATTTGTCGGAGTACACATGAGTTAGTTTCAGCCTACTATTCACTTAGGTTAAAATATCCTTTTAGTTGCTTCAGCTCTTCTTGCTCGCCTTGCATTGCCTCATGCAATTAGGAAGACCTTCCTATCATGGCCTATATTGATGTAAAGCCTCAAATCCAGAAGCTTGGATGGGAGAGACTTCCACCCATGGTAGGTGTTTGTGAAATATAAAAATGATGGAGAGGGGTTAGTGGCCCTTCATCAAAGGGACCAAACCCATTGATCCATCCAACCATATGGATGTAGAAGCTGATGAAAGAGTCCAAGCCATAATAATAAAGCACCCAAATGAATCTGTAATTCACCATATTGACCAACTTGCAACTACAAATGAGAAGTGGAATAAACTCAAGAAATTTTATGGTGAAGAGGATAGAATTCCAAAATCTTCCTCAAAAATTGAGTTCTTCAGCCTGGAATACAAGCAAGGAGAAGACCTAGGAAAGCTTAGTTTCAACATGAAGGGTCTGCTAGCTTAATCAACATTAGTCCAAGCTTTGATTCTTGCTAAACAAGATGTCATTTCAATACTTTTGAAAGCTATAAGGAAAGTCTTTTCAATCCTTGTTTTACTACCCTAATAAATGTACCAAATCCTACACTTGAAGGTGTCATTCGGTCTTGTTTGAATAAGGAGAAAGGAAACCAAAAGGAAGGCAACACGGGCTCAACATCTACTTCAACAAACCAACTCTTAGTCCTTACTCTGACTAGGAAATGTTCCTTTTGCAATAAAAATTGACATATTTTAGGCAATTGCTGGAAAAAATATCCCAACGAGATGAAGTGCAAAAAATGTAAACAAACAAGGCATATCACTAGTAAATGTCCACACTCTCTTGAAGTACCCAAAGAATTGGAGGCCAAATATATCTCCAAAGCTCTTGATAACCAACAAGTTTTCTAGTATCTATTGTATCATTTGTCCATACACATCCTTGTAGTGTATTTTATAAAACCATTCTATTCATTCATCGAGGGAAAACCATTTACATGCTATGTAATCTAATGCCACCTTAGAATTTAGAGGGGGTGTTAATTCTAACATGTGAAGCCTGAGTAAGCAAGGGTGCATGAGGGAAGATGAGGTGTGAATGACCTGCAGAGGAAGGGAAACCCTAACCCTATCAATGCACAGTCATCATTATGCATAGTCTTGCCATCCTTTTCACATTTGTATGAGTGATTCTACATGATTGAGACAAAGAGGACCACATTTGTGTAATTTAGTGTCTGTGGTTGAGATGAAAGTTAAAAGATCTTGGAATTAGTTCATACACGATTGAGGCACAAGGTACACTCGTAGTGATGATAATCAAAGTCGAGCCAAGAGAGAGAATGTATAATAGGTACAAGCTCTCCTTCCTTGCTGAACTTGACATGAATACTCGTAAATAAGAATCCTATGGCAATGGTGGTAGTAGACCTTAACATCCCATGTGAAATATCTATCTCACCACTCAACAACATGATAACCTTTGCTCCACCAGATCACTCAACCTTGGTGGTAATGTTGCTCTAAATATGGATGCTCAAGAGAAGGAATGATTTTTCCCATTCGATCTTCTTGGTACCTACTACAAGTTAAAGCTAAATCTTGAAGGACCCGCATCGAGACTAAGTTTGCCATCAGCCCTTACACGTAGTAAGGATTCAACTTATTAAAGTTAACTTTATTTTTAAATTCCATCTTTTGCAACTCTACTAAAAGGGCTATAGAGCCATTCATGCCCATGCGGACAATTTTATACGGCCCATCCCATTTGGGTTCAATTTTACCAGCACATAGCTTACTATGAGCATCATAGTATAGCCCTGATTGAGCTTTCACAAATTTGTATTTCTTAGTCCCGAAGGTTATGAAGCACTTTTATTCTCCTCTTCCCTACCTCTTGATGTAATAAAGCCTGCAATCAACTTTCATCAAGATGCACAAGAGAATAAATCTTTCTTGCAATGCTTCTGTCTTTCATAAATGATTGAGAGAAAATTGAATAGTGGGAAACTCTATCTCCAATGGTAAGACACAGTCCTTTCCATATACCAACTTGAGCAGGGTGTGGCCTATAGCTCTCTTGAATGTCATATTAAGCCCAAAACACTACACACAATTCATTATCCCAATCTCACCTACTTTCAAACACTATCTTGGATAAGATCCCTACAAGCTACTTATTTGTACTTTCAACTTGACCATTTACTTGCGGATTATACGGGGTAGTTTTATTGTGTTTAATCTTCATAGATTCCATCAAGGCTACTATAACCTTATTCAAGAAGTGTGTCCCTTGACTAGATATTGTTTCCTTAGGTGGACCAAAATGGCAAACAATATGCTTCATAATAAAACTAGTCATCTCCTTAGCATTATCCTTCATTGTTGCTTGAGCTTCAGACCAATTCGTAAAGTAGTCTATTGCTACAATGATATAACACTTCCATGTAGTCGATGAAGGGTGTATTGGTCCAATAAAATTGATACCCCATTTTTCAAATGGTAACGTAACTAAAATAGGATTCAGCAGTCGCTTACCATTCTCCTTGACATCGTGTCTTTGAGAGACATCACAATGCTTAACATAACTGAAAGCATCCTTGGAAATCGATGGCCATCAATATCCAGCACACAGAGTTTTATGGGCAGTGAACCATCCAACAAAATGTCCCCCACATGTTGAGTCATTGCATTCCTCAAGGCTAAATGGCACCTCATCAGGTAATATGCATCTATGATAAATCTCATCCACACCCTTTTGATATAAGACACCTTCCATAATCAAAAAGTGTAATGCTTGGTGCTTAATCTTTCTCTTCTCAGACCTTGATAGAGCAGTCCCAAATCTCCCAATAGATAGGCAATGCATTATAGGTGTATATTAAGAAGGGATGAAAGTTGTACTGATTTTGAATAAACTATAAATGTCACTTCCTTTAGCTAGAATTTCCTTTGGCTCCCTAAAATCCACAAGACATTCTACAATACCGTGCACCTTTGGTGGCTTACTCCTAATCTCATAATTGAACTCTTGCAAAGTGATTAACCACTTTTCTAAACAGTCAGGCAATTGAAACTTGTTTATTAACAATTTAAGACCCTCTGGCTTCATAAAGAATACCTTCTCATAGAGAATATAGTGCGTAAATTTCTTTGTCGCAAAAACTATTCCAAGGCACAATTTCTCCATGTAACTATAATTGACTTTAGATATCCCAAATTTATGACTAGCAAAGGCTATTGGATGATACCATTTCTCTTCCCAAATTTGTGCTAAAGAGTAGCTAATACTATGCATTATTTCTGTTAAAATATATAAAAGACCTCACCTCTTTTGGGCACTTTTAGAATTGGCACTTTCATTAATTCATACTTCATATCCTCAAAAGATACTTGACAAGCTTCGCTCCAATTAAAGACAGTTAAAAGATAACAATTTCGTCCATGGCAATGTTCTTTTTGCTAGTGCATTGATAAATCTCTAATAATATTCCATTGATGACAAAAATTTGTGTACCTCTTTTGGAGTGCGTGGCGAACTCATAGTGACTATAACCTTTATCTTTTCACAGTTAGTTGTGATACCATCCGAGCTAACCACATGGCCTAGTAACAATCCATACAACACCCCAAAGACGCACTTTTGTGGATTAAAAGTAATGCAAAACTGTCTGTAGCAACAATCAAAACATTTCGTTTAAATAATCAATTATCTTTCCATTGTGGTGGTTGCCCCTAGATCATTGATGAAACTTTTAACTCCTTTGAGGAGAAAAGTCTTATCAACTATGTTTTGCTAAGACTTAGGTGCATTGCATAACCTAAAGGCCATCACATAATCTGCAAAGGTATTGAAAATAGTGATAAATGTCATTTTCAGCTTATCTTCCTTTGTAATAATCATTTGGTTGTACCCCACAAAGCAATCTAGAAAAGAATAGATTTTCCTACCTGCTAATTGATCTAACATCTTATAAATAAATGGTAACAGATAGTAATCCTTAACCCTATGCTTATTAAGCTCTCTAAAGTCTACGGAAAGTAGAATCTGATTATCATTCTTCTTCTCGATAACGACTGGCAAATACCACTCCATGTGTTCTACACCAGAAATATCATGTCAGCTTTCCATAGTTTTGTCAACTCCTCGAATAGCGCGTTCCTTAATTCGAAAGACATACACCTTACTTTTTGTTGTAGAAGGCGACTACCTTTCTTTAGAGAAATGGTATGAACAGCCATGCTCGGAGGAATACCTCTCAGCTCATCATAACTCCAAGCAAAGATGTCACAGAATTCATGAATTAAGGACACATAGTCCTTCCTTTCTTCCAAACTGAGCATGGACCCTAATTTAATTGGCCACGAATCATCATCGTACTAAGGTCTAACTCAGTTACGTCAGCATCTCTTATGACACTTTCGACAATAATCTCTTTTCTGCAAAAGTTACTTGATAGATATCCTCTATAATGGACCCCTCATTAGATTTATCACTTGATGACATTTCACTACTATCTGTATCCTCTAAAGGAACCATCTCACTTTGTGGAGATTCAGGGTAGACATCTACTACTACATGTCTAGTATATGTGCCAAAGATCAAGTGAACAATTGGTATATCAACTTGACAATCTGCTTGTAAGAACCATGGCCTACCTAGCAATACTTGATAGCTAGGCCGCCCAACGAACCTAATCATCATAAACACTACAACAAAAAGGCTCCATAGACGTGCCTGTAGACGTAATATTTCAACTGTGTTAAAAAATGTCTGGCGCGTTTATTACCGCATCTACTACTGCGTCTAAAATTTTGCATCTAAAAGCGCACTTATAGTGAAACCTACACGCGCATATAGATGCACCTATTGGCCCCCTTTGTAAATATATAATCATATTTATAAAAAAGTGGATATATTCATATTATGCGTCTATACATGCATGTAACTGCATGTCTAAAAAAGCATGTACTCTGCAAATTTTTGACAATAATAGACGCGCATTTTTCTTGCAATTTAGACATGTTAATAGACGCACAAAACATAGAAATGAAAAAAAAACCAGAGAGCATGTTTTTTCCCCCATCAACATCAAATTGTATGCTTAGGGAAAATAGAGAAAGATTATTTCAAAGATTTTTGTACTGAAAACAAAACAATGTATGTAGAATATGAAATTTCATATATATAGATGAAACATTTTTACTAGTGCTTGTGACCTCAAGCATGGTCATGGTTGCAAGCACTAGTTGAAAGTAATACATATCAAAAATGAAAACTAAAAGCCAAGGGGAGGCATGCATGCATGGGGCTCCTCTACATCTCCTCAGAAGAGGCATCATCGTTGCTACTACCACCACTGCCTGTGCCGCTGCCGCTACCGCCACTGCTACTGCTAGTTCCCCCTTTGCTATCCTCAACTGCATCAAGGTTTGCCTACACAAAGGATTAAGGTATATAAATACCATTACAAAAAATAAATTAGAGTTACCTATACTTTTCATGTAAAAAATAAAACATACCTCTTCTGGTTGTGGAATCCTCATGGCACGATTATATTGCTCCTCTCTGATGAGTCCTACCTCGTAGAAATGCTGCCACAAGTGGACGCCTGGTTATGACCTCAATGGTAGCCTACCTCTCTAGGAGTAGGCATCCTACCAACGATATGATACTACAAAAAAATTTAAACATACAACGTATTAGAACACACTAAATCAATTGAAACAAATTATAAAATTTAATTTAAAAAATCAAATAATACTTACAAACTCAGCCTCCCATGACTCCCTGCCACCCGATCCATAATGCGACGATCCCATGGTTGCCATCTGGATACGTTGCGCCTCTGCATGCTGGCGACTTGTCCTTTTCTTTGCTACTCTCTTCTTGGCCTCTTTCCACTCCCTGCGATGGCAATTGGGTGGTTGGCCATATCCAAGGCGCCCCTACTCTTGTCTCCGCAGTGACTCCTTGGTTGGCGCGCGTCATAAGGTGAGACCTCTTGTTATGAAGCGTGTCTCTCACCTTTGACCAACCCTAATCATTTGAGAATCGTAAAATCTCGGGATTAGGTTAACTTCTATGTACTGCCCGCAGCACCTCTTGCCACAAACCATTTTTTTGGTACTTGAAGGGAATCATGCAATCTTTGTATGTGGCATGCATGACACTCCTTAAGTAGGCTATTACTTCCCTCCCCTCAGGGTTATGAAAGATACCACCAACATCAGTGAGACAGAGTAGTACATTTGTGGAGGCTCACCTCTCTCATTTCCGAGTGAGGGTGATCAAGAGCCACCTCCTACGCAACCCCCACAAAGCCCTCGACCTCCTTGTCCTCCCATACGACTCTTCCTCCTCCCTCGATGGGCACTACTGTGCATCAGCTGATCTATGTGTATGCATAGTGCGTAGAGTACCTGTTAGTAGAGGTGTACCAAGGTTTGGTGTGCCAAGGTTTGGTGTTTGTGCAGCAGTGCTAGGCAAAGATGTGATAGGTGTCCCAGACATGACATTGAAAACCTCCTCTATAGTGGGAGGGCGACCAAGATAATTTGTAATCTCCCCCATGAATTTCTCCTTGTTTGGAAAACCTCCAAAAAAGCTACTAACACCTCTAGAAAACTCCTCTAAGGTGTTGTTCATACGTTCGAACTCAGGATCAGTGTCAAGATTCCACATCTACACAAGCAAAAATCCATTACTACTCTATGCAGATAAAACATATTACATGCTGCATCTATATCTGCGTCTCTATGTGCGTCTGTCAACGCGTCTATTTCCGTGTCTATACCTGTGTCTACACTGTCATCTAGACGCGCTGATAGGCGTGCACAGTCGGACCATATTTTGCAAACTGTTATAAAAAACGCACAAAAAAACCTCCATAGATGACAGTCTATAGCATGTAAAGAGAGAGAGAGAGAGAGAGAGAGAGAGAGAGAGAGAAAGAGACAGAGAAAGCAAACAAGATTGAGAGAGAGAAAAAGAACTCACCTTCTTTTCTTGTTCCGATGGGTGGCAGCTAGGTTGCAAGCTCCTTGTTCTCCTTCTCCCTTCCCTTGGTAATTTGCTTGAATCTTCTTCTCTTCCTTGCTATTTGGATCTTGTTCTTTACTCTTTGGCTCTTCCTTCCTCTTGTCCTCTTTTTACTCTTATTTCCTTCTGTCATTATCTTCATGAAGTGATAGATAGACATGATTCGTGATGTCGAGCTTGAACTGCAGAAAACGCGCAAAAAAACGCAGGAAAGCACTGGTTTGAAAAGAAAGCCACAAATTTTTTTATTTTTTTAAATATTTGCATGGCGCGTCTGTAAGCGTGTGTAATTGCACGTGTATCTATGCAGATAAGACATATTACACGCGCTGATAGACGCGCAGTTACAATTAAACTGATTAGATGCTAGCTTTTGGTTGTTTTAGGGAATATGATACATATACCAAATGAAATCATATATGTCCTTATGATTCATGTGTAATTATGTCGTCATCTTCTACTAGTATGGGACATGCTGAGTCAACAAACAGTACATCTGATTGATGAGATTGCAATTTGTGGGGTAGTTCATGCAAGGTGGATGTTTTTTCTAGAGCGCTTTATAAAAACCCTAAAAGATTATGTAAGGCAAAATGCACAGCCCGAGGGAAGCATGGCTAAGGGTTGGTTAGTGCAATCATCCCTTGTACAAATCTCTGAATATCTTACTAAAGTGGACCCCTCTTTACCATGACTATGGAAAGATGATGAAGATTTGAGGATAACCTCTATAATACCTCAAGGAAAAGGAAGGAGCAATGTGCTAATGAAAGAGGAACTTCGTAAGTTAAATGTATTTTGTGTGCTTAATAGTGAAGAATGAGCAAATGGGTGACACTATATAAAGAAGCAAGGGCAAGAAGAGTAAGCGAAAGGCAAGCATTTCGTGTTAGACATGGACGTAATGTCCCATATCCAGAACATTTAAGTGTGCTTCCACATCATATTGATATAGATTGGCTACATGAACTAGAAATGGAGAAGATGGAAAAAGAGGAGGCGATGGATATATCGCAAGAGGAGTGGGAATACGCACGAGGTTGCTTATCAAAGGTGATACATACTTATAATTAAATTATCTTTAGTTATATATGATATAATAATTTCACATGTTTCATCTTTAACTAAATCATTAATATGATCTCAACAATGTACTACTAGTGCACATTGTTCAATGCTATTTGGTATGAAGGCAAACATTTTCGAACTCAACGTATAGATGATAAGAGAAATACCCAGGATTGTGGTATCCTTGCAAACTTCCAGGATACCAATGGCACCATGGAAGGTTATTGTGGCTTGATCCAAGATATTTTAAAGCTTGACTTTAGGCGATTTTTGATATATGTACTAGATGTCAAGTGGTTTAAAGAAGTAGTAACAATGGGTGAGCATTGCACAATTAGACGTCATCCAAGTGGTTTTTTAGTGATTGATTCTACAAATTTCACCAAGGCAAGAATGACACATTCATACTATCTCAACAATGCGAGCAGGTATATTAGAAGCTATTTATTTTTATATATATTAATTCTTGATACATAGGAAAACTTTTGCAAAGAAGGGAGGGAGAGAGAAATATTGGCACCATCCAAAAGGAGAATGTGTGTATCTTGGAAGAAAGGGAAGAGAGAGGCACATAATCAGTTGTGCACTCCACCCCACCTTTTCCCCAAAAGACACACAACCCTTTATATTTTTATTATTTCTTTGATTTTTTGATACATTTGTATTCGTAAATCTTTAGCATCTACATTTCAATTATTTCTAACTTTTTAGAAGTGCATGCACATACACTTTTTTGTATACCATTTATTAATGATGGATGTGGATGTGGCCCCTCCTTCTCATGTGTAAGGGTGTATTTTAGTGAGTTTGGAACAATGTAAATGTTATCCCCTTTACAAAAGATGAAATTGTAATATATGCATGGACATTTTTGTGCACTATTTTTGTGCTTCTTTTGGTGTCATCACCTTTTCAGGGCGTCGACTCCCTATCCAATTCTACTGCTTCTTAAGGAAATTGACATCCATATCTATTTGTCTATATTGTTTGGTGATTATGTTAGTATAGTGCTTCATCATATCCATAATTTTGCTAAGTACATTTAAGACACTTGACTCATTGCCGCAATCATCTATCTGTCATTCCATTGGCCTAACCACTTGATTAGGAATTAGCTATTTATTTCCAAGAAATATATTAGGATTTATTGTTTGGCATCCAATACTTGGTGAAGCCATCTGACTAGCCATAAGCATGGTCACACTGGGAGGAGCTAGCAACATGGGCACATTTTGAATCATGCTTCCTCTCCCATTGGAAGTATTCATGGGCATCCCTTGACCTCCATTCGTTAATGCCAAAGTATTCCCAACCCCTAGACTCAGATTTAAGTTTACCCTAGAGGTATAGGCCACTTGTAATAGCGACTCTACCTCCTCTACTCGTGTAATAGCTGGGAATATAGATTTTCAACTTACGAAATACTTCCTTCAATTTCTTGGCATAGCCTCGAACATTCTCATCAGGTTCCTGAGGTGTTATATTGAGAACACGTACCCAGTACTACTGACCTCCCTTTTTAGAGGGACGCTCTCTCCAAAACGTGGTGAAAAATATATCAATCATAGTTATTGTTCCAACCACTAGAAAATGATACCATACTACAACTTGCCCTTTTAGAATCATATTAAAAAACATCATCAAGTGTCCTTCATCTTGGATTCAATAGTTAAATATTAACATTTGGAATTCATTGATATGAAGTTCTACATCTTCCTCTCCTAATCCATTGAAAATGGGTGGAGAAAATCCTAAGACTGGTAAGTCTGGCATTCTTGC
Source organism: Lygodium microphyllum (assembly GCF_053477565.2). Classification (NCBI taxonomy): domain Eukaryota; kingdom Viridiplantae; phylum Streptophyta; class Polypodiopsida; order Schizaeales; family Lygodiaceae; genus Lygodium; species Lygodium microphyllum. The sequence goes on from NC_141161.1 coordinate 99,885,927, forward strand.
TAGGATTGTAATGGGTTGCACCATGATAACAATTGGATTTGCCAAAGGATTTTAAACAATGAAAACTATTACTCCACTCCAAGTGGGCTGACTAGTTGGAAGAGGGGAAGTACTAGAACATCCTTCTCCTCCTCCGAACAGACTATGTATGGGGATAGGGTTGCTAAGACCCCTCCCTTGTAAGGATATTAGACCATTCTATAAGGAGAGTATCTGAAGTTTGGCTTGATGGTCTTTTGAATCTATTTCACTGCCTTTTGGCATACACTAATAAACAAGTCCCTATCAACTAAGATTCAAAAACTGCCACTTATTAGCGGCTCCTGAAAAATGTACCACCTATTGGAACCTAAAATGGGCCTAACAGTGGCTCTAAAAGACACTAGTCAAGAAACCCAAACCACCCCACATGGCCTCATGGCCAAGAGTGTCTAAGGGGTATACTACTGTTATCTCCAATGTAGAACTTCCCGTTTGTATGGCTTGTAGTCCAACAATGGATAACCTTTCCCAAACTCCTCACAAGGAGTCCTTGCACATATTGGTATAATACACCATGTAAGTATAGACAAAGAGAGTACCTCTTATCTGATTGCCTGTAGCCCTACTACTATGGATCTCTTACACCGTTGGGAATTGACCCCAAGATACGTTGTAAACATATAAAAAACATACAACATGTAATCATGTCTTTTAATTAGTCTTCCAAGAGATGTGATACATTCCTCAATGAATATTCCCCAACAAGACAAACCACTAACCCTACAGCTCATGGTACCTCACCTCCTCAACGTAGGTCATTGTTTATGAAAAAAATTGTTGTGAATCCACGATGATACCATGTGTTACGTGCAATGCAGTTGTGTATGATTCTTAGTGCTCAAATAATTTTCCTTATTGACAACTAGCATTGTGAGGTGCAAACATATATTCTCATGCCTTTACTCGAAATGAGATTGTTGCATTGCCCAAAGCTAGGTACCAAGCATGCTCTTGCTACTACTAAACCCTCTTAATTTTAAACCACATGTGTCCTATATGCCATGCATCACAAAAATATCTGAATTCACCATAATTACAAGCACTTAACATCCCCCTTCTCCCTACCGCTTAAGATTGTGCATTTGGTGGTAGGTTTAGGGAGCATCTTTTAATGTAGTTTTCCTTCATAAAAGTAGTAAATACCTACTTTAATATAAAGATAAGGCTAAAATGAGGCTAAACCTCATGCCTTAGTCTTATCATACATTCACAAACATAAATGTGCTTTTTTTCTATTTTTCAAACATAAAAAATATTTTGTTATTATTGTTTACTATTTAATTATTTATAAATATCAATATTTTATGACTTACTAATTTGGATTGATTTATTTTATTGAAAATTATTTTCTATCACATTCCATCCCGTACCAATACAACACGCATGCCAAAACCCCAAAATTGCATGATTTTTCTTAAAATCGGAATGTTGCGGATTTTGCGTGTTTATAAAGAAACTATTAGATGACTAATTTTTCTTAATTTCTTTAACATTTTTGATCAATCATAGCATTGACAACCAAATACAACCATTTTCAACCAAAATTTATTATAAAACAATTATATTTATGACTTACTCATAAAATGGAACCTTATATCATATGCATCTTGTGATTGGGACTAGTTGGCGCTTCCCAATAGCCATTTGGTGATCCTTCCAACCTCGATCTATGATCCTTCACTTTAGCATCGTCCCACGATCAAAATCTCTCATCTCAACCCACCCCCTTCTCTCATAGAATCAACCATAGAAACACACACAACAAGAGGAGAAAGGAGAGAGAAGAGAGAAAGTCTGAAAATTAGCATTTTGATTCCTTGCATGATAATTTGCATATCCATAATCCAATTGAAGCCCTTAATGAGTAGATCATGTGCCATTATTCCTCGATGATCCCAGTCCTTGAAGAGGCATGATGTCATGATTTTTTTGGGTGTAAAAAAATTTTGCGCCCCCTCCCTCCTTGTCAAGCATATTTTTCATGACTTTTTGAGTTTCATTACAATTTCATTTCATCTATAAAATATCTAACTCATGATCCTCATGTTCATACTACAAGCGAAGTGGATTTTTCCATTTTGGAGGGGCAAACGGACTGTGATTCGCGGTCCGATGGACAAACCACTTCGTGGCATCGAAATCTATCAAACAAGCCTCTGTCATACACTTTTTTGCTCTCAAATCACATAGCTGCTTTGTAATGTGGAACCTTGTGGGGATTAAATGGGGGGTCAAATGCACTCTGATAAAAAACCGAGACTTGTGTTGCATTATGGCATCCAACTCTATCTAAAAAAAATCCAGCTCATTGATCTGCAACTCTTTCATTTTCCTTAAAAGATTGGTATTTTACGCACCTTTTTGCTTCAAAAACAAATCCCAAAATTTCACTCTCACAAAGAAACCAAAATCTCCTCCAAATATGCGGATGCAATCATCCTCAGCAAATATCACAAGTGATACCATATGTCCCTATATGGGTGATGTAACATGGAGAATGAAAGAATCTAAATATATCATGAAATGTAAGAGAAATTTCCAAAACACATGTAGAAATACTATAAAATATGCTAACTAACCTACAAGAATACTTGGAATGGCAATGGCTTCTACTCTTAGGGTAGTCTAAAAGAAAAAGCTCACCTTATAGATGCGTGGGATCTCCCTAGGTGCTCTCTCTTGGATGAAGTGGTAGCATCAAGGTGAATAACCTCTCAATAGTAGACTTCAATGCATTTTCAGAGAGCATCATGTAGTTCTACATCTCCTCATTGATCTCTTGATGTTTCAAGCCTTGCCTACACAACAATATTCATCACACTCTCCATGGATGGTGTGCTTTGAGTCTATAAAATTCCCCATACATGAACTTTAGAAATTATAATTTGCATAAATATCCTCTTCACATTATTCTTGCCATACCACTACTCATTTAACCTATACTAATTTGTAACTTTTGTTTTATGGTAAGTTTACATTATATCAAAATCTTGTACGATAGGATATGGACCTAAATATTATACACATATCTAATGCCAAAGTTTTGATTTGATTTGAAAATGGATATTTCCTTTCTACCTTGGTAAATTAAAGTGGAAATCCCTTTTGTTGGGTAAAATTTATGGTCTCTCCCCTTCCATATGTAGCTGTTCATGAGCTTTGTGCTTATAGGATGTTGGTTAATGATAGGAATAACAAAGTTTTAAGTGATAACAACTTTCATCTACTATCTATATTGAAATTGGATAGATTTGTGAAAATTGAAATAGATATCCTTATGTCTATAAGGTTTGGTATACCCATAGTTAAGTTTAAGAAAGGGGAATGGATATGCCTCCTTACACCTTTCTAACAATATGGTGAGAGGAAGGAATTACATAATCATGATTTCCTTGAAGAAAGCTACTAGCAACTAAGTCTATTGCAATTTTTTATTTTTTGATGTTTTAAGCTATCAATCTATTTGTGTTGATCTCCATATTTATGTCTAAGTTTTCATGCTCAAAAAACTTCTTGTAACTAGTTGAAACAAACAAGTAAAATGCAAAATAGGTGCTTTGCATTTCATGATTAATTTGGTGATTATACCAACTTGAAAATCTACAACACGCTCATACACATTTGATAAACATGATTAACGGCACCTATGCTAATACAATATTCAATTCTATCGAATTTCTCTAAACATGAAATGGTTTGTTTTTATCAGTGTGAAAAGTACATATTCTCTAAATATATTATGTACAAGTAACAACTTAATGAGTATCAAGGCCCTTTTGATGATCCTTGTGCATTGCTATGACAACGATCAATGGTTGTTCAAATTAGCCCCACCTTCATTGTCCCTACTATGGCTTTTGCCTCCTACTTTGACAAAGTATACTAACCTCATACGAACACCGTGGAGACAAGTTCAAGGATAGTGATAATGAATTCATTGAGATGGAAATAAGATCAATTCTAATTTGGATCTTCGACATCAATATGTTAGTGTCAAGTTTATATGGAGATGCTCTTATTCATTAATAGCCCCATGATTAGGGATATTAAGCATCTTCACATAGAAATTGCACTATAATGCTTCCATGTCAAGGGTCTAGAGTTCTCCCTCCTCTTCTTCATGTCTTTGCTGCTTCTTCATCAATATCCACTACCTTTGGTGCCTTTTGTCCTATTAGTTAGCATAATTTAATGATTATCATAAATCCTCCATCATCATTATATCTCCAAGTTAATTTTAAGATTTTAAATTAGGGTTAAGGTTTTAGCTACTAAACATATCCTCCTACCTTTTCTCAAAATGATAGGCCTTGTTTATATATTTTCCAAAATGAGGGCACGATAGTGAGCACACTAGCTTCTATCTTTTATAAGGGTAACAATCCTTGCTTGCTTCTTTGCCAATGAAAGGGGTCTTCAAGTGCATACCATATATGAAAAGCTAATATTGATATGTGAAAGCAAGGATTGAAAAACTCACAAGAAGAAATATATATTTGAAACTAGACTATCCATACCCCTATTGAATTGAGAACTTGCAAAATAATATTTCTACCAACTACTGATGGGGGATATGATAGAGAGAAATAACTTTTGCGACTACCAAACTCTTCATGATGACGTCTACTAAAGGGGGAGAAATATTGCTCCCCATCATCTTTTTGATGTCTACCCTATGCTTTCTAGTAAGGAGAGAGACGCTATCGAGATTCCATAAAAAATAAATGGAAGAAAAATCATTTTTTCAATAAAAAATTTGTAACTAGAAGTATCACTCGTTTGACACATTTTCAAGCATCTCCTCTTAAGCATCCATTTGTAGTTTTTGTATGTCACAAATTATGTCATATAAGCATGATACATTTTTCATGGATCACACAAATTTGGTTTTTATTCGATGCCCATAATATTCATTGCATATGTAATAGTTGCCAATTTTATGGTCCCTATTGCAAAAGCTACTTATTTCTAGTAGAGTTTGGGTATTTCTATCATCTTCATTTATTATGCACAAATTCTTAGATATATTTATTTTATCTATACTTCGTACTAAGGCCTAATGAAAAGACAAATGTTTTGCAAAGTTAGATTTAGTAAATGAGTGTTAGAAAATTATTATGCAAAATCATACTATTGATGAAAACAATGACCCCAAATGATGATTCTAAATGATTTTTTAGCACAAAAGTTAAGAAATCTAAATACATAAATTCATACATGAGGGAGATATACACTTACACATGGGGATGATTATATCCATTCTCTTTTCATGCACTATTGTCTCTATTTTTCTCTCTTGTGCAACTTTTGTTCTCATGGTTTTTAGTTAATGGTAAGCTATGGTATATGAAGCCTATAATGAATTGTTTCATAGTGTACTTTTTTTCTCGATCTTGTACAAGTTAATTTCTCCATCATATACTTTGTGTCTCAATCATGTACAAATTCACAATCATGTACTTTATATTGGGTGCAAGTTAATTGCTCTACTATGTACCTTGTGCCTCAATGGTGTATGTATTAATTCCAAGATGTTGTAACTTTCATCTCAACCATGTACACTCAAATTCACAAATGGGACTCTTTGTCTCAATCATAGATAATCACTTATACAAATGTGAAAAGGACGGCAATTATGTCTTTACGAAAGCATGAGCATAGCTACCATGTGAGTAGTTGACAAAGGCTCCCTTTTGCATGTATGATCACTAATAATGTATCTTCTATTGAAATATTTGTAGAGTTGGTACTTGTAAATGCTTGTCTTGTCATAGATGTTGAATGGATGAATGAGAAAATGTGATGTGGAGAAGACACTCCTATACTTAAGAGTTCAACTAATCATGCATTTTCTACAAACAATTAAAATATCTTTAGAAAATGCATCTATTATAAAAAAATATACAATGTTCTTCAAAGTATCACTTTTCAAGCTTGAACACCAAGTCCTTTAGAAACAATCTAGACCTTAAGAGCCACTTAGTTGTATTTCTATTTTTGGATGAATTTTTGCAAATTTGGCTATAAAGGACATTCAAAATGCAAAAATTTGTCTATATTTCATATCAAAAATCACCTCATATTGCCAATATGGCTATAAGCTAAGTTTTTAAAGGTATTTTGTTGCCAAAATTTGCCTACATTACAATGTAAAGAGGGACAATCAAAAGCTTCTTTGTGTATACATATATTTTTTTCCATGAAAACAACTTTTCATGTGTTTTTATATAAATCGAGTTCTTGCAGACATATGTTTATCTTACCAAAGATAACAATTTAGATGATCAACATGCTTCAATAATCAAATCTTTGAGCAAATTTTTAGTAGGGGCTCCAAAAAATAAACGCATTGGTGCTAGCCTACCTATCGAGATATAAATGTGATTGCCACTATTTTTTAAGGGACTATCACCCATTAGGTACTTCTCCAATATTATTGATGGTGTTGATGCATGTTTGGTGATAATGCATTTGGTGACAATATATATGTAATCCTCCCATTACACAATACATTATAATAAATAATGTACGTATAGATTTTAATTCAGTAAGACAATGTGCATTTCTCAAAACAAATTAATTTATGTGTAAATTTTATGGAAAATGTATTTTCATTGATGGAATGTGAATACTTGCCATATTTGCATATACCTTATCAAATACATGTATATTTAGAAAGAGTAAACATGTAATGTTAAAATATTAAAAAACTCAATATTTCTGTAAGATATTAATAATAATGCGGGAATATAGTTGCTACACTAGCTAGTATATAAGGTATATGAGACTTTATTTTTTATAATTTAGTTAATAGAGAATTATTTTCATCTTATGTCTCCTTTCTCTCAACTTCCATGGCTTCCTTCTCTCTTTTCTTGTCTTTCTCTCTCCATTTATTGTCATTCTCTCTCCTCGACTAGTCTTTCTCTCTCCTTTGCACTCATTTTCTCTCTTTTCTATAGTCATCTCTCTCCTCTTTCTCTCTCTTAGCTCACTTCTTTACAAGTGGTATCAGAGCATAAGCTCTTGGTCCATTTTATTTTCTTACTTTTGTACATATTTTACTTATTTTCCACCATTAAATCTAAAGTAGTAGGTACATGAGCCACATGGCATGTCCTTGCAACCTTTCTACATAAAAAAAAGGCTAACCATGGAGATTTGATAAAGATCTTGGGGAGATTTATCCAAACTATGGCCAAAATAGCTCATTATAGTTACGTTTCATGCTATTTTGGAGATAACTTTATGAAAGAAGAGGTAAATGAACTTTAAGTAGACAACAACCTTAGTTACTTTTGGAGAGAGAGTCTTGTTCTTATTTCTACAAGCTTTCTTCAATTCCCAGGGTGGATTTCTACAAGGTCTTTCTCTCTATATGCATCAAGCGTATCAACCACTGGTCTATCTTGATTCTTCACACCTCATGGTGCGTTCTTATAACCATTGATCAACGAAACAAGTGCCACTTGGACAATACAAATCTAGCACAATTTGTGCTAAATTTTTTAGTTTTATACATAATTTTCATTAGCCATTCTCATTTGAGCTCCATTTTTAATCAGTCTCTACCATTTGATCCTTGACAAAGGAGGCTATATTGGTCTATCTTGACATTTATTCTTCATCCTTTCACTCTCTTTGAAAACCCTAACTATCATAAATAGGGTGGCCATTGAAGCTTCACCCAAGCTCTCATCAATTTCAAGGGGCTTTTGACATTTTTCATTTGTAGAGGTTACTTACACCAAGGTTCAAAATCTCATCAATATTGGGAGTTTATTGGCATTATAGGAGTCTTTCAAGCTTTCATTGGAGAAGAGCTTCTTGATTTTCCATCAAGCATAGGAGTCCTTTGTTTCTAAAGCATATAGAGAGATCAAGACTCTTAATCCAAGGGATTCTAAATGGTTTTACTTCATTATCAACATTGGAGCATTATTAAGCTATGGAGTCCAACCTTTGGTCAAGATTTGTGGTAAATAGGTTCAAGCTTCAATGTTAAGCCACTTATGCTTCAAGATTAGTTCAAATAAATAAAGGAGTAAGGGTTGGAGATTACTTTAGCAACATTGATCAATTGGTAGCATATTCAAGCATTGGGAACATTCAAGTCTTATTCAAGTAAATGCAAGAGGTATTTTCCATCAATTCTTGATCTTTCTCATTCATTCACTTGCTAAACTTAACCCATGTGATTTAAAGATTAAAGAATTCAAGACTTCTATTACATTTCAGCCCATTCATTGACTGAATCACTCTTTTCATTAAATTGAACAATTAGAAGCTTGTGCTTGGTATTGTGAGATTGCATTAAATCCCTATTTTATAAGAGCAACTTGCTTTTCCTTGCAGCACTCCATCACAAACCACAATCACTACAAGATATAGGCAACATAATAATGATGTTCAAACTGATGCAAATAATCTTTAAAAAAATTGTCCCCATCATTGCTAAAAGTATCGATATAGACATCTCAACGAATTTGTTGAAGATAGTGTCGCTATTTGCATTGCTATTTGTATCAAAAAGCTTTGCAAATTGCGAAACAAATAGTGACACTTTGCAACTCAAATAGCAATGCAGATAGCAACACGTGAAGTAAATTAGTGATACAAATTGGGACTCTTATAGATTTAAAAAATGGTAAATGTTGTATAATATTATGCAAAGTAATTACATATTGGATATACAATCGTCATCGAGAGGGCGCAAAAACTACTTAAAACCATAAGACTAATAACTCATAAAATAAGTACAAGACTGGTGATGACAACTCATGAAATTACATGGAACCATGGAGAGGAGAGTCAAAACAAACATGAAAATGTATCTATAAATATCAAAAAGTGTGACTGTACACAAAGGAAGATAAGTATATCAAAGGAATGCTACATGTGAGAGACTTGCACAGATCACATGACTAAAAAAGAAGATGATATGCACTCCATGAATCTGCATGCTACAGATCCTAACCATTTGAAAGCTTGTCGCGAGGAAAATGAGTGTCAAACAGACTTTGCAAAATGAATAATGAGACATTAGTCTACTATACATAATGCATCATAAAAAACTAGTGACTATCGACAAGCAAGAGGATTGTCTTACTAGGCCCCGTATCGCACGTGCAATCTATCGATAAGTGTAGTGATACCATGTCTCGCTACATATCGAGTCTCTAAACTTGTGGGATCACAGTTTGTGATGGAGTGTTGCAAAGGAAAGAAAATAGCATTTTTAGAAACAAGAGTCCTTCAAATAACACCTGTGGCTGCCACTCCCTAGATAATGCACGATCCCTGCCTCCAATCGTGCCCTTGTTGCCTCCCACCTGCTACTGCTACCATCTTCCTCCCTGAAGAATGTGTGGCCTCTTTCATGAGTCTCTACCAATCCTCTATGTCTAGCCACTTAGGATTTGAGGTGCCACTCTTGATTGCCTCTTGCATGTGTCTAATAGTCTATGTGACATGTATATACACATACACTCCATCACCCACCCAATGATGAAAAACCTCTTTGCCACCATAGGTACAAAAAACTCATCATGCAAAGATACCATTACATAGTCCTTGCTCCCCTCGAGTATATTCTTCCAATGGTCCTAAATTTTGTGCCTAAATACTTGTGGGGACAACTCTCTCATGTAAGTCATCCCCTCCTCCCCTCATCATTCATGAATACATCACATGTCTTGTTATCTACGAGGTATCCATACCCTACTAGGCTATGTCAAAGATGTATCCTTTCCTACCTGCAACAACCATGCTCTCCTAGGCATAACCAAGAGACCAATGTATGTCTAGCATACCCCCAGGGGTAGTATCTCTTGGAGTAGCATCCATAGGGGTGCCACCTGCACTCGACTAAGAAAAACCTAGAGTCACAAGAGTAGATGTATTTAGAGGTATGACAAATCTTGAAGGTGACAAGTATCCACCACATCGATGAGGATGTAGACACTACATTGGTGCCTCCACAACACCCACCTGAGCCACCCTCTTTGAGATTGATACTAGAGGGAGTAGAAATCCTTTTTGGAACCGACCGTTGGCTTAGAGCATCCACATATCCACAATACCCCCCAGAACCACTCCCTCCATTTGGGGCCAATCTAGAGCATCAACCTCATCTACTCGAAATTGAGGCATCAAAGCATGCCAAAGTAGACCTCATAAAATGGCTTGATGATATTGATGACCATTCTTGGTTTGCCATATCTATAAATTTGGACCATCTGATCCAGAGACATACGTGTGAATATCTCCTGGAACTCCTCATCGGTCATCCCTTGACTCGCTTTACTTTCAAGGTACCATGAAAGGTAACTTGCGCAAACTAAAAATGATGTTAGTATAATTAATATAAGGATTTAGGTAAAGCACAACAATATAACTCTAAAAAAAAGATGCTAATTCAAATGCACATACTAAAGTACCCTTAAAATAAAATCATCAAAGAATTGAGCAAGCAGATGCAAATACGACCCAACCTATAGTCCCATGTCAATCTCTTGGCACAACTCAGCGTACCCTGAAAGGTCTATAGATAGATCACCACAAAAAGATAATTCCACTTCATTCTCAAAAAATTATTGACCTCTTGTCTCTTTGTCTATGTTGCTCGTGCTTGTCTCCTCTGCATGCTCCAAGCCCTCTTCACCCTCCACCCTCCATAATATCAACCCCTCCACCTACATACTCTCCTTGTCTATGTTGGGAACATTGCTTTCATCATACACTCATGCACTTTGAGAAATTGATGGCACAACATATCACTGTTGAGGTTGTTGGGGATTTGGATAGAAGTTTATATGTTCAATATCATATATAAGAGTGAATCAACACTTGTGATTGTTTCATTTCGTCAAAAAATTTAAAACAAAAGTCATGCACCTATTCACAATAATCCAATAGGGCAAACCTATTGTGTAGATCCATCCATCTTTTCTTGAAATCCATTTCAAGAAATCCAAATGGACCTCACTGAACACTTGCCCTAGCTCCTTCCAATACCACTTTAAACCATTGTACATGGAATATGATCTTGGAGAAGCTATGGTAATCCACTGATATAATACTTTACAAGTTCCCAAATATACTCAATCTCATCTAGTATGGTATTCGGATTTGTGTCCCGCCATCAACTCTCTTGCTCAAACTTTGCTATGATACCACAATCTGTGGTGCACCACATTTTGTTGATGTGCTCAGCACGGAATTTTGTTTCCCTCCTCCTTGTTGTTTCTCTTACTCATTCTCCTCTCTCCCTCTCTTTGTATCTCATTTCTCTTCCTCTCTCTCTTTGTTACCCTTTCTCTCTCTTTTTCTCTCTTCCTCTTCCTTCCTTCATATCTCATTTCTATCTTCCTCTCTTTCTTTGTTACCTTTCCTCCTTCTCTCTCTCTCTCTCTCTCTCTCTCTCTCTTCTTCTTCTTCTCCCGCTCTCCTTTCCTCTCTTTATTTCTCTCTTTCAAAGAAGAAAACAAAGAAAAAGAAAAGAAAAGACACAAAAACAAAGCAAGAAGAGGCAATGTACTTACCTCAAAGGCCCAATGATGAATTCTTTTCCACCTCCTCTTGGTGATGTCCCTTCTTTCTCCCTTTCACACTCCTCCCTCTTCTTCATGTATGGTGACATTGGCTACAATGGTGATGGTGAGGATCTCACTTTTTTCTCTCTCTCCCTCTCCCTCTCCCTCTCCCTCTCCCTCTTAAGGCAAGGATCTCTCTTGCTCTCTTTCACTCTCTCTCTAAAATGTTTGCAGCAAATGTTGTGCTTCGATTTTCGACACATTTTTTCTCATATTGGCATCACTATTTGCATCACAATTAGCATCGCATATAGCATTGCTAAAGTAAATAAGCAATGCTAATAGCGATGCTATTTGCAACACATATAGTGACATTGCTATTTTACCTTGCAAATCTTCCTTGCTATCACTCCATTCCCTTGTAGTGAATCCTACAAGTTCGGAGACTCTGTATTATGCAGAAAGACACATGCTCATTGTACTCACATCGATAAATTATATATGCACAGGAACCCAATAAGTCATGCCTCTTTCTTGTTTTCAATCATTAGTCTTTTGTGATGTATTATATTTTGTGAATTAATCTTTGATTATTTATATTGCAGAGTTCGTTTGATGCTCCATTGCTTTTGGGATGAGCTCTTAGATGATGAGGAGCTGTAGCAATCACTTGGATTCATGAAGCACACAGTTTTTCCTTTTTTGGCCTTATGATACATACATGCTCTTCTATATAGTTCCTATTGGATATATTTCTAATCCTTTGTACAAAATCACATTTTTTAACATTTATAGATGCATTTTAATATTTATTTGGACTCTTCTCTCTATCTTTCCATGTCGTTCATTAAATTGTCATCATCTGTATTGTACTTATTTGAATATTGAATCAACAACTCTTTTTTCTCAAGCATCTCATGATACAATGTCTCGATGATGATTGTATAATTGATTTATAATTGCTTTATGGAACATTGCTCAACACATGGGATTGGAAGGGTTATAGGGCATCATGTTGTGCCACCTAATTGTTTTTTCTCCATAACCATTGCTAATTTACCTGCACACATCGCTATTAGCATCTGTAAATGTGTTTGAAAACATCACCAAATATAACAATGGATGTATAGAGATGTATATACTGATGTTTTTAGTGATGAGGAAGGTAAAAATTTTATGAATATTTTCATTGCTTTAGACATCAATATATGTCATGTATCTTGTAGTGTAAGCTAAACATAGGGTACATAGATCCATAGGCTAGTTTGGGCTAATTGGAGCTATGAATACATGTTGGCTAAGCATAAGCATTTGATTGGGCATCAGCATTTCTAGACATAGCCAATGGCTAGGCTAAGCATAGGCTTGCATAGGATAGAAGTTGAAAATAGCAAAATAAAAGAAGACCACTAGGAGAGATCAAGGGTTGAGTTTAATCTCTATGATATTAGAAAGGGAAAAATCATGTATTGCCTCAAGAATAAGTAGATAAATAATACTTAAATATACTTTTGACTATTCAATTTTTATTGAGTTTCCAATTAGGAGATTTTGAGGACATCCATCAAAGAAGAGAGGCTTGCCTAGTTAATAATGTAAGCTTAACAAATTAGTGCAGTGTTACAAAAAGGAAAATTTATGCCTCCATTTAAAAAAATATGTAACAATATTCAATTGATACATAGATGGAAATAAATTATGGTGTAGGCTATGATTAGGCTTTACGAGTACCAATGACAATTGAGACTCAAAAGTAGAAGTGACTATCCATCTTTTTGGTATTGTTGAGCATATGTTATGTGCTAACCTATTGGAAGTATCATAGGATCTTGCAATTGAGTATATATGTGTTCACATTTGATGTAAAAACAAAGAAATTGTTCCTTTTAAAAATTGCAATGGAAGTAAAAAGTCTAGTATGGAATCATGTCCTATATCTTTGGAAAGTTTATGCAAATCAAAGTAGAGGGGCAAATGAATTGTTACCTTTGACTTGAATGATGTTTCCTTGACATCATGCAAATTAAGTCTCAAAGAAAAGTAATGGAGCTACTAAATTAGCATAGTGTTGTTATAAATACAAAAAACTAGCATATTTATAGGTATGAGTATGACCACTATTATGATTGCAACTATTATCGTAGCCAATTACTCACAATTTGCAAGATTGACTGCTAATAGATGCTTCATAGATGTAGGTATCTAGGTGTAAATAGAGACTCCCAAAAAGATGTAAATAGAATTTCTTATTTTAGCTCAAAAAATACATCTATTGGCATGTGAGCATGTCTATTGTTGGGGTGAAGGCCAATGGGCAATAGCTAGGCATGCACCCCTTATATATGAACACATTATACTATTATATAGAAGTCTAGATAAGAAAGAATAAGGGTACCATTCATTTTGTACCCATATAACTCTCCTTTATTCTGATCTCTCTCAACCCTCTTGTACTTTATAGCTTCCACCTCACATCCCACCATTACTTCCCCCTCAAGTGGTATCAAAGGGGTATTTAGTGTTTGTGGGAGCTCAGGCTTGGAGCAAGGAGCATGAGGAGTGAAGATTTATTGCAAATGTCAAGGATTCAAGCTTCTTCTTTGACATTGATGCTTGCTACTTGAACATTGATAGATATACTATTCTCATCATCGAGATCTAGATTTGAGTCAAGTAGGTGCTTACATATTTAGGTTCAATTTGGGACTACAATAGTCCACTTTGATAGTGCTTTGGAAGCCATCTATGGTGGCTAGGTTTTAAACAAAATAGCTTGGATTTAGATTGTTGGAAAGAGTTCTTGGTACATGGTTTTAATGCATGCAAGCATAAGGGTAGCTATTTTTTCAAATGCAAGGGATTTAAGGAAGAGATTTTCTTGCATCTAGTAGGGTAGTTGCTTAAGCTAAGGCTTTGCTTATTTTCAAGCAAAGGGTATGATTATGTCTAATAACAGAGAAATATAAAGATTTGCTAATCTGGATGCTCCAAGAGGTTGCTTATGATAGAATCAATTTGTGTTGATGCTTTTTGGTGGTTTGGATTTCTCACTACATTTTTTCTTTATTTTTATGATCTAGAAGCAACATGGAATCCATTTATCCAAAAACCTTTTTGTAAGGTTTAAATATTATTCGATGATGTAGTTCACACTAAGAAGCTCTCACATTACTCTCGACTTTGGATTGCACACATATTTTGATGAGATTTCAGTAAGTTTTTCAAATTTAATGAATTTTCACACTATTTTATGCTCAATTTCAAGCATATATGCAGTTTAAAATTATTTTGTGAAGATAATTTATATATATTTGACCATGAATGTCTATTTTATGCTCAAAAGATAGCCAAATACTTAGGAAAACTTGCAGATAATTCATATGCATTTGAAAATATTAAAATACCATTTTAAATTAGTTTTTTCTAGTTAAATATTTGGGTAGCAATTAATTAGCTTGGTGGGATACTTTGTTTATAATCCATTGGTCTATTTTAGGCCAATGGATTATAAATAAAGTATCCCACCAAGCTAACGCCACTTTTGGCATTAGCTTGGTGGGATACTTTGTTTCTAATCCATTGGTCTATTTTATAATCCACTTTAGGCCATTGGTCTATTTTATAATCCATGGACACTAACACTAATGCCACTTTAGGTAGTGTCCATGGTTCAAAATATTAGATTTTTTTGGACAAGTTTTTAGGCCAATTTTTGCTATTCTAGATATTATCTCTTGTAAAAATCCATATAAATATAGACAACTTCTAGATTAGGATGACATGTAAAAGAAAGCATGTAGCTTTCAGGCAATTTGAGATGATTTTATGTAAAAATAGAGATGGACAAAATCGTGTGACGTGTGATCATTGTTTTTAGGTAGTGAACATCACTCCGAAGTGGGAGATGAAGAAGGAGTGATTTGGCCGAATTTTGGCAAGGTGTCCTACTATTTAACCCCCCTTTCGAAGCCAATGGAGGCATGCAATTGGTGATCTGAGCAGCATAGAGGAAGGTATTATTTTGTACACGTTTATTTCTATTAGAGTTATATTTTCTCATAATGCGAAAAGAATTTGACAGGCTTCATCTCTGTTAGTATTCTTCTATATTTTCTAATTATTTCTAGGAGTATCCTTCTACATCGTCAATCTCTTCAAACCCCTTCTCTTCCGTCTACTCCTTTCCCTAAATCTACCTTCACCCTGTTGTTTCTTATATTCAAGAACTTGACTTGAAACCTTCAACCCTTCTTTTATCTCTACCATCTTCGGAGTAAAAGCTCTTGAACCCCCATACATTCTTCTCTTGCCAAACCCCTGTGGTGACCTTCAACCCTATGCGCTGCAAAAACGTGGTCAAATCTTTGGATTTTTCATAACTTGAACACTATAACTCCAAATCAAGCGCTCTATAGCTCAATAAATTCCATTTTTCAAGCGCTTTCTAAGGATAGGCCGCATCATATGGTTTTGAGAAACTTATGGGCATGTTATCATGGTGCCATCTTTTTTATATTCAAAAAATAGGAATTGGGAGATTCCCAAACTCACTAATATTGTGTTCTAGGTATACCTTACTATTTTGGTGTACATGTACACTTATTATTATTATGGCTTCTTCATCAAGTGTAAAGAATGCATTGCTTAATATTGAAAAGCTTGAAGCTACAATCTTTTCATATTTAAAATAGAAAATATACAATGTATTGGTCGAAAGCAAGTAGATAAATCCAATCAAATGTAATGAGATGAAGCCTAGGGATGTAAACGCATATGTAAGGGAGAAATTGGATGATCTAGCATGCTTTACTATTATATTGACACTCTCAAATTCTGTGTATTGCAATGTGAAAGACATGCAATGTATATATAGTGCATGGAAAGATCTTGGTGATCTAATATATGAAAAAGAAAGTGTAGCCTTGGAGGTTTATTGGCTAAGAAAACTCATTTATCTCCACATGGAGGAGAGATCTTTGATATCTAATCATTTTAGTGATTTTAACACTGCTTTTAGCCAACTCACATATGAAAAGATCATCTTTCATGATTCAATAAAGACCATTTTTTGCTAGTCACCTTCTCTCGGAGTTGGGATACTTTTAGTATTACCATTACTAACTCCACACTTGCATGTGGTATTATGAGTACTAATGTTGAGAGTAGTTTGCTCACCAATGAGGTAAATAGAAAGGACAATGCAGGGTCACAGAGGGCTAAAAGAGCTCTAGTGCACTTATACTAAGAGAAAGGCCAAATGTTAGGGGAAACTCTTGATATGATAGAAGCAAGTCATGTAGCAAAAATGATGTAGAATGTTGCTTCTGTAACAAGAAAGGACACATAAAAAATTACTACTTCAAATGGAAGAATAAGAAAAAAGTTAAGAATGAAAATAAGGATTATGCAAAGATAAGAGCAAAGCAAAGATTGAGGATATTGATGCATGTGGAAACACTGATGGTGATATTTTATTTGCATCACCTTTTTGTAATATATTCTTGAATGTTGCAATAGATAATGGCATATCCAAAAACTAGCTCATGAACTCTAAAGCATTGTTTTATGTTGCCTCAAATAGGGAGTGGTCCTTAGCTTATGATACTAGAAAGAGAGGGTTCATTTGTCTTGGAAATAACTATACATCTAACTTTGTTGGCATTGGAGATATGCATTTGTTATTACCAAATGATCTTTTTTAACCTTATGAAACGTACAACATGTTCCAGACTCAAGAAAAAGTCTAATTAGTACATGCCAATATGATGTTTGTGATTATAGTGATAGTTGGTGATTATGTGTGGTAGATTTGTAATGGATCTCTTGTCATGGCCAAAGGGCTAAAATCCCAAGGGTGCACCTTATAGAGCATATAAGATAGCACATGAATTTAAAAGAAAGGGTATTTTATTTAGTAAAATCTATAGAATTATATTTATAAAATGGATTTTTCAATTACAATTCAAAAAATCTATAAGTTTTAAGGGATCATTTTAAGGCCATACAACATGTAAAGAAAGATGTTTCTTAATACCCTTTAAACGTACATTATTAGGATGATTTCTTATAGGTACATCCCCCGACGCTGAAATAAGGTGCTTTGTATCTTTTTCATTTCTTTGGTATTAAAGATCATGTTGTAGCCATTCACTAAAAAATCACATATTTCTTTATGGCATTGCCATTCAGAGCATATGTCAATCATTGGAATGAAAACTTTCTATTGTTTACATTATCTTCTATCTCTAAACATTCTTTAAATTGGAGTTTTTGAGCATTGTCTCTTTGGAAAGAAAACTAAGATGTCGTATAAAACATATAATGTGAGTAGAAGGTCATAATATCTTGATTTGGTTCATATTGATGTATGTGGACCAATGCATATGGCTTCATTAGGTTGAGTATTATACTTTGTCACTTTTGTAGATGATGCCTCTAGGTAGTTTTGGGATAATCCTCTTCACAAGAAGAGTGACATGTTGAATGCATTTCAAAAGTTATTGGCATTTGGAGAGAATCACTCATGCAAGAAGCTTAAGTGCTTGAGGACAGATAATGGTGGAGAGTACACTTCACATGCCTTTATGAATTTTTATGCAAACTATGGTATCAAGAGAGAGTTGGTAACTCTTGAAAATCCTCCTTAAAATTGTGTGGTTGAGAATATGAACATGACCATTCATGAAAGGGTTTGTGGTATGCTCTATAGAGCTAGTCTCACTAATGCATTCTGCATTAAAGTTGTAAAGAGAGTAGTGTATTAATCAATAGGTCTCCTAGCAAGCCGTGGAAAGATACAAGAGGATTTTTGGCTTGGGAAAAAATATAGGCATCATCACTTGCGTATTCCTGGATATGAGGCATATCTATATACCTAAGAATAATCAAAGTAAGCTTAATCCTAAGTCCAAGAAATGTATTTTTCTTAGCTATGGAGAGTTTGGTGAAATGGACTATCGCTTGTGGGATCTTGAATCAAAGAACATAGTATGCATCCATGATGCCATCTTTAATTAGGATAAGATCCATAAGCAACCTATCAAAATGGTTGAGATCCAGAAATTGCTATTTTAAGAGGATGGAAAGCTAGTACATGAGTTGATTGTATGATTTATTCCACATAATATAAGACTTGGACAACTTGCTACTATTGAGGTAGGAGTACCATAATATAGTAGACAACCTCATTTCTTATACAATAGATAGGTGGGAGAGGCTGAGGCTCTCATTGAGTTAGTTTTATGTAGGTCTACGATGGTTTTTAGACTACAAAATAGATATACTCTATCTCTAGACTATATCATGGTCATAGTAGACTATATCATGGTCATAGTAGACTATATCATGGTCATAGATTATCATGAGCCTTCTTGTTATGATGATGTTATTATTAGGGATGATAGCCATAAGTGGAAGAGGGATGGATTCTTTGGAAAAGAATGCTACATGAGAGTTAGTTTCTTTGTTTAAGGAGAAGCATGCACTCCCATGTATGTGGATTTACAAGCTGAAGGTATCTCCATTTGATGCATTTTCTAAGTACAAGGTAAGATTGGTAGCCAAAAGATTTGACCAAGATAAGAGGTTTGATTTTAATGAGATCTTCTCAATAGCAGGCAAGACCCTTCATATGGTTCTTGCTTTGGTTGCTAGAGAGGAGATAGAGTAGGTTCAAACGGATCTAAATACCACTTTCTTACATCGGGACTGACATGAGGATATTTATATAAAGAAATCTACATGATTTGTTGTGGAAGGGAAAGGGGCAGTTGGTGTGTAAGATGTATAAGAGTTTATATGGTTCCTAGGAAATGGTATCATAAGTTTGATACTTTATGCGATCTCACAAGCATACTAGGAGTGAGACCACATACTATCTATATACTAGAAAGGCTAGGAATAATAGCCTTATAGTATTGATTCTATATGTGGATGACATGTTAATGGCTGGGATGTCCATTATGAATGTGGATGCTTTATAGAAAAGATTACTTGAGACATCAGACATGAGGGACTGGGAGAATGCTTATCACATTCTTGGTGTGTGTATTATGTAAGATCAAGACAAAAGGATATTATATTTGACTTAGAAGAATACGTTGGGAAGGTATTATAGCATTTCAATATGGAGAGTGGAAAGTCTACCACTATTCCACTACCTCTATATTTGAAACTTAGCCTAGAAGATATCTCTAAGTTAGATGACTAGAGGACTGAAATGGCAAGGTTTTGTATGCATCTAGAGTTGATATAGCTTGATGTATGCATGGTTACTACATGTCAAGACATTAACTATGTGGTGAAAGTAGTTATTAGTAGGTGTATGGAAATCCTTGGCAAGAAGCATTGGGAGAAATGAAGAGTATCATGAGATAATTGAATGGAAATAGATCTATGTGCATATGCTTTAAAGGAAGGATGCATCTACTCTTGGATATGTAGATGTTAGTTTTGTAGGGATTGTAGACTCTAAGAGGTCTATTACATGTTTTGTCTTTATATATTTGATTTTGCACGGAGTGTAGACTCTAAAAGATTTACTACAAGTTTTGACTTCACTTTTATAGGTAGTGTATTCTCTTGCATCTCTTGATTATAGGTATGTAAAGCTTTATCTACGGTTGAGGCATAGTATATTGCAACCCCTGCAAGGAAGCTATATCACTTACTTGTCTGGTATGAGACTTGAGTATTGCAAAAGATGTGCCTACGTTGCATTATGATAGTCAAAGCTCATTTCACTTGGTACAAAACTCTATCTTTCATGCAAAGACAAAGCACATTGAAGTGAACTATCACTTCATTATGTTGGTTTTTGAGGTTAAGCACATTGAACTTGCAGATTGTTGATGGGTATTGGATAATATCTTTGTTTTCTAAGACTCCCATAAAGGCACATTGTTATTTAAGTGGGATATTGTTGGGGTAAAAGTCAATGGCCTATATAGGCACCCCTTGTATATGTACTACATACATGTACTACAACCATATATAAGTGAAGATAAGAAAGAATAAGCGCATAATTCATTTTGTACCCGCATAACTCTCTTGTGTTCTTCTTTCTTTCAACCCTTTTGAACTCCATAGCTTTTTGCATTGCATTCCACCATTGCTTCTTTCTCACCTATTTCCTTTTAATGCTTGACTTGATGAAAATGAAGCTCAAACTAATAGCTTTGTAATGCTTGAGTTTTTGAAAACAAAGCTTAATTTATGGTTTAGTCGAGTCTCACCTCTGCTCATAAGTAGAGTAAAGATATTACCTATAAACATTATAGCATGTTTTGAGATTCCTCTTATCATTATAATCACTAAGGTTTTGATCTAGAGACGATACTATCATAAATATTATGCCACAAATGGTGTTATACTAGGGCAAACTAAGTCATTTATAGTAGAAAAAAATTGAAATTATGAAGGAAGAGGACATAATAACAATATGGCTAGGGAGACTATAGCTTTGACATACAAAACACATGTTATAGTTCGAGCTGGGATAGATTATCGCCATAGATTAGTAACTACAGTGGCTTGTACTAGAGCAGCTTACTTGAGTTGAACAGAACGGAGTTGGGGGTTTATGTTGGAGGGAAAAGTGGTCTTAGATGACAACAACAATCTAGAGGATGTATTGCCAAGTCTGTTATTTGATGGAGTCAATTGGTGCTTTAGTAGTGGATCTACTTAAACTTGTCAGGTTGCAAGATCATGAGTGCAACATGATAAATGAGGAGCTTGAAACTATACCATGATAACTGGCCATTCCATGAGATTAAAAGGGATAGTGAGCCATTCAAAGGTGCGACAGATTTGTTTGTCCTTGTGAAGAGCTTCTTTCTTTGGTTGAATGATATTATGCCCACAGCATGTGACAGTTAGTTAGAATTACGTTGATAGTGCTTTAAAACAAAGGTGGATATCAAGGAAGCTAACACGTGCCATCAATGCTACTAAGAATCTCTTTTGAACTACTGTAGTAGTTGCATAAATTGACAAAGGTGGACATCATCTTATACTAATGACCTAACTCAAAATATGAAGGCATAATGCTTCTTAGGTGACATCATGCTTTGAAGTATCCTTTTGATGAGCGACTTTTTCAAACTCCCACACGTATTCTGTGCAACACCGTACATTTAGATTTTTCAAGTAACAAGACTCTAAGAATCTCTTAATGAAGAGGCTCTTGAGATGATTAAAGTTGTTACGTTCTGCGCTATCTAAGTTGGTGTAGCAAGTCTTTCCCTTATTGCATAAGCAAAGGTCAAAGGTTTGCGCGCCTTGGGTGAGATCGATGAGGCCATTCACCTCACAAACCTACTTCAACTGCTCCATGAAGCTATAGGGGTTGTTGTTTGGCTAGTATTATCTAATAGCTTAGTAACAACATGGATTTTTGATTGGCTCTTCGAGCCTTGGTTGACTCCTAGCCCTATGAGCAATGAGGTTGCAAGTGTTGATTTTGTGGATGTGTTGTCTTATAGTCATTTCATAAGAAGCACGCTCAGCATAAGGTCTCCTTTTAGTGCTCTCTCTCTCTCTTAGCATCAGGTCTTGATCAATTTCTATTGGATAAGGCTAATATTCATTGGATCTCTTGCATTTCTACATTTTGTCGCAAGCTTCAAGCTTTTTGTTCCTGATTGTAGGCTACTATGCCTTGCAAAGCTTCTTGTGCTAGTCTCCTATCCTCTTCGAGGTCTACTATGATATCCTCGAATGGCCTACTATGGTGGTCCGTCTAGGTTTGCAAGTTGTACTTGCTCACCATTTGCTGGATTTAATTTGGAAAATCCCCCAAATCAAGCTCTCTGTTGAGTCTGTGGTTCGTGCTTGTCTTTGCATTATTCGTAGTCTCTTATTCCACCAAGGTGTCAAAGAGGTTGATTAAATTGGGTAGATTCACTCTGGTAATGATATCGGACCTTTGGTTTATCTAGCTCTTGCTTTGTATCTTCCTCTTGGTCCTACCACTTGGGGTTCTTGGTCACCCGTCTAAGTTTCAGAGCCCTCTCCTACTAGTGGGTTCATTCAATTTCTTAAATCTAAGTGAGTTCCTTGTTATTTACAAACAATCCTCAATTTACTGTCACTCAATTTATATGTGTATGTGTGTGTATATGTGCTCTTTTCCATGCACTATACGAAATCAAGCTTTTAGTTTTTTTTAAAGATGCACTTTGAGTGTCGAAAAGCAATGTGGGGTGCAATGCAGAATTGTAAATGTAGCTTCAGCACTCTTGTCTATGTTCTCAACCTAATAGGGATTTAAGTTTAGTTGCTGGACACTCTTGATGGTCTCTAGGGACTGTGATCTATCCTTTCGCTTGTCAAGGTCCAGCTTAGGGTCTATGGTTCAGTTTGGTGCTCTTAGCAAGGTGGATAGCTAGTAGGTCAACTGGCATTGCTTCTAGGTTTGAGACTCAATGGTTCTCTTCTTTCTTGCTCTAGAAAAGGTATTTTGTTTGTCTATATCATCTCGAGAGTTCGTACGGCTATGGTCCAGGTCAGTCAAGATCTATAGATGTCAAATCTAATAGATTCTAGATTCGGCCTAGCTAGTTTGAATTGCAAGGTATGATTGTCACATTTGACTCGTTAGAGTTTCCTAGGGCGGAATGATATCAGGGTGGCTGAATGATATCAGGGTGGCTGAATGATATTAGGGCCCAATCTGAGGCCGAGTGTTTGAGGGCCGAACGTAGAGCCCTTTGAATGCCACATAGCAAGGTGGCCCGAATGGCCATTCCCTCGATTCAAATGGGATGAATACTGTGGTCCAAGTGGTCAAGGCCATGTGGTTAGGCCGAATGGTAGTTGGACTGAATCAAGTAGACTGAATGATTGAGTGAAGTATCTGAATGTGACTGGATCAAATGGTCGAGCGGGTAGTTTTGAGTTTAGTTGGGCTGAGTGGGCCGAATGTGATTGGCCGAGGGCTGATTCTGGGGCTCAGCCTGAACTGGCTGTCCAAATCTGGGAGTGTCCAAACTCTAAGAATTGGACCCCACTGGACCGTGTCCAATTCAGCTAGCACACAAACAATGCCAAGAAATGTCAATTGGTGGCAACAATTTTGGCCCACAAGCAACATTCTCCAAAATCCAAGGGTAGATGCAAAGGAAGGTTTATACGTACCCGAACCAAGCAGAAAACTCCTGGGAATGCCAATTGCTTCGATGTAACCTCTCTCTCTCTCTCTCTCTCTCTCTCTCTCTCTCTCTCTCTCTCTCTCTCTCTAGATTGTAGAACTCAAAATAAGCCTTGAAACCCCCTTCCTTGGGTCTTAAGCCCTTGTCCTAATGCCCAAGTGCTACCCCATAAATGCTCATGCCTTGTCAATGAATTACAAGTTCATTTTTTTCCCTAATTTTTCCCTATTTTGGTCTATTTTAGAGCACAAACCCTAAAGATTTTTCCTTCAATTTCTTAATCCTAACCTACTCTAAATGCAACAAAATTAAAAACACAAAGTACTAAAATGAACCCTCCTACTTATCTACTCATAAAAATTTGAAATCATTCATTGTTTTGAAGATTAAAAAGCCCAAATCTCCTATGTATCTCAAGCTCTGGTTTAGGGATAAAACCCTTACTTCATCGCTTGATTTGAGGCAAGCAAGTGCTCAAGCTTAAATCCCTGTGTCCCTAAAATGAAACCAAAATGTAATGGGACTTCACGCTCAACGACCAAGACCCACATACCACTTATTCTTTCAAATGTTTCAAGTGAGCACAAATGGCTATCACTCACACCTAGCTGTTACACCTTCGATTGTAGGGCGTATAGTGAGATTACCTTGAAGCCTAAACGAGTAGCCTCCTCCCTCAAGCAACTCGGTAGCTCCATGATTCTAGATGCAAGATCAAGAAACCTCAAGCCTCCACCTTCAAGCTCCGTCCTCCATAGCCATGTGCGAGACAAGAGAAGAGAAGAAGAGAGGAGACGATGGAGAGCTTCTTCTCCTTGATCCCTCACCCTCACACACTCACTCCCTCACACTCTTACACACCCACAAGCAAGCAAGAAGGAGAGAAGACGAGAAGAAGAAGAGATCATGTTGGCCACACACCAAAGAATGAGCTTCTCATTCACGTTATGAGTTTATATATAAAATCATAATCCCTTTTGGGTGGTAGTCTTGCTTTTTACATGGCTGGGCGGTTATGGCATAGGCCCTCTTTCCTATTGTCCGCCTATCTTGTTAGCTTCCTTTCTACCGCTCGTTTACCGTTACAATTTGCACAAGAGGGAGCCTAGCGGTGTCATGATGTTATGAGGACATAGTGTGAAAAAGTATGGAATGCATCATCATCTAACTTCTCTATTTATCTAGAGAGTCAATGTAATCTGAGCCATTAGTACTAGTGTGAGTTGCATGGATTATCCGAAAATACTAGATTTTTGGATAATTTTAGTCTATTTTTATATTATTTATTGTAAAAATCTAAAAATTTTAGAAAAATCTTCTAGATTAGGATGGCATGCAAAAAGCTAGTTGCTTTTTCAGCCAACTAGGAGATTTTTCATAAAAAAGACAGATGGACGAAATCGCGCGCATCATGATCGTTGTAAACAGGCTGAAAACTGCAAGTTGAATTGAAGGAAGAAGGAGTGATCTGGGAGATCCGTGATCAGGTGTCGTGAAGTTTTACCCCCCTTTCAGAGCCAACAAAGCCATCAGATTTGGGTTCTGGGCAACAGAGAAAGAACTGATTTTTCTGAATGCTTATGAGTAGTGCAAAGATTCTAGGTTCTTTCAATCCATATTGATTCAATTCATTGTGATTTGTTTTTGTCGTGTTTACCACTTGGGTATTCTCTATCTTCTCTTCCATCTTCTATCTCTACTTCCTTCTACTTTTGATCCCTGGTGGATTCGACCTTTCGAAAAAAAACCCTCTCACATTGGTGAACCCAGGGTGAAAATCGACGGAAGGCGGGTAGACATGGGTGACTTATCACGAGGCATAGTTCCAGCTGTGAGTTCTATGGCGGATTTGAAGCAGTTTATTGACAGGTGTTCTTGGATAATTGAATTTTGAGATGCAGATATTGGTTTCAAAATGTTTTTATTGGACACATGTAGATAGTTGTATGAGCAACAGAAGCAGATAGAAGAGCAAGGACAAATCACGCTGGAAGAGGTGAAGACTGAAAAAGAGGATTTGATCAAGGATTATTTTCAGTGGATGACACAAGAATTGGGTTTCTTTGATGGGTCATATGCATCAACATATCTCAACTATTTTGACATAGCGATGCAAAGGCGCAATGTGCTTGAGGTACAAAGGGTTGTCTATTTTCTCCAGCTAGTGTAGCAAAATCTTAAGGACCGAATTGAGGGTATACTGCGAGGGCATGGTGTAACTTGGAAAGGGTTCAAGGATGCCTTGAAAGAAGAATTCCCTGAGTCTGACAGTGTTGATACACATGTGCATGATAACAGTGATGGAGATGTCTTGCCTATTGCACTTTCTATTGATGTAGATGATACTGGGAGTTTATCCAGTGATACTTCTTTACAGGTGAATGACCATGTGCATGAGGCACATTCCTTACTTGAGGCTCTGAATTTGAGTGTTTGCAAGAAGATGTTACCCTGTGGAAGGCTTCTGATGAAGCTATAGTCGAGGTTGTATATTCAAAGTTGGTGGTTGAATTGTTTGCTCCAGAAGTGAAAGTGAATGCAGCTTGTGATTCTATGACAGGTTTACAAGAGACTACTGAAGATATAGAGATCCACAAGGAAGAGACAGACGTGTTAGACCAAAGGACTATGCAAGAAACATCAAACTCTTTGGCTACTTGTTTGCATGCAGATGACAAAGAGCATGTTGGCAACATTGAGGTATTTTATGAAGAGGCAAAGGGATCCATGTGTGGTTCATGTGAGACTCACTTGATTTCTAATGCACGTGATGACTTGGATATTGTTGCTATGGATGAGGCTTGTGCTCAAGAGGTTCCACAATATTTGGAGCAGGGTAGTCAACAAGATGAGAAGGGTGCACTAGATGATTGGAAAAATCCATTGGAGGATGCCGTGGTAAGGGATGATGAGGACACATAAGAAATTATGAATACTTTTCTTGATGTGCAAGAGGCAGAATCATTGTTTGCTATTGAGCAGTTAGCTCTTGATGCTTTATGTGTTACAGGTAACATAGGAAAAGATGCTTTGGAAAAGGAAATATCAAAGCCATGGGATGCGGAGGAGAGTGTGCCTCAAGGAACCATGCCTATGGCTCTTACTATTGAGGTTGAGCAATCACACTCACTAACAGCCTCTTTGTATGGAGCTTCAGGGCCAAGGACATGCAGGCTTACCTATCCCATATGCACAGTGGTGCCTACTATAGTTTCCTACTTTCCTATAAAGCATTGTACTTGCTTCCTTTTCTTAATGCAATGATAGTACTCTTTTCTTTCCACTAAAGTGTCAGTGTCATTGTCAACACACAAGATTGTGTTTATGAGTTCAAGTCTCAATCTTGAAATCTAATTCACTTGTGTGACAGTCAATGTCTGAGTCTATGTCTACATGAGTTCTCTTCCCGTCTTTGAACCACCATAGCCATGCTCTAGATCCGTGTTTCACAACATGGTATCAGAGCCCAGTTGGGCATGGCTCAGCTTGGCTTAGCTCTCCTTTGCTCTCTCTCAGATCATATTAATCTCTGGTCAACTCAGTTTCATCCCATGACTTCATCTCCCAACTCTACCTTCACTTGAGCTTCCATGGTAGCCATAGCCAGCAGCACCTTGTCAGATTTCACTTATATCTCACTCCAAAGGTCAAATCTCTTGGAGCTTCCTTCTGGAAAAGTGTTCCCCAACTCACAAAGCTTCCTTGCATCACATCAATCCATGACATTTGACTATCTGAAGCTCAGCATTGTGAAAATTCTCAGTTCACTGCCATAGTCTTCAACTGTGACCTGCAGGACATACCCTCCATGGAGCCTTCATATCTCTCTTTGTAGAGCATATCTTCATAATATCTCTTCTAGACATCATTCCTTGGCTCAGGGTGCTGCCTCTTGTCACTTCAAACACCGACATTCATGGCTGTTGACGAAATCTACCGCCTAATCTATTCGTTCGCTCTGCGCGCGCACCGTACACGCTGCGATCTTGATGAGGAGGATAGGTCTTTTGAAGAGCATGAAGTAAGCTTCATTTCCATTAAAAAATATTTCAAAATGATCAACTACAGCTCCTGCAATCTGCAAAAAATGAGGCCCCTGTCTGAAACCCTAAACTGTCACTCATAGCCAGTTTCATCAAAGCTAAAAAATCTCATCATTTTCTCTCTCCTGCCACCTGGAGCAACCTACTGCCACTCTGATCTACTATCCCAGCACCAAATCAAGGAGGGGAAGGACCTGAGAAGATTGAAGAAGGATCGACGACCCCGAGCAAGGAAGATTCAAGCTCAACATCAAGTCTCTACATAATGTGTTTTCACACCACCATTACTTGTGTCTCTTGACACATTGTAATCTGCTCCTTCACTTGTAACATCTGAGAATCTTGGAGCTAATTTGCTGCTGCTCTAGCCATCCAACATGGGAAAAGACTCTCCAAATGCTGAGTTCAAGGGAGTTGGGTTTCACACCTGGCAAACCCGCATCAAGCTCATCCTGATGAAGAAGGGTCTCTAGGCCATCAGAAATGGCAAAGAAAAGAAACCTCGAGATGCGGACCTTGCAGTTACTTGGCAGAAGAATGATGACAAGGCACAAGCCATCATTAAGCTAGAATTGGATGACAACTACATCCATCATATGGATGCCTGTGACACGTCCCATGACACTTGGGACAAATTGGATACCTTATTTGGTGCACAGTCAAAGTCGTCTAAGTATGGTCTATTGATTGAAATTTTCCGACTTGATATGAAGCCTCATACATCCCTGGCATCCCATCTGAACTACATGGAAAGCCTGCTTACTCAACTTGCAAGGATAAAGCTAAAAATGGATGAAGATGTTTGTATTGGTGTCTTGTTAAAAAGTCTGCCTCTTGCCTATGATAATGTATCAACCACTCTAACCAATATGCCTGATCCTCAACTTGTTGATATTAAAGCCTCTCTGCTAGATGAAGAAAAGAAACTTAAAAGCAAAGAAGAGCCTAGCACTTCGAAGGATGAACAAATATTATATGTAAACAACAGATACAAAGGTAAAAAGGAACCGCTCTTCTGTGACTTTTGCAAAAGGACCGGACACACTGAGAAGTTCTGTCATGCTAGGAAGAGGTCCCAAAAGGCCTATCTTGCAACTGTGAAAGAAGAAGACGACCATGGACCAAAAGATGAAGATGAAGATGAAGATGAAGATGAAGACCACGAGGATCGGAAGGACAAGCCTCATCATTCCTTCTACTCTCATTACTCTGATAGACTGTTTTAAAAGCCTTGTATTTCCTAGCCCTAATGCTTCTTTCCATAAGCTTCGTAAACTCCTCATGTAACTTGGCACTACAGTCGCTGTACACTTTGTGAGGCCCCTGTTACAGCCTTTGGATGTCCATGTTTTGGTGCCCACACTTAGCCTTTTTCTGTGACAGCCTCTGGTTTCTACCATGTTTGTGGTGTGCCCACACTTTGCAGGTGGTTCTCATTATAGCCTCTACACAGTTTGTGCCTTTCTAGTTGTGATTGAGGGGGTGTTGAGATTCAGCAATCACACTCACTAACAGCCTCTTTGTATGGAGCTTCAGGGCCAAGGACATGCAGGCTTACCTATCCCATATGCACAGTAGTGTCTACTGTAGTTTCCTACTTTCCTATAAATCATTGTACTTGCTTCCTTTTCTTAATGTAATGATAGTACTCTTTTCTTTCCAGTAAAGTGTCAGTGTCATTGTCAACACACAAGATTGTGTTTATGAGTTCAAGTCTCAATCTTGAAAATTCACTTGTGTGACAGTCAGTGTCTAAGTCTATGTCTACATGAGTTCTCTTCCCATTTTTGAACCACCATAGCCATGCTCTAGATCCGTGTTTCACAACACTTACGCAGTTAGAAGACCTTGCTAATGAATGCAGGATGCCATTTGATGCTTTGCCAAGAACTACAGTGGATACCTTATTTCTGGATGCTCGTGATGCTATGGATGGCTTGGATATGGATGATGTTCTGAAGATCTTGGATGTGAAAAATCAAGTAAAGTATCAACATGGGTTGCTTCCAAAGCGATGGATTCAGAAGGAGCAAGGGTGTTGTTATGTCTATGAAGATGGGCACATTGTGAGTATGTTTATCGTATCTAGAGGGTCTTCAAAATTAAAGCTATGTGGCTTGAATACGTTGATAAAACCTTATGATCCAGAAGGAGCGAGTTTGGATGGTGAGATGTTCCTATGTTGGAAGGAAGAGCATTGAATTTTTTTATCCTGGAGGTGCTTTGTCTATGCGGCAGTTACTTTGGAAGATAATGTTGTGGCCATTCGATCCAAGAGGACTATTTTGTGGCGCATACCGGAGGATGCACATGTTCAGAGGGGGTGGATGTCGTGATGTTATGAGGACACGGTGTGAAAAAGTATGGAATGCATCATCATCCGACTTCTCTATTGATCTAGAGAGTCAATGTGATTTGAACCATTAGTACTAGTGTGAGTTGCATGGATTATCCAAAAATACTAGATTTTTTTATAATTTTAGTCTATTTTTTATATTATTTATTGTAAAAATCCAAAAAGGTTAGAAAAAGCTTCTAGATTAGGATGGCATGCAAAAAGCTAGTTGCTTTTTCAGCCAATTAGGAGATTTTTCATAAAAAAGACAGATGGACGAAATCGCGCGCGTCGCGATTGCTGTAAACAGGCTGAAAACTGCAAATTGAACTGAAGGAAAAAGGAGTGATCTGGGAGATCCGTGAGTAGGTGTCCTGGAGTTTTACCTCCCTTTCGGAGCCAACAAAGCCATCAGATTTGGGTTCCGAACAGCAGAGAAAGAGCTGATTTTTCTGATCCACGTTTTTGGTCTACGAAGGAGCTCCAGGAGAACCAACGCCTGGAGATTGCTTCTGAGTAGTGCAAAGATTCCAGGTTCTTTCAATACATATTGATTCAATTCATTGTGATTTGTTTTTGTAGTGCTTACCACTTGGGTATTCTCTATCTTCTCTTCCATCTTCTATCTCTACTTCCTTTTACTTCTAATCCCTGGTGGATTCGACCTTTCGACAAAAACCCCTCTGACAGCGCTCTTTTACAAAACCTTTAGGGGCGCCTTGCATTTTACAAATGTGCTTTTGCCTTTGACTTAGATTTTGAGGCTACCCTTGCACTTTTTGTCGTTTCCCTTCCAGATTTTTCTTTTGTGTCTGATTTCCTTTTGGGTTGCCTCTTTTAGCTCTCAACTTGAGCTTTTCCACTTTTTTTACTTTTTTTGTGTTGAGGTTAACAAGGAGGAGAAAAAAATAGAGAGAGGGGAAGAGAAGGAAGGGACAAAAAGGGAGAAGAGAGAAAATAAGGGCAAGTAAAAGGAGAGGGAGGATAGTAAAAAGAAAAGAGAGAGAGAGGGAGATACTAATAAAGACATTGAGGGAAATAGGAAAAAAAATAGAGAGTGAGGAAGAGTGATATAGAGAGATGGAAGGAGAGGAAAAAAGAGAGATGGAGGGAAATATAAAAATAGAGAGTGAGAGTGAGAAAGAAATGGAGAAACAATGAGAGAATGCGAGAGAAGGGAAAGAGAGAAAAGTAAAAGAAGAGGTGGGGAGAGAGAGATAAAGAGAGGGAGGGAGACATCACTTCCCATTTATTTGTTTTTAATTTTTCTTATTTTCTATTTTTATTTTTTCTTATGGAGAGATGCATTGAGGGAGAGGGGAAAAGGGAGGGAGATAAAGAAATAGAGAAAAGAAGAGAGGGAGAGAAAGAGAGAAAGAGGAAGATAAAGAAAAACTCGTAGAGAGGGGTTTCATGAAAAATAGTGATATAGAGAGAGGAGGGGAAGAGAGAATCTTGCTTAAAGAAGCTGCTTACACTTCTAAGTGTATAGGCAAATTATGAATGGAGCAATGTGAGTGTGACAAAGTTGTTTAAGTATATACTATGGTTGTTTGTCTTTGACTTCATTATAAAAATGATTTTTATGCTCTTCAAAGGTGCTTGGGTTTTTTTTTTGCAAGTTACTAAAATATTACATACTACGACTTCAAAACATGATGTCCGAGTCTCGTGATGATGCTATGGATGGCATGAAGCCATTTGGTCTTTTCTCAACTTCCTATAGTGTGTTGCCTATAGTCCTTGTAAACTATATCATCCCACCATGGCTTTCTACCAAGAAGGGACACATGATCCTTACCTTACTCATTCCTAGGTGCTCTAAATTCAAGAACATGTATGTCTATCACCATCCATCAGTTGATAAACTCAAGATTTTGTGGGAGGAAGGGATTGCTATGGAAGACATTAGCAACAATGTTGGTCCGTGGTCCACTTATATACGAGCCATTCTTATGTGAACCATGCATGACTTTTTGGGATTTTGGGAGTGCTCTAGTAAATGAGCTTCCATTCTCGCTGCCGATATCGAACATGGCTTGTCTATGTTTGTGTTGACTAGATAGGGATATTGTTATAGGTCTGGTTACCACAGGTTATTATGCATATCCATTGTGTGATAGACTCTTGAAAGTCGTGGAACATGAAGAAGATGGTATATTAGGGGCACACTGTTTTCTTGTTGGATGGCCATGAATTGAGGGTAGGTTTTCTTGGACAACCTCTAGCATGAAATAATGCTCAAAGCTGATATGAGTGGAAAATGGTCCACTAGGAGTCACTTCCAAAGCAAAATGTGACAATTCTCAATTTTCTATGAGTTGCCATATTGGATCCACATACAGATTAACATCCCATGCACATTTTCAAGAATTTGGGTAGCTTATTTTGGGACCATATCACAATAAAGAGACATTGTAGGGGCATGGATAGATTTAAAGGAGATAGCCATGATGGAGGCACTTTGGCCACAGTCCAAGTTCTGATAGTTGTATGCAACTACCTTGTGCTCCTTGGGTCTTTTCCACCAAAGAAACTTAACAAAAAGATAGACATCTCATCCAAGTTGTAGACTAATTGCATTCTTAGAACCCTAGAACCATCACCAAACATCGAAGATATTACTGTCACTTGAAACAAATTGATATTTTCATCATTTTACGAGGTTTAGGTATTGAGTATGAGATTTCTTGATAAAAAGATTGGCATCCCATCCAAGAAAGTGCTATAAAAGTTCTATATTTCTCTAGGCTTGCTACCTTTCTCATACGAAAACCCTTAAACAATACAATGTTTATAAGAGCCTTTCTTCAAGCTAGCGAAAAAAGTGCAACACATATACTGTTAAGCATAAAATCAAGCAATTCCATGCTAAAGGGCCACAATTATGAGGGACATGATACATTAAAAACCTTGAAATTTTTTTAATTCCAAGATAATTTGTACATTGCCTTGTAATAATAAAAGAGTTTGAACCATTTATTGTTGTTGATAGGAAAGAGGCTCCATAAAGTCCCCATGGCACCCAAACATGTTTTTCTTTTTTAATATTGCTGATGATATCTTATATATTGATATCATGTATGTTAGAACGCATGCAGACTCTACCCAAAATGATGTTTCAAAATCTTAAAGAAACTCTTTACACCTTTTACTGGACTCATCTACAAATACTCTAACTCCATGCTATAATGTGATTCTACACATGAAGAGCTAGAAGATAGTAAATACATATGTCATGCAAAAAGGTGAACGGCCCCACCCCCACCCCCCTCCTCCTCTCCTCCACCGCCGCACCCATTCGAACATAGTGGTGGCAGAAATTTTCTGTGTGTTGGTTAAGTGAAGGCTTGAGCTATTTTTTAATTTCAATAAGGGATAGTTATCCCTTGGTTAATATGTGGACTGTGTTATAGTTAGAGAGCACATTCTAAGCTTACTATTTTTCTTCAATACTACTATTGTGCTCTATCACTTAGATAAACCCTACTTTCAAAGTTTTATATTTTCTAGCATATCTTGCATGTAACTTAGATTTCATGGAGTACATCCTTTGTTTGGCACATTTTGCTCCTTGTACCATGGGGATTGTGTTATCACGCTCAAGGGTATTCCTTTAAAGCCCATTGTAATTGATATTTTTTCATAAATGCCATGTTGGATTGGAGTGCATATTCAAAGAAGAGCTACTAGATCTACCTCTCATAAACTCACTGGTTATTGATTCACACTTCACCCCTAGCATGATAATCGCTTGAGCTTCTTTTAGAAGCTTTGTGAATCATTTGAAGATCTGAAGGCTTGGCTTGTTCCTTGGTATCAAGAAGCCCATTCTTGACTTCTCAATGTTGTAGACTTTGACCTTCACAAGAAATCAAGCAAGCCTTTGTTTGGTTTTCTAATTGCGTTCAATTATGACATTTCAATATCACTTTCTGTACACATTTTTAGATATAACGTGATAGTGATTGAGTCTTTGCCTAAGCTTACTCCTACTTCCACATCTAGTACAACAATGGTATCCATTGCGCTACTTTATGCTTGCTCATGGTCCAAGGTTTTGGATAGTTCCAACCAATTAAGATCTAAATTTAGTTCCACCACACCTTGAATAGGTAAGGCAATGCATTCACTTGCTGCAAAATCAAAACATTCATACATGATTCAAAGGTGTGTTTCATAGAAGCAATGATGACTCTAGTATCCTGCTTAGTAGCGAAAGTGTTTATCGAGAAAGCTTAAGAAAGCATATCCATAGACCAACCACATGTCATGGAGCAAGAATGTCAAGGGTAAAATCTTTGATTTGATTTCATTATTCCAAAGTCACATGAGGTACAATAAAATAAGACCCACTTTGACTAAAGCTTCTTAAAACACAACACTTTGTAGTGGAAACTCCACTTTGTTGCTTTTATGGATAGCTTCCTTTCATTTAGAGAAAGATTCCTTTTTTTTTTTTGAAAATTGTCTCATAGAAAGGGGGACATTTTCAATTGCAAACCATCAACAAAGGGTTTCGCTTTGCTCTTTTGTATCTATATGCCATACTTGTGTATTTGCTTATAAACACCCAACCAAGTTTTAGTTCACCATGAAAATTGGAACTCTAAAGTTTTTTTGAAATTGTGTAATACATCATGTCTTGACTTGAAGATCTAAATACCCGAACAATCTCTAGTTCACCATGCAACTTACAATTATCGGATGTGTATACCTGGGGCCCTCATTCCTATATGGGGGAACTCAAGAACGACTTCCATAACGGCATAAGGAAAGAGCTATGAAATAAAGTCACAATTATTAGTTCATATTTCATAATGCGTATTTAGATTATTAGGAGAGAGATCCAGTTGGCCATGCAAAAGCAAGGTCTCACACATTAGGTGAAGCCATTGCTTAAGAGACTTGAAGTGACATGGACTTCAAATGGAGTAGAGACTTAAAAGGGTTGAAGTAACCATACACTTGTAGAAGGAATGAAATAGAACACATGAACCCTACATGATGGAGTCTACAAAAAGAACATAGTACAAAAGAGTTGAAAATGGACATACAGCTCGGAAACAAAATACACAAGGGTGAACCATACATGGCATCTCACATGCAGGCAATGATCGAATGCTTCTTTCTGGTACTAGATTGGCCATAGTCTCCTTCAGGTGTTCTCGAAGAAGGCAATCAATCAGTATATCCTTCGCACAAAGATGAGTCGACTTGTTTGTCGAGTGAGTGTTTCGTGTGTTGCAGCAGCTACAGCAAAGCATGCATGGGCGCTGTTGAGAGAACTCGAATCGCCCAGAGTACACAATCAATTCAATGATTACTGCTATTGCAACCTGCTCCAGTCAACATTGCGACACAATAATATAATCAATGATTACTGCGATCAATAATACAATGGGAGGAATTACAGCAGTCAACATTGCGAGACAATGGTTCAGTTCTTCTTGCGGACGGAATCCGCTTCCATGAACAAGCAATTAGAGCTAGGAAGTCTGCTGCCTGCAAAATGCCTCTGAACGCCGCTTTAAAACGACAAAATTTTCCATCGCTGGATGAATTCGGCAATATTGATGAAGGCGTGACAATGGCTGCAGTGCTAGCGCCTTTTGAAGTCACTCAAATATTTGCCAAAAACTTTCGATTTTGGGTGAGCGAGCACACACCATAAACGAGGAGCAATTATCAACCTATAAAACGAAGGGCGCCTTAAACATGGGGTGATTATCAACGATCATAAAAAAGCCGTAAACCTGGAACAATGAACAATAATTAGTAATCACATTAATGAAAGAGAAAGGTTTGTTGCCAGGAAGAAAATTATTCCTTGACACTCAACCTGAGGATTATGATGTAATCAGCTTGCTTCATTTCCTTTCTGCAATATGGTTATGGATCAAGAAGAACGTACCCATGAAAGACCTTTACATGCTTGAGTGAATGTAACACTGCAGCAAGCACACACTAGGCTTCTCTGAAGCCTTAAAGGATCAACAATATGACCATTAATGGAGAATGCCATGAGTTTCCTGGCACAACTTTATTTCTGAACAATTGAACACAAAACCTCCCTCCCAAATATAATTACACTAAGAGTAACAAAAATAGTCTCTTGTAACTGATTAATGAGACTTACTTGTAAACCATGCAGAATTATGATGGAAAGCATGCAGCTCAAATTGAAAACCCAACGTCAAAAAATTGCATGAGAAAAACCGACAAGTTTTCTCACCAGTCCATCTGAGGATGCTGTTTTCAACTGGCTCCTGAATGTGCACAACCAATTAGCTTGTATAGAAGCAACATCTTTCCAGGAACCTGCGGTCACAACTCTGGCGCATCTGGTTTCGACGATCAATGCCTCAACGTTTGCCCAGGTTAGATCAAAACAATCGATCCAACTCATAGCCCTGAGCAACACGCGCTAGCGATTGTTTCCTATCCTCAATAGCCACAGGCTCCTCCCATTCATTGGGCAAGGGTTCTCCAATATCAGCTCTCACATATCTCGAGGTACTCGCCGGCTCTCACCAGCACTATGTGGCATCACTACCATTGGTCGGCAACATAATGATGACTATGCATTTTCATCATTGGTCGGCAATATAATGATGACTGTGCATTTGAAGCTTGTTATGATGGCGATAGAGGGAGGAGTGAGAGAGCAAGGAAGGACCGATATCAAGGTGCATGGGAATTAAATATTGGAGAATGCCCTACCAATGAATGGAAAGAGCTTGTGACTAACGGGGGGACAAGAAATGATCAATGGCGCACATTGCTCATAGCCATGGGTTGAATGGATTGCTCTCATCCAAGCTGAGCACCAATAAAGAGAAGCAATGATCGTCGAGGCCAGATACACCATAGCTGTGATGGGAGGATC
Source organism: Lygodium microphyllum (assembly GCF_053477565.2). Lineage (NCBI taxonomy): Eukaryota > Viridiplantae > Streptophyta > Polypodiopsida > Schizaeales > Lygodiaceae > Lygodium > Lygodium microphyllum. Next base: position 99,922,922 of record NC_141161.1, read on the forward strand.
GAAACTAGCTTGGCTAGAGCGGCAGGTGTGGTCGTAGCCGGTAGCTTATAGCGGCCTGATAATTCTACAGCTTAGCTTCTGTGTGGCTTGTATGTGTGCGTCTGTGTGGGGGGGGGGGTAGCTGATTATTATAGCAGCATGAGGAATACACACATTGACGTCGTTGAAAGGGGATGTGCAAAGTGTTCTGCAAATTATTATAGCTGATTATAGAATTAAAGGCGAAGCAAGCATTGGAAGCAAAGGCGTAAAAAGCCTGCAGTGCAGGGAGGGACACAAGCGTGCAAAAAGCAAACAGTCCCCTTCGGATGGTACATCTCTAGACATATCCTTCTGTGAAATATTAATCTTTATACAATTTTACTCTCTAATATAAATTTGATTGGTTTTGATTTTAAAAAGAAAATACTACTCAAACAAGGTCAAGTTTCCCTCTTATCCATGTGTCACCCTAATCTCTATCTCCATGATTCTCTACTACTTAAATTGACTGCACCTCATATATATTTATTAACAAAATATATGCCCTGAGACTTGTGCATGCCTATTTAAGTGAAAAATTTACAGTAAAGAATCTGTAATGGTTGCCTCCTTGTTTCCCTTACCACACCCTTTCTTCATGGAAGTGTCTCTTACTTGGTATGTAGCCATTAAACAAAAACGGCCAACTATGGCTACTACCTACCATGCCCTGCATTCGGCATATAAAAAGGTTCTACGAGTTGCCGTGTCGGAATCACTTATAGATCAACCACTTGTTAAATCCCATGCATATTTTCAAGAATATGGAGAGCTTACTATGGGACCACGTCACAAGAAAGAGAGACATTGTAGGGGCACAAATGGATTTGAAGAAGGTAGGTAAGATGAAGGTGCATTGGCTGCAATCGAGTGCTGATGGTCCCTTGCAACTACCTCGCACTCCTTGGGTTTTGTCCAATAGAGAAGATCGCTTTGTGAAGAAAATTATCACGTCTATTTGCACTTCGACGGGTATGATATGTTCTCTCAGATCCGCGTTTTCTAGAGATGACCAATTATCGGGGCTAAAATCCCATGCTTGGCATAAGATATGTCAAGTTTGTACTACGAATGGATTGTAAGTGACTTGCGTATTTTGCTATTTAGAGTGTAGTTGTTCTTAATACTTATTCATTTGTGGTAGTTTGTACTACTAATCGCAATCACAGGATGTCTCACTCTAAAATATACGGAAAAATTTACATATCGTCAAATTTAGTGCAATGGATCTCACAAAAGGAAATCAAGACATCCTCTATTGAACCCACAAGGCGAAGAGTAGTGGAGATGGTCTGTCTCTTTGAAAAGTATCTGTCCACGAGCATGCTCATGATACAAACCCACCCCTGGTGCATCTTGTAGATGAAGTGGAGATTGCAGCACCTGTCCATATGCAATGGATATTCTTCTTAGAGCACTTCATGAAAACCTTGAAAGGCTTTGTGCGACAATAAGCTCGGGCAGAAGGTAGCATAGCTAAATGTTAGCTGGTGTCTGAGGCGTTAGTGCATATCTCACAATGACTACCAACGGTGGATTCAGATAACAATATACTATGGTCATTGAAGGATGATGATAGACTGACCGAAGATGTGGTGGTTGGAAATGGGATAGAAAAAAGGATGGATTCTACAACGGAGAAGAAAGTGAAGCATTTTTTTATGTTGCACCATGCCTCCACAAAGATGTGGCTCACTAGGTATGAGCAAGCCTAGAAAAATCGAAAATAAGCGCGATCCAAATTTTGACGTAGTATACACCATCGACCAATTCAATATCCCAAGGGCATGGAGGAGATGCCATGGTTTATGTCTATGCAATGGTTGTATGAAGCTTTGATCGCAGCCTCTCGCAAAGGGGTGGAGGTCTCTACTAAGAAGTGAAATTTCTCGAGGAGATGTAATCCAAAGGTGACCATATGTTTTATAAGCTGTCATATCTATATTTTATATAAAACAACTAAGTAGTCGTTTCAAAGTGCAATACAAAATATACAATGCGGCCTAGTCACGCAGATGACATTTCAGTGTGGAGCATATCGACAAAATGCACTCCACAAAGGATTATGGTGTCATGGCAAAGTTCAAGCAAGAGAGTCAACAGCAAGCCACGGATCCAAACATTGTTATAGAAGAGACGGAGTATTTTGGAAATATGCAAAGTATTATCACATTGAATTATCGTAGCTTCTCCATGATTCTATTCGATGTGTAATGGTTCAAAGTGGTACTGGAAAGAGCCAGGGCAATTTTTTTACGAGATCTATCTAGATTTCTTAAAATAGATTTCTCAAAATAGATTCTAAAAAAAGATGGACGAATTCGCACGACACGTTTGTATTGCTGGCCCATTGTAAACAGATCCATAAACTCATGTTTTTAAAAATTTTATCACGACATGGTATATGTCACAAATGTTAAATCTCTCTTGTATGATATTTTAAATAAGTAATTTTCTATCCAAACGCCCGACAACCTCGATAGTGGTATGTTGTACCTTAGCTCCCCAAAGTGCGAGAGTATATGATGAAAGCAATGTTCCTAGCATAGTTGAGAACATTATACTGATAGAGGGGTCGATATTGCAAGGGGTGGAGGCCAAGAATTCTTTGAGGATTGAGGTGGACTCATCCTTTTGTGATGACCTTTCTATCGACCTTCTAGTGTATGCGAGGTTGTGTCAGGAGATTAACATCAAACCATAGGCTACGTCATACTATGAGCATCCACCTACTCAACTTATTAATGAATCACTTATAATGATACTCTAGAATATACATTTTAAGTAATATCATTTTTTTAAGAGTTATATTACCGTGCTTTACTTGAATCTTTATATGGATTATGCTAATATCAATTTTTATATGTGCACATGATCTTTGTGGATATTTGGACAACACGATTAGTCTAGGGATGAGTGACAAGAAGCTACAAGAGATCTTCACACATATGTCTCCAGATCAAATGGCTCGATTTAGAGATATAGTGGACCTGAAGCTCCCTGGGACACCATTAGGCGGTTCCGTTAGATTTACTTTGGCACACTTTAATGCTTCAGTTTCTAGTAGATGAAGTCGACGCTCGAGATGGAGGGAGTGATTCTAGGGGATGTTGCGGAGACATGGATGCGATGAGCCCATGGTCAGCTCAAGATACAGGTTCTACTTCTTGCTCTCATAAAGGTTCGAGAGAGGATGGCTCAGGTGGTTGTTGCGGAGGTACCAATGCAGTGTCTATCTCGTTGCTCTATTGGATTTGTGTCACTTGTGGGATTTGTCACACCTATGGGGCGTCTACTTTAATCACTCTAGCTTTTACTCAACCGTCCGCACGTGGCCATCCGCAAGTGACACCTCTATGGGTGGTACTCCGAGAGACATCACCCCCATCGATACACCAAATATACAAGTGTCTCTTAAATATTCCCACGAGAACAATCGCAGGTGAGAGATGACACATCTTAGACATACCCCAAAGGGATATCAATACCTTGTAGATGATAGGACATGAGTCATTATCATGAATGATGAGGAGAGGAGGGTGATGAATCGTATGAGAGTGTTATGCAAACAAGTTTTTTGGCATGTCTTGGATCATTGGAAGAACATACCAAAGGGGAGCAAAGACTACATAGTAGCATCTATACATAAGGAGTTTCCAATACCCACCCTAGCCGATAGGTTCTCCACAGACTAGATGATGGAGTGCATGCGTGTATACATGTTACATAGACGATCGGACGCAAGCAAAGCACTTAAGAGTGGGGCCTCAAAGCTCGAGTGGCTTGACACAGATGACTGGCGTCAACTCAAGGAGGAGGCTATAAATTCTGCAAGACGTTGGAGACAACAGTGGGAGGGAGCAAGGGCACATCTGGAGACAGGAGTGGTCTATCATCTTGGGAGCGGCGACCACAGAACTTATATGGAGGACTTTGTAAGTTTTTCTTTTGCTCTTCGCACTTATTTTTTTGCAATATCGCTTGTACTAACAATCGTGAATAAAACAATTGTATTTTATTTTCTTTGCACCACTCCATTATAAACTATGATCCCACTGGTCTGAAGACTCGATATGCAGAGAGACATGGTCTCATTGCATTTATCGATAGATTGTATACACGTGGCAACCCAGTAAGTCACTCATCTTTCTTGTCCATAGTTACTAATTTTAATTAAAATGCATTATTGTATAGTGGACTGATGTGTAGTTGTTTATTTTTTTTACAGAGTCCGTTCGATGCTCCTTTTTGCGGCAAGACAAGCTTTTAGATGGCGAGGATCTATAGCTCGCGCTAGGATCCGTGGAGCACACATCCTCTTCTTTTTTGGTCCTATGATTTATGTAGGCATTTTCTATGCACTATGTTAGTATCATACTTTATATCTTGCCATGATTCCATGAGTCCTTTCATTAAGTAATCTTGTATTTATTTTATGTATCAGTCTTGTGGATTTAAGTACACTTTATCTTTATTTTGACGACCGTTGTACACCTTACTATAACCCTTTTGTATAGCCCAAATACCGCGCATAGTGCTACAAGCTATCCTTCCACAATTTTTTTTTCTTTATAACCATCACTAATAGCGTCATAAATTTATTGCATACATCTCTATTAGCATCGCAATTTGCATTGCAAAATGTCGCTATTTGTGTTGCTAGAGACGCTGATAACAATGATTCTATGGCATCGCTAACACCAACGTGTTTAGCGATGATGGGGATAATTTTTTTTTAAATATTTTCGTCGCTTTGAACGTAAATATGATGCCTATATCTTGTAGTGGTTGCCTCCTTATTTCCCTCACTACACTCTTCCTTCATGGAAGTATCTCTTACTTGATATATAGCCTGGTATATAACCATCAAACAAAAACGGCCAACTATAGCCACTACCTACCATGCCCTGCATTTGTCATATAAAAAGGTGCTTCATAAAAAAAGCCCCCTCTTGGAGTTTCCCTAATCAAAGAGTAATAAGGTATGGAATTAAAGACATATCCTCAGATGAACGAATGGGGAGAGAATGAAAGGAAACTAAGTTCGTAACAACGATAAATTTTCCCATTTGATTTGGGAGTCTGTATGTCTCAAACTCCCTTCATTTTCCCTTGTCATTTTCAATCCTTACACGAGGCTATTAGTGAAAAGAAACCTACTACCGAAGTCTCCCACGTTGTGGGGGAAAGGGAGCATTGTCTTTCACCCAAAAGCCCAAAGGCATTGCTGACTTGCTAAAGTCTCTCTAGAACACTCTTTTTAACACTAGGCGTAGGGTAGTAGGCAAATATTAAAGTATTTGACTTTAACACTATTCAAATGGACATTTGAGTTCAATTCCCACACAAACCATATAAAGTTTCTATTTAGGTGAACCTAACATTATATTAAAATATTAAAATATTTGACTTTAACATTGTTCAAATGGACATTTGAGTTCAATTCCCACACAAACCATATAAAGTTTCTATTTAGGTGGACCTAACAAATCTCCCAAGGAACCTATGACCTAATGTTAAAAACTATTATTACCCCTCTAGGGAGGATGCTAGGATAAAGATCAACAATGTCATCGACCCTCACTAGTGTCCCCACAAGTACTAATAGAAAATGAGTTTTACCAAAGGCTCCCAAACTTTTTGTTGATCTTTGATACAAATCAAAATGTGCTTACTAAGAAACCCCTAACTTACAAAAATTACCAAAGATATACTTTAAATGTTTAAAGGTAGGACATTTTTAAAGTGATTCCCCGTAACTCAAGCCCAAATAGACGACAAGAAATAAAAAAGATAAAGAAACCTATAATGAAGGATTTCAAATATTCAATAAAAAATGAAAAAAGGTTGTGCCCAAAAATTACAATTCTAATCAAGTGAGCAATGAAAATCAACCAATTGTGACACATATACCCCTCTAATGGATTTTTTCAATAAATCGGTAGAACCTAAGCCAATGAAAGGAAACCAAAAGAAAATAAATGTGAATTTGATTCGAATGATGAAGTCGCTTTGAACGTCCGTATGAGGCCTGTATCTTGTAATGGTTGCCTCCTTATTTCCCTCACCATACTCTCCCTTCATGGAAGTCTCTTACTTGGTATGCAACCATCAAACAAAAACGGCCAACTATGGCCACTACCTACCATGCCCTGCATTCGGGATATAAAAAGGTGCTTCACAAAAAGAGCCCCCTCTTGGAGTTTCCCCTATCAAAGAACAATAAGAAATGGAATTAAAGAGGTATCCTCAGAGAAAAGAATTGGGAGAGAACAAAAGAAAACCAAGTCTGTAATAACGAGAAATTTTCCCATTTGATTTGAGTATGCATGTCTCAAACTCCCTTCATTTTCTCTTATCATTTTCAATCCTTATACAAGGCTATTAGGAAAAAGAAACCTACTTTTGGAGTCTCCCTCTTTGTTTGGGGGGGGAGGGGGGGTGCATTGTCGTTCACCCAAAAGCATAAGGCATTGCTGGCTCGCTAGAGTCTCTCTACAACACTCTTTTTAACACTAGCTTATACAATAACTCACATTCTTTTAGAAATAATCTCTGCCAAAATCAAGGTCAAAATGGAGAAAGCCAATACTGAGGCCCAAGCATCGAAGGATGCAGATTACAAGTTCTACAAGCAAAACTCAACCTATTAAATAGAATCATCCACCCTCGATTGAGACAATGCAAAATGAAAGAGCCTAAAGCCAATCAACACATTGAGGCTTCCACAAATAAGTCAAATAATGAGCAAAGAGGCCAATTGCTACTTGCGAGCAAAAGCACATCAATTGGATGCTAGTGAAGCACAGCTATAAAACAAAAAGATAAGTGGCAGTGAAGTAATTCCCCCTCTAATTGTATACACTCCCAATCTTAAACTTTGGAATTTGGAATATGAAAAAAAGAGCCACGGTAGACTAGTGCCACTGTAGCCAGCCTATAATGGAATATATGAAAACTTGGATTAAAAAGAGTTGAAAATATCAAAACTATCATGTTGTTAAAATGATTTACCTTTCCAATAACTTATTTTTCTTATTCGAAAATAATGAGACGGCCTTGAAGGTACTAGGCGTAGGGTAGTAGGCAAATATTAAAATATTTGCCTTTAACACGGTTCAAATGGACATTAGAGTTCAATACCCACACAAACCATATAAAGTTTTTATTTGGGTCGACCTAACAAACCTCCCAAGGAACCTATGACCTAATGTTGAAAACTATTATTACCCCTTTAGGGAGCATGCTAGAATAAAGATCAACCAATGTCATCAACCCTCGCTAGTGTCCCCACAAGTACTAATAGAAATGAGTTTTACCAAAGGTGCCCAAACTTTTTGTTCATCTTTGATACAAATAAAAATGTGCTTACTAAGAAACCCCTAACTTACAAAAACTACCAAATATATACTTTGTTGCTGAGGATTTTCATAGGGTGAAAGATAAAGCCTCAAAGGTATTTCATTAAGGGTGAAGCAATTGCAAAAAGTGAGAAAATGGCTTGGGAAAATTGTATATTGCCAAGTTTTAGTTCACCATGAAAGTTGGAACTCTAAAGTTTTTTTGAAATTGTGTAATACATCATGTCTTGACTTGAAGATCTAAATACCCGAACAATCTCTAGTTCACCATGCAACTTACAATTATCGGATGTGTATACCCGGGGCCCTCATTCCTATATGGGGGAACTCAAGAACGACTTCCATAACGGCATAAGGAAAGAGCTATTAAATAAAGTCACAATTATTAGTTCATATTTCATAATGCGTATTTAGATTATTAGGAGAGAGATCCAGTTGGCCATGCAAAAGCAAGGTCTCACACATTACGTGAAGCCATTGCTTAAGAGACTTGAAGTGACATGGACTTCAAATGGAGTAGACTTAAAAGGGTTGAAGTAACCATACACTTGTAGAAGGAATGAAATAGAACACATGAACCCTACATGATGGAGTCTACAAAAAGAACATAGTACAAAAGAGTTGAAAATGGACATACAGCTCGGAAACAAAATACACAAGGGTGAACCATACATGGCATCTCACATGCAGGCAATGATCGAATGCTTCTTTCCGGTGCTAGATTGGCCATAGTCTCCTTCAGGTGTTCTCGAAGAAGGCAATCAATCAGTATATCCTTCGCACAAAGATGAGTCGACTTGTTTGTCGAGTGAGTGTTTCGTGTGTTGCAGCAACTACAGCAAAGCATGCATGGGCGCTGTTGAGAGAACTCGAATCGCCCAGAGTACACAATCAATTCAATGATTACTGCTATTGCAACCTGCTCCAGTCAACATTGCGAGACAATAATATAATCAATGATTACTGCGATCAATAATACAATGGGAGGAATTACAGCAGTCAACATTGCGAGACAATGGTTCGGTTCTTCTTGCGGACGGAATCCGCTTCCATGAACAAGCAATTAGAGCTGGGAAGTCTGCTGCCTGCAAAATGCCTCTGCACGCCGCTTTAAAACGACAAAATTTTCCATCGCTGGATGAATTCGACAATATATTGATGAAGGCGTGACAATGGCTGCAGTGCTGGCGCCTTTTGAAGTCACTCGAATATTTGCCAAAAACTCACGATTTTGGGTGAGCGAGCACACACCATAAACGAGGAGCAATTATCAACCGATAAAACGAAGGGCGCCTTAAACATGGGGTGATTATCAACAATCATAAAAAAGCCGTAAACCTGGAACAATGAACAAATTCAGTAATCACATTAATGAAAGAGAAAGGTTTGTTGCCAGGAAGAAAATTATTCCTCCTGCTGTGGGTGTTGAAGATGGTCTACCAATGAATGACCTTTTCTTTGTAGGGTCAGCTGTTAATGCTGCAAAGCTCAACAAGCTAGCACATTTCTCAATCAAGCAGGTGAGTTAACCTTCACACTCTCTCTGAGGATTATGATGTAATCAGCTTGCTTCATTTCCTTTCTGCAATATGGTTATGGATCGAGAAGAACGTACCCATGAAAGACCTTTACATGCTTGAATTAATGTAACACTGCAGCAAGCACACCCTAGGCTTCTCTGAAGCCTTAAAGGATCAACAATATGACCATTAATGGAGAATGCCATGAGTTTCCTGGCACAACTTTATTTCTGAACAATCGAACACAAAACCTCCCTCCCAAAGATAATTACACTAAGAGTAACAAAAATAGTCTCTTGTAACTGATTAATGAGACTTACTTGTAAACCATGCAGAATTATGATGGAAAGCATGCAGCTCAAATTGAAAACCCAACATCGAAAATTTGCACCAGTCCATCTGAGGGTGCTGTTTTCAACTGGCTCCTGAATGTGCACAACCAATTAGCTTGTACAGAAGCAACAACCTACGGTCACAACTCTGGCGCATCTGGTTTCGATGATCAATGCCTCAACGTTTGCCCAGGTTAGATCAAAACAATCGATCCAACTCATAGCCCTGAGCAACACACGCTAGCGATTGTTTCCTGTCCTCGATAGCCACAGGCTCCTCCCATTCATTGGGCAAGGGTTCTCCAATATCAGCTCTCACATATCTCGAGGTACTCGCCGGCTCTCACCAGCACTATGTGGCATCACTACCATTGGTCGGCAACATAATGAATAATTACAAGAATCTATTGTTAGTATCTCAAGTATACTTATAACTAGCGATAAAAAGTAGATATAGAAAAATGACTTTATTAGAATAGATTTTACTTCAAAAAATTTGTCATATATATTTTTTTCACCTCATGATATTACTTTTGATTAGATTTGACCACATGGTCAACTGTCTCTTTTCTTAAGACATCATTTTTTAAGTAGTACCTATTTATGTATTTATCAATGTGAAGTTAAATTGCTTTAGTGTTCTATGTCAGTTTATAGCTCAAAAATTAGGTAGAATGATGAGGAAGTGAATGAATCTAATGTGCTTCTTTTTCTTCTTTGTAACTTCAACTAAGACATCTATGGTTAGATATCTAGCAGATTCAACAACAGTAGAGCACGATGATGTGATTGATGTTTCCTTGATAAGAAATGCAACACAATCTTCTAATGAAATATTTGTAGAGTTGGTACTTGTAAATACTTATATTGTCATAAATGTTGAATGTATGATTGAGAAAATGTGATGTGGAGAAGACACTCCTATACTTAACAATTCAACTAATCATGCATTTTCTACAAACAATGACAATATCTTTAAAAGTATCACTTTACAAGCTTAAACACCAAGAAATAATATAGACCTTAAGAGCCACTTAATTGTATTTGTCTTTTTGAATGAATTTTTTGTAAATTTTCTATAAAAAGGACATTCAAAATGCAAAATGTTGTCTATATTTCATACAAAAAATCACCAATATTGCCAAGTATGGCTATAAACTAAGTTTTTAAAGGTATTTTGTTGCCAAAATTTTCCTCCCATATAATGTAAAGAGGGACAATCAAAAGCTTCTTCATTTATACAAATATTTTTTCCATGAAGATATCATTTCATGTGTTTTTCTATAAAATAAGTTTGTGCAGACATAAGTATGTATGTGTATGTGCCTTGTGTACAAGTATGTAAATGTTGCCTAAGGTAACAAGTCTAGATGATAAACATGCTTTGATCATCAAATCTTTGAGCATGGCTTTTAGTAGGGGCTCCAAAAAATAAACACATTGGTGCTAGCCTCTGCCTATTGAGATATAGATGCAATTGTCGTTATTTTTTAAGGGACCATCACCCACTAGGTACTTCTCTAATATTGTTGATGGTGTTGATGTATGTTTTGTGAGAATGCATTTGGTGATAATATATATGTAATTCTCCCATTACTCACTACACTATAATAAACAATGTATGTATAGATTCCACTTAAGTAAAGTAGTGTGTAGCAATGTGCATTTCTCAAAACAAAGTAATTTATGTGTAATTTTTATGGAAAAAGTATTTTCATTGATGGAATGTGAATACTTGCCATATTTACATATTTGCACCTTATCAAATACACATGTATTTAGAAAAATTAAACATATAATGTTAAAATATAGAAAAACTCACATTTTTGTAAAAAATTAATAATAATGTGGAAAAATAGTTGCTACAATGGCTAGTATATAAGGCGTATGAGACTTTTATTTTTCATAATTCGGTTAATAGAGAAGCATTTTCATCTTACATCTCATTTCTCTCAACTTCCATGGCTTCCTTCTCTCTTTTTCTGTCTTTGTCTGTCCATTTCTTGTTTCTCTCTCTCCTTGACTAGTCTTTCTCTCTCCTTTGCACTCATTTTCTCTCTTTTCTATAGTCATCTCTCTCTCTTTCTCTCTCTTGGCTCATTCCTTTACAAGTGGTACCAGGGCATAGGCTCTTGGTCCATTTTATTTTCTTTCTTTTTATACATATTTTCCTTATTTTTCACCATTAAATCTAAAGTAGTAGATACATGAGCCACATGGCATATATTTGCGACTTTTGTACATAAAGAAAAGGCTAATCATGGAGATTTTATAGGGATCTTGGGGAGATTTGGTCAAATCATGGCCAAAATAGCTAGTTGTAGTCAACTTTCATGCTATTTTGGAGGCAACTTTGTGAAAGAGGAGGTAAATGGACTTCAAGTAGACTAAAACCTTGGTTATTTTTTGAGAGAGAGTCTTCTTCTTATTCCTACAAGCTTTCTTCAGTTCTTAGGGCGGTTTTCTACAAGGTCTTTCTCTCTATATGCATCAAGGGAATCAACCACTGTTCTATCTTGATTCTTTACATCTCAAGGTGCCTTCTTACAACCTTTGATCAACAAAACAAGTGCCACGTGGACAATAGCAATCTAGAACAATTTGTGCTAAATTTTTTATTTTTATACATCATTTTCATAAGTCATTCTCACTTGAGCTTCATTCGAATCAGTCTTTAACATTTTATCCTTGACAAAGGAGGCTATATTGGTCAATTTGGATGGTTATTCTTCATCCTTTCACTCGCTTTTAAATCCCTAACTATCATAAATAGGATAGCCATTGAAACTTCACCTAATATTGTGAGCTTCAAGGGGCTTTTGATCGTTGTCATTTGTAGAGGTTACTTACACCAAGGATCTTCAAAATCTCGGCAAGATTGGGAGTTTATTGGAATTATTGGAGTCTTTCAAATTTTCATTAGAGAAGAGCCTCTTCATTTTCCATCAAGCATAGGAGTTCTTTGTTTATAAAGCATACGAAGAAATGAAGACTCTTAATCCAAGGGATTTTAAATGGTTTTACTTCTTTATTATCAACATTGGAGCATTATGGTAACTAATGGAGCATTGAATACTCTTAATCCAAGGGATTTTAAATGGTTTTACTTCTTTATTATCAAGATTGGAGCATTATGGTAACTAATGGAGCATTATTGAGCTATGGAGTCCAATCTTTGGTAAAAGTTTTGGGCAACTAGGTTCAAGCTTCAATATTAAGCCATTGATGCTTCAAGTTTACTTCAAATAAATAAAGGAGCAAGGTTCGAATATTATTTGAGTAACATTGATCAATTGGGAGCATATTCAAGCATTGGAAGCATTTAAGTCTTATTCAAGTAAATGCAAGAGGTATTTCCTATCAATTCTCGATCTCTCTCATTCATCCACTTGCTAAGCTTCATCCACTTGATTGAAAAATTAAATAATTGAAGATTTCTATTAAATTTCAGCCCATTCATTGATTGAATGACTCTCTTCATTCAATCAAAGAATTAGAAGCTTATGCTTGGTATTGTGGCATTGCATTAAATCCCTATTTTTATAGAGTAGAACTCACTACTGTAATCCCATACCTTGCTGATGGTTTCTTAATCCATAACAAGAATAATCTATAGCTTATGCTTGGTATTGTCGCATTGCATTAAATCCCTATTTTTATAGAGTCATGAACTTGCTACTATAATCCCATACCTTGCTTATGCTTTGGTATTTTGGCATTGCATTAAATCCCTATTTTTATAGAGAACTCACTACTATACTCCCATACCTTGCAGATGGTTTGTTAATCCATAGCAAAAATAATTGAAAATACATTGTAAAGGGTAAGAGTCAAGTATTGAGTCACTATGTGGTAAATCCCTCTTCCCATTTATTTCATCATGTCCATATCCAAGCCAATACATATCACGAAATGAGCTGAATGTTTCCTTCAAGTAATATATATCATGCTAGTTGATTAGAGTAGAATGTAACTGCCGTGTTGAGATACCCAGTGAGGAAAAAGGTGAATGCTAGGGGATATAGTGGGACAAATTATAGATGACCTTCCTTCACTATCAAAGTTCTCAAAGGGGTGCAACCAACCGAGGGAAGTTTGTCCACCTCTCCGTGATTTGGAGCATATGTAGGGAACCCATTCAACCATTTTATCCCCCATACAAGTACCATGAGTGGAGCTAGGGAAGAATTGAAGATACACATCCAATACTTGTAAGTTTCATGGTGAACTAGATATTGTTCTAGTATTTAGCATAGTTCCAACTTTCATGAGTGAACTAAAATGTGCTTGGGTATTTATAAGGAAATACATGAGTATGGTACATTGATACAAAACAATATGGCAAACCCATTTCTTGATGGTCTACAATTGAAAGTGCCCCCTTTCTATGAGAATTTTTTTGCAAAAAATTAAGGTTTTCTTAAATGGAAGTAAGAAATTCATAAAATCAATAGAGTGGGGTTTCCATTACCAAATGGTGTATTTTAAGATGCTTTAATCAAAGTGGGTGTTGTTTTATTGTACCTAGATGGCTTTGGAATAACAAAACTAGATTGTATCATTCTTGCTCAATGATATGCGATCGGTCTATGGATATGTTTTCTTAGGCTTTCTTGTTGAGATATTGGCAATCACACCCAGCTTATCCTCTTTGTATGGAGCAATGCGGGTTAGGATATAGAATCTCATATGCATAGTGGTGGAAAATGCAGCCTAGTCTATTCCTATAAAGCACTGTACTTGCTCTCATTTTGAATACAATGTCATAGTACTTGTGTACTTCTAGCAAAGTGTGTGTGTCATTGTCAACACAAAAGATTATGTTTATGAGTTCAAGCTTCCATCTTGGAGCCTAATTCACTTGTGTGACATTTGGTCTTGAAGTCTGTTACCTCATGAGCTCACTCTTATTCTTTCAACCTCCATAGCCATGCTCTAGCTCCGACATTATCAAATGGTATTAGAGCCTAGTTGGGCATGGCCTAAGCTCAAATCAACTCCTCTCTTTACTCTCTCAGTCTCTCTCAACCTCAATTCAACTCAATGGTAGCTCAAAACTTCATCTTCAACTTCCACCTCGTGGAGGGGTGTTGAGATATTGGTGATCACTAAGTACTAAGTAGGACACTAGAGTCATCGTTGCTCTTATGAAAATCATCTTTAAATCGTGTATGAATATTTTTTATTTTACATAAGGAAAATGCATCCACATACCTATCCAAGGAGTCGTTGAGGTGAATTGGGATCTTATTTGGTTGGAGCTATATGAAACCTTAGACCAGCAACAAGCAAAAGCTATGTGTTAGATGTGGAAGTAGGAGTAAGTGAAAAATATTTAGGCGAAGACTCGCTCACTATCTCAATACATCTTAAAATTAGCAGAAAAAGTAATATTGAGATGTTGTTATTGAAAGCAAAAAAAAGAAGAAGAAACAAAGGCTTGCTTGTTGACTTGTGAAGGTCAAAGTGTATAGTAGTGAGAAGTTAAGAACTTCTTGATGCGAAGGAACAAGTTAAGACTTGATATCTTGAAATGATTCACAAAGCTCGTAAAAGAAGCTTGAGTTATTGTCATGATGAGGGTGAAGTGTGAATCAATAACTAGTAAGTTTATGAGAGGCACATCTATTAACTCTTCTCTTAAGCAGTTCTTGACTTATGCACTCCAATCCAACAAGGCATTTACACAAAAATACCAATTACATTTGGCTTCAAAGGAATACCCTTGAGCATGATCACTAACACAATCCCCATCAAAATGCGTCAAACAAAGGATGTACTCCATGAAATCCAAGTTACATGCAAGATGTGATGAAACATGTAAAACTTTGAAAGAAGGGTTCATCTATGTGATAGACCACACGATCTAGGTATCACCTCTAATAGTGGTATTGAAGAACATTCTCCATTAATTATAACATATTTAATATATTAACCAAGGGATAACTATCTCTTACCTAAATGAAAACTATGCTCAAGCCTCAAATTATAAACACTAGATAGAAAATCTTCATCACCAATAAATTAGAGGGAGGGGGAGGTTTCACATTTTTCCATGACCAACCTAGTTTCTATCTTCTAGCTATTGATGTGTATAATTAAACTATGGTGGGGGTCACGACAAGGGAATGTGGAAATAGCGACATTAATTTGTGATGCAAAATAGCGGCATCGTTATTTTTGTGTCACTTTTTGCATCACTATTTGCATCGCTAAGTCAATCTAGCAACGCTATTTGCGGTTCGCAACGCAAAATAGCGGCATCACTATTTTTGCATCACAAAGAGTGACACTAAATTTTATTAGTGACACTAATCTGTGAGGCTAATAGGCATGCCTGTCTAAGAAGAAAAAAGGGTTGAAAAGCCAAGTGTGGCATTTGCCACAAATATTTTTGAGAGAGAGCGAAAGAGAGAGTAAGGGAGATCATCACCTTGAGGGGGAGAGTTAAAGAAAGAGGAAAAGAGAGAGAACAAGAGCTTCTCACTACGTTGTCACCGGCGTCGTACACAAAGAAGAGGGAAACCATTGTTAGGGCCACAATTAAGACTCACAAAGGTCACAAACCACGAAGAAGATGGTATATCAAGGACACATAACTTTCTTATTAGAGGGTCATGAACTGAGGAAAGGTTTTCTTGGATCACCTCCAGCTTGAATAGATGTCGCATGGAGGAGAAAGTGAATTGTTTTTGTATGTTGCATCATACATCCATGGAGCAGTGACTCCCTATGTACAAGGAGGCAAGAAAAGATCGAGAAGAAAGGTGATCCAAATTTTGATGTAGTACACACCATCAACACATTCCATATCCTGAGGGCATAGAGGAGATGCCACAGCTTATGTCTATGTGGTGGTTACATGGAGCTTTGATCATATCTTCTCATGAAGGGGTGGAGGTCTCTACCTCGGGGGGTTCACTATATATATATATTCTCTATATAACGTGCATTCATGGCCTATTTATAAATATCCTAATCTATGAATTTTTCTTGAATAAAACACAACCCTTTTCTATTCAATTTGTAGGTAATCCCTTTATATGACACCCTTCTGTCTGTAAATAATCTATAAAAATGGTGTTTTAAAAACCCCTTATTTTGAACTCACGTTATATATACATATATTCATGAGTGACCCCCCCCTCAAGGTATCTACCGAGGAGTGGGAATTCTTAAGGGGATGTAGTCCGAAGGTGAGTGCATGTTTTATAAGCTATCATATCTAGATTTTATATGCAATAGCTAATCTAACCATTTCACTATACAATACAAAATCTATAGTGTGGCATGGTCCTGCTAATGACATTTCCATGTTTAGCGCATCGATAAAATGTACTTTATAATGGATTGTGGTATCATGGAAAATTTTGAGTAAGAGAGCCGACGGCAGGCCACAGATCGAAATATTATTGTAGATGAGATGGAGTATTTTGGCAACTTGCAAAGTGTTATCTCAGTGGATTACCATAGCTTCTCCATGATCATACTCAATGTACAGTGGTTTAAAGTGGTATTGAAAAAAGGAGCTGTGACAATTGTTCGATGAGGTCCATCTTGATTTTTGGAAATAGATTCCAAGAAAAGATGGATATGTTTGTTGTGCTTGCCAAGCTATTGTGAATAGGTGCATGGCCTATTTTTTAAATTTTTCCACAACACAAAATAGTCAAAAATGTTGATTCACTCTTATATGTAATATTGAACAATTAACATTCTATCCAAATATCCAACAACCTCAATGGTGGTATGTTGTGCTATCAGCTCATCGGAGTGTGCGAGTGTATGATGAAAGCAATGTTCCCAATGTAGAGGAGGAGAGTATGCATGTATATGAGTTGATAATATTGCAGAGGGTGGAGGGCAAAGAGGGCTTGGAGCATGTAGAGAAGACAGACAAGGGTAATGTAGACGAAGAGACAAGAAACCAATAATTTTTTGAGAATGAAGTGGAGTTCTCCTTGTGTGGTGACCTATCGATAAACCTTGGAGTGTATGTTGAGTTGTGCCAGGAGATTAACATGGGGCCATGGATTGGGTCATATGCACATCTGCCTACTCAATTCGTTGATGATTTTCTTTTAAGGATACTTTAGAATATGCATTTTATTTAGCATCATTTTTTTCAGAGTTATATTGTTGTGCTTTACCTAAATCCTCACATTGAAGCAAGTTACCTTTGACAATACCTATAGAGCAAGATGAGTTGAGACATGAGTGATGAGGAGTTACAAGAGATATTCACACATTGTCAAGTGTTTTTCTGAAAACTGAAAAGCCCTAGTCAAACTGTAGTTAGCTTTGATTTTTGCTAGCTTAGTTATTTGCACGACAGTTTGTTTTGTTATTTCGTAGTTAGATTTCTTGTGTTTGTTTAGCCTAGGATTTACTTCTATCATTTTGTTTGATTTGTTGAGTGTGAAACTTGATAGCCTTGGTTGAGCTTGGTATTTTTTTGAACAGGATGAAGCTTGTGTTTGTCAATAGCTACTAAACATTGTGGAGCAAGGTATGTTTTCTTGTCGAGACTTTTGCACATCACGGGGATAATGGATTCACGAGTACTTCACATTGCACTTGTTGATGCACTACACTCGGGGATCATCTCCTATTCTTATCAAATATTTCCATGCCATGGGTTGGAATTATGCACATTTTGCACCATCATTGAGCACTAGCACGGCATGAGGTCTGCTGCAGCTATATGTAGTAAATCTTAGATGCATGCGCACATGAGAGAGCACCTGTCATTGAGCATGCACATTTCTTGCACGCACCATTTGGGATGTTCATCACAAAGCTAGGAACCTCTGGTTGAGAGTGTAAGGTGGTTGGGAGAGTTTGAGGGTCGTGAAGGACGCCATCAATTGTGAGAAGGGTTGTTCATATTTGGTCAACATCTTGAGGACCATCATTTTCT
Organism: Lygodium microphyllum; assembly: GCF_053477565.2. Lineage (NCBI taxonomy): Eukaryota > Viridiplantae > Streptophyta > Polypodiopsida > Schizaeales > Lygodiaceae > Lygodium > Lygodium microphyllum. The sequence goes on from NC_141161.1 coordinate 99,941,076, forward strand.
AGAGTGATTGTGAGATTTTTTGATGGGTGGAGTGGAGTATATTATATCTTTTTTATGAGAGTTGAGAGGTGAGGATAATGATTTTTTAATTAATTAAGGAATTTTGTTTGCATCTTGCATGATGCACGATCACATCTAGATAGACTAGGCACAATTTCTTCAATGCATACATTATTTTTGTGTGTAGTATTGATTGATTGATTGCATGTCATGGATCCAACATTGCATATTTTTCCAAATCATGAATGATTGGGTACGGAGTTCATTTTAAAAAACCATATTCTTGCTAGGGCACATTGCATAAAAAACAGGTTCATATCCAGAGAATGCTTATTTTGAAGACTCGAGGATCAAAGGAAAAGATCGTACGTTTTACATCGTCTGTGAAAAAGAGCAGATGTGTGTTGAAAGTATATGCAATCACAAGAACAAATAGGCCAAGGAAGGGAATAAGTTGTCCAAGATAAAAGATGGAGAAAAAATAATACGATTTACAAAAATCAGTATTTTTGTTTGATTTTGATGGATTTTTGAAATTCTACTCACGTGGTCTTGTCGACTAGACGCGTTCCGATCGTTTTGAGTACCCGAACAACTATATTTGCAGTTCAAATGACGAAGTTATGATCCAAATAAGTTGCAAACAGACAAAGCAAAAAAAACGAAAATAGTGAAAAGCAGTAGAAAAGCAAAAGCCAAAAGCTGAAAGCAAAAAGCCTAATGTGTGTAAGTGTGGATAGAAAACTATATAAGGAGAGGAGATTGAAGAGTTAAGGGCCTTCCCCCTCATGTACAATTGTATTTTGTGAGAGAGGAGAGTGGAGGGTCGCATGCTAGAGTGAGCTCTTGTCATGCTAATTTGAAAGTGAGAGCCTTTGGATGTCAAAGCGCCGAGCATTGGATCATGGCTGTTAAGGTACGATAATATTTTCTCACTTGGTTTGTTTTCAAACTTTTGGATTTCTTTTGTTGAGTTGTGGTTGTGTGATGCTCTACCCGAATTAGGGTTTTAGTTGTTTGAGCTATAAGAGGCAGTTCTTTATTGTTTTGTTTTTTGTGGTGTATTATCAAACATTTGAATTTTTCAAGTTGTGTTGTGCATTCGACAAAGTCAATTACCCCAACCAGCATTCCTTAACGTCTCGTTATCGGGTTGTGAGTGAGGCTTGCTCTCGATCACTGCTTGCATAACATCTCTCTTTTGGTGCCCCCGCTGAGGAGTGCCGAAATTGACATCGTTGTTGTTTTGAATGTGAGTTTGTTTTGATTTCTTGTGATTGTTGAAAATGGCTGATGAATTTCGTGAGTTCCATGGTAACCATATTGAAGATCCTGAAAGATTTTTAGAAAAAATAGAGCTGTGTTGTTTGATAGGGAGAGTGACCAATTCTGAGGCTAAACTCCAAATTCTTAGGTATCAATTGCAGGGAGAAGCACAAAATTGGTTGCTTGACTTTGAGATAAAGTTGAAATTTAAGAGACAGAAATTGGATTATGAGACCATTAAAAATGCTTTTCTATCTAGGTTTAAAAAAAGAGAAAGTCAAAGTGAGATTTGGGAAAAAATAGAAACTTGTGTTAAAAAAGATGATCAGTGTGTTGAGGATTTTGCTAGGGAGTTTGAAAGATTGTGGAATTGATGGAGTTTAACATTGTTAGAAGGTGAGATAGTCCCAGTTATGTTGAAGATAATGTATTTTGTAAATGGGTTGAAATTAGAAGATTGGAGAGTGAAATTAGAGGTAAAAAATCCTAAGACTTTTGAGGAAATAGTGAAGATAGCTCAATATCAAGAGAGGAAGACCAAAAGAAAAAAAGAGTTAGGGTTTGATGAACTAAGGGAAAGGTTGAGTTCAAGGTGAGTTGAGAGAAAAGTTTTTGAGGAGAAGAGAGTTAGTTATGCCTATCCTGAGAGAGGTATACTATATTCTCTATTTAGGAGAGATGAGTTGACTTGTGAGAAATCAATAGAAGTATGTGAGGAGAAACTCCCTAGGGTGGTTGAGGAGAAAAATACTTGTTAATTCCATATTCGGGATTTTGGGAATTTCCCATCAATATGGGAAAACCAAATCAAAATGGATTTCATGAATTTTGGGAATTTCATTAATTTGGAACTTGGTGCAATTAAACATATTACTGCTTATGGTTGTTTCCAAGAGATTGAAAAAAACTCAAAAAGGTGGTGTTAATAAACACCTTAGTTTTAATATCCTTGAAATATTCAAGGAAAATCTTCAGTCGATGGATTCATGTAGACTTTCTTTAGCCTTCAATACAACCTTTGGGGGGATTTTGATTTTTTTGGGAGATTTTGTACCTTTCTTCATCCAAGAGAAGACAATGCTATCTATTGTTTCCCATCGTTCAGGATCTTTTTTGTTGCACATCCAATAATTATCCCAACAATTAAAATACACCTCTGCATCTATAGCATTTTGACGACTACAAACTGGTGCCCAATATTGTATACGTACCTTGTTGAAGTTTTTGGAATGTCTATTTGTATCGACCTCAGTTTGTGCAACACCAAGCCATATTGGATATATTGGATCTGAAGGTCTAACAAGCACAAAGTCATCTTTCTTAACATCAAGTATTGGTTCAAATGCATGTTTCCTGCATGATGATTCAAACTTGTCATAAACATAGTTTGTGCGGTCTTCAAATTGCAATCCCCAAAAGTATTTACGTAATTGTTGCATTGCTTCTCTATCAGCAAACTGACAACACTTCTTTTGGCAACAATCAATCATGGAAACCTGTGAAATGGAGTCCATAGAAGTCCTCAAGTTTGCACCTTTAGGGGCAATAATTCGAGGCTTTCTATTGACCATACAATATGATCTCTTCTGAACAAAAATTGATTTTTTTGCAGAAACATAATCTTCATTGGTATCTTCCATGTTTTTGGCACAAGCATTTGTAGAGACAAATTGCATGTATGATTGTTGTTGTAGCAGTGATGTTCCATCATCAAAGGTGACTTGTTTAATAGGCCATCTTTCCAAAGTGACATAGTGGAGGTTGTCATCTATGTATGTTCCTGTGGTTTGATCAAGGGCTTTATCTACCACCACACCAACATCCTCTTCTCCTAGCAATTCAAAGTTTATCACATCATATGGAAAAGCCAATAATATAACCCCTATTCCAACACACACAGTGTTGCCTTCTGTCCATAGCATCACTCTACGTTCTCTCCAACTTTCACGAATGCTAAGCTTATCAATATCCTCAGAAGGTAGGACATGGTATGATTCGTAATCATCTCCTCTGTCATGAATTGTTATTGAGTTTGAAATAACCACCACATCTTTCTTTCCCCATTTTGCAAAACCACCTACAGCTTCATGAACCTTCATTGCATCAATTGTTGGGAATGGCAAATATGCTGCTATATTTAAACATTTATCAATAGCCACTGAAATATATCCATCTTCAACTCCATGGCATGTCTCATTTGGATGTATTGCATGCACTCTACCAAGTGCAACAATCTCATGATCAACTAGCAAATTCACAGTTTCTCCAAAATAAAATTCGTTATTCATGATACCTGTACAACTGAGAAAATGGAGATTTTATCATTTGTATGTTGTCACCTCTTAGAAAGAAGAAAATAGTGATGAAAGTGCTAAATACAATGAAGTATCAAATTTCATTGAAATAAAAAAAGTACTTAAACATTAGATAGAATGAGTCCAACTTCCATAATAGATAGTATTAATGGAAACATCGTACAGAAAGAAGGGGATAGATTTGACCATATGGCCAAAAACAAACTTTCTCATGAACTGTGCCACCCTAAAGTAAATAAGAAAAGTTTCTTCTATTATTTTTAGTTGCCTTGATTTTACTTTATTTTAGTAGCTACTCTTTGAGTAAGCAAAAACTTCATTGTGTGTTCTCATTGGGAAAAGATATAGCAGATGTTCAAAACTTGTACTATATCTATTCAACACGAGAACAATGATTAAAATTATTTATAATGTGTGTAGGAAAAGATTTAGCCACGTGGTCAAAAATCTATTGTATGTATTCCATACCATAACAAATATAAAAATTATTTGTGATCCCCATAGGGGAAAACATAGTCAAATGATTGAAACCTTTGTCGTATGTATTTCACATGACAAAAAGGATAAAAGCTCATTGTGGTCTCAATATAAAAATATTTAGCCAAATGGTCAAAACTCAAGCCAAATACATATAACAAGGATAAAAGTTCATTGTGATCTTTATGGAAAAGGATTTAGCCAGATGGTCAAAACCTCTATTGCAACTATTTTACACAATACTTAGGATTAAAATTCTTTGTGATATCCACAAGAAAAGATTTAGCCATATGGTCAAAACATGTATTTAACCTAGATGATAGCAAGAATAATAAATTTTTGTGATGTCCATAGAACAAGATTTAGCCAAATGTTCAAAGCCTTTATTGTATGTCAACAAGAATAAATAATTTCTGTGATCTCCATTGGAAAATATTTGATCAAATGATCAAAACCTTTATTTCATGTATTCCACATGACAACAAGGATAAAGATATTTTTGAGAAACTTTGAGCTTGTGCTTAAATGTTGAAACCACAATGACCTCTAAAGAATAGGAGATTTCATTCACTATGACACAAAGTTATAAATATTGAGAAAATTTTAGCATCAATTAGAAGCTATTTGAGAAGGAAAGATAATTTTTATCATGGTTAAATATTTATAAATCTTATACTACCTACTTGTTGATAATAGTAAAATGTATCATATTACATTTTATTTTTAAGTTATACTATTAGTCTAAATCATGTTATATTAGTATATCGTACTTTGTGCATATTATGGAATATATTATCAAAATATAATTTAAATATATTAAATAATATTTTGTAAGATTATGTATATTAAATGTATCTAATATGTAATGTGTAATATCATTGAGGATTTTGAATCCACCTTAGTGATAGTTTGAGAGTAGAATCTCTAGTAGGGTAGGATAGAGAGCATGTAGAAAAAATCTCTAGCTGTGGAAATAGGGGCAATATCACAATGGTGGGTTCTTAAGGAGGGGTGAGGGGGAAAGAGCTAGTCTAGGAGAAATACCCCTAGTAAGAGTTTGAGGGCAATGTCTTCCTGAGTGGAGGTTTGGGAGCAATGCCCCTAGTTGGGTGGGGTTTCAAGATAGCACTCGTTGTAGGGATTTGGGGGCAAAGCTCCCAATGGGGGATTTAAGCGGTAGGGCCCTTGGTGGGGGTATGCGGGCAACACCCCTAGTAGGGGGTTGGGGGTAGTGTCCTTGATGGGGGTTTGGGGGCAATGCCCCTAGCAGGGGTCCGAGGGTAGTGCCCGTGGTGTGGGGGTTTGGAGGCAATGTCCCTAATGGGGGTTTGGGGGCAACGCCCCTAGCGGGGATCCGAGGGTAGTGCCCCTGCTGTGGGGGTTTGGGGGCAATGTTCCCAACGGGGGGGTCCAGGGGGCAGCGCCCCTTGTGGGGGTCTGGGGGCAACGCCCTGAGTGGGGGTTCGGGGGCAGCGCCACCGGTGGGGGTTTGGGGGCAACGCCCTCAACGGGGGGTCGGAGGGGCAGCGCCCCCTTGTGGGGGTCTAGGGGCAACGCCCCCAATGGGGGGTCCGGGGGGCAGCGCCCCCCTGTGGGGGTCTGGGGGCAACGCCTCCAGCAGGGGTTCCGGGGCAGCGCCCCCGGTGGGGGTTTGGGGGCAACGCCCCCAACGGCGGGGTCCGGGGGCGCTGCCATTACGTGATTTTTGAAAAAATCATGACTTGAAATCTTTAATAAAATTAAAAAATAGACACAAAAATAAGATCTAAATCTACTCGTATTCCGTAACAAGTTATGGTTATTCGAATAACGTGATACATTAAATGATTCGTTTCATGAGTCGGTCTTTACAACTAATCATGATGTTTTTCAAAATGAGTTTCTCTTCCCCTCCCTCTCTCTTCCACATAACTCTCTAACCTGAGCGTTTTCTCTGTTGCATTTTTACAGTTGCAGGTTTCGCATCTCTGATCTTCTGCGTTTTTATCTTTGCTCTTGTCGCACCTCTCTTACTACAGGTGTTGCAGCCTAATCTTTGGCGGTTCTATCCCCCTCCTCTTCTTTGACTACTCTCCACTGTTTCATTTTCTCAAACTGAAACAGATTGTGCAGTGCAATTTTTGGTTTGAATCAGGGTATTTCTTTGACTACTCTCCACTGTTTCATTTTCTCAAACTGAAACAGATTGTGCAGTTCAATTTCTGGTTTGAATCATGATATTTCTTTGACTACGCTTCAGTGTTTCATTTTCTCAAACTGAAACAGATTGTGCAGTGCAATTTCTGGTTTGAATCAGGGTATTATGACCAAAAGTACATGTGTCTTCAAATAAAAAATCTTGCTCCAAGGCTTCAGCAATTCAACAAGCTAGTGAATGATCACTAGTCCACACTGTGCCTGCTCCTACTTCACGGGTGATTTCTGTTATGTTGGCACACATTACTGACCTGCTAATTACAACAGGTTTTCAACTTTTCCCTACTTCATTTCTGATTTTGAGTTAAACTACATTGATTATGACCATTTCAATCTATACAATTACTACAAATCACACTACTACTCTTTTGTATGATTAGTATTGAATAATATTAAGATCAAACACCAAAAGCATTTTCTAAATAAGAATCATGTACGAAAACTAAATGTATGAAAACTAAATGCAATATGTATTTCTATATATGTATTTCTGTAGCACTGAGATTAGGCACTCACTCTTGAGAATTCAATGTCTTCTTCTTCTTCTCGATTGCTTGATTGATCTCCTGGAGTGCTTGTGTTTTTTGTTGTCGAACCACTACCTTGCAAGTGATAGCTTTACTCTACGTCAATATTGAAAACATGACTTCTTGCACTGTTGAAAATACTCTTTTTGTTGTGAATATGAAGTATATGATTTGTGTAATGTTGAAAAAAGTCTCTTAGATGTGAATATGGAATCAATGGTTTGTGCAATGCTTTTATCAATGATGAGTGCTTTCAAAATACTAGCCTTTCTTTCTATTCTGTGATGCTATATACCTCAAGATTTTGCCTCAAGGCTAAACCTAGCCTTATATTTGTTGTATCATTCTGTAATATTAGAGCATTTTATCAAGTTCTTATGCATTATATTATACTTTACTATATAGAACTTTCCATTATACTGTATTTTTATAGTAAAAGCATTACCATCAGATTTTATGGTTACACTTTTTATAATTTTACAATAAGCATATGGCTATACAATACTTACAAATACTCAATATGATTTTTCCATAGGATGTAATTTGATTTTCTAACAACACATATCATGATCTTTCATCAATTTATAGATTAGACCATATGGTCAAAAAATTTCTTGCAATATAAGAAGTACTTTTTGTTATTTTATTCAATACAATTTGAGATTTGGCCATGAGATCAAATCTTTTCTTATAATATGAGAAGTAATTTATGTTCTTTTTTCCAATATACTATGAGATTTTGCCATGTGGCCAAATCTTCTCCTTAAGCTATCTCTTGGCCAAAATAAGGACTCGTGTAGTATCACAATATCTTGCAACCATTCAAGCACTTTGTTCATTTTACTACAAGAATGAAATTTTGCCATTTGGCCAAATGCTTTCTTATATTATCAACCCTTGCTTACTTCCAAAAGGAAAGGCTAGTTTTTACTTAGAATTCCTTACTTTCTATAATTTGGCCACATGGTAAAATCTTGTCTTGCAACAAACGAACCACTTTTTTGGAATTTGATCCTAAAAAATTAAGACTAAATCTATGGTGGGTTCAATCACACAAATTTTTGGTATGCTAGATTTGGTTGTATGGAAAAATGTTCTAAGAAAAACATCTTCTATATTATCTCCAAAAAAGGAAGACCATGTTCTACTTGGAACTCCTTGATTACCTATTATATTTATAGGAAGTCTCGCCATGTGGTCAAAACTTGTTGTGCAACAAACAAACCACTTTGTTTCCATTAACCATTTCTTTCATTTCAATTTTTTGTTACTTCCTATAAATATCATATCATTTTGCCACAAATTAGCCACTTTTTCCATTCCACTACAAAATAAAAATTGGCCATATGGTCAAATCTTTCATTTTGTTATCAATGCTAGCATCCAAGAATCCCCCATTCTTGTTTTGTTCAACCATATGATCAAATCTAATCTCATAAATCTTGCAAACCATGAGACTACTTTTTCATTCCATTATAAAAACAATATTTGGCTATATAGTCAAATCCAATTTCACAGCATGCTACAACAAATGAATCACTTTCTTCATATGGTTATAAAACTAGATTTGGCCATATGGTTAAAACTAGTTTATAGAAATCGTCTTGTCCTGTAGGTTTTTCCATGAGGTCAAATCTCCACCTTTCAAGTGTTTTTCACTTTATCTTATATTGATATCTATGGGATTTGCTACATAGCTATATTTGTTTATATGTGAATCTCATATCACAATAAACTGCATCCTCCCTTTAACTAGCCTTTAAGAACCCTATGGTAAAAAACCATGGCAAAGTTTCTAATCTGATAGATAAGTCTTATGACTAAATAGGATTTGACCGCATGGCTAAAACCAATGACAATGTTTCTACAATATAGCTCATTTCAAGGGAAAATTACATGTGCAGTAATTAAAATGTTAACTTTGGGCCAAATGGAACTGTGAGATTGCTACATAACCACATTGATATATAGGTGGATCTCATATTGGACTAAATCTCATTCTTTGATTAAATAGGATTTGACCACATGGCCAAAAATCTTAGCAAAGTTCCTAGAGTATGATCCTTGCATAGGAAACTTACATGGAGAAGAAATCCAATATCAACTTAGGGACAAAATCATCCATGACATTTTCTACATAACCACAATGATTTTTTACTATATCTCATTCCACACTCACACTCAAAATTTGATTATCACTTGACCATTTGGTTAAGCCCATGGTCAAGTCTCACTATTAATAGAATTTGATCTTCTCACCGAAGTCCATGGCAAAGTTTTTACTATATGATTCTTCCAAGAGAAACATAATTAATGCTAACTTAGGGCCAAGATAATCCATGAGATTTGATACATAAGCACACATATTTATGGTTGGATCTCATACCACACTTAATCTCAAATTTCAATATTTCATTTTATGGAAGAGTCCCTTTAGAGTACATTTGTCTTGTATTTCCTAAAATCTTGTGTTGTTGTGTTTTCAATTTTCAACTTAGAAATCTTATACATTTATTTGGGTTTTGTGAATTTTGAATATTTTTAAATCCACTTTTGTCTAACAACTTTTTCTCTTTGTGGAACTATTCAATGGCAAAGAAAGATAGCACATCCAAAAAGGAGACCCAAACCATTGATGGAGTTAGTGGTGGTTTTGTGTATCCATGGTATGTGGATGTTTATGATAGTCAAGGAAAAAGAGCTGACAATGTTCTCTTATTCACTTTGAAGAGTGATATTGCATTTTTTCAACAAGATGGTGTCATAGAGAAGATAACAGATGGATGTGCTGGGAAAGAGGGAATACCATGTAATCTTGTTAAGATCAAGGGGAAAAACGTAGTATACAAACTTGATCCTTTGTCATTTCACTTTGCCAATATTAAAGAGGATGAAGAATACTCTTTGAAAACAATGGGATGGACCTTATTTGAGGACGTAAACGACACAGAAGACATTATATTAGCATTCCAAGCTGTTTAAATTAGTGAGCTACTTTCCCTATCAAGAAAATGTGATCGCCCCAACAAAAGAATGAAGCTCCAAGATAAACAAATAGACTTGAGATCTTCACCTTCTCCTCAAGAAGAAAATAATTCATGGAGAGTCCCACAAGCTCAAAGTCAAAATTACCTCAACAAAGTTCCTTGTCACAAGCTCTTGTTGTTAGTATGGCTGCTAACACTACTAAGAATGATGCCACTTTACCTTCCATGTTAGAAGTTACACCTACAAAGCCAATAATTTCTCTTGAGGTCAAGGGAGTAGAAAGAACATTCGATTTTCCTGAAATAGTTAAGAAGAAGGGAAAGAAGGAAGAATCAGGATTTCACATGTTTGAAAAATTCTTTCCATTTGGGCCAACAACACAATTTCCTATTCTCGTTGATAGGTGTTATGAGGCACCTCCTTTGTATGCTTATAGGTCACTATGTTGGGATTATGTAGAGAAGCTAACCACTTCTTTCATAAAGACTCCCATGAACCCAGCAACAACAGCATATCTTATACCTTTTGTACAAGACAACAATGAGAAGAGACCCATGCATCGTGATGAGGTGGATGCTAATAAGTTGGACACTTATAGTTATTGGATTATATCAGGGCTTCACTCAATTCATGCAGCAAAGATATATATTCAGAGTAATACTACACGTTGTCTAGCAACTAAGCATTTATACACCACAAGAAATTCTAGAATATTAGTTGATTGTCCTATGGAAATGTGCATTGAGCTTTCACGAATGACAAATATGGAATCACATAATGTTATGAAGAATGCACCTTATGTTGAGAAACTTCAACAATTAAGAGATTAGTGGCTAGCATTTGGTTCTCCACCAAAACCCCAACAAGGGCTTTCTAAGACAAGCTCTCAAAGAGTACCATGGCAGGTAATCATATATAAGCTTACCTTCTTTTTTTGTGAAGATTAGTGTGATGCTCTTTCTTTTGTTCTATGCTCACTATTTTGATCTTTTTTTTGCAGAGATTTGTGGCATACATTGGAGAAAATTATGAATCTAGAGATTGCCATATGATTGTTAGCTCCCAAGAAATATTTGATAGTTGGATCAAAATCATGAAGAGATACTCTAGAGGTGAACTTATATCCCAAGAGGAGAGTTCGAGAAAAAAGGGAAGGCAACCTTCACCTGCTACATTTCGTTGCCTTATGGGTTTAAAAGATGGAGACATCCTTACACTACAAGAGGAGATCAATGAAGGTCATATCCTTTTTCTTAGAAACAAATGGGATAAGGAAGATATGATTGACATAGAAACAAGGGCTAAGCAAATCAAGCAAGATAGGGTCCTAAAGGAGGAATTAGTCACTCTTTTCAATGCTTCAGTTTTAGAAAGTAACGCTGTGATGAAGACTTGGGAAGAGCTTGTTGATGATTATGATATCAATGATGAAGTCTACACAAAGATTTTAGGCATTTGCAATGATTGGGTATCAAAGAAGCTCACACGTGGAGCTGATGCAGGGTCCCCACCAAATGGAGCAAAAGATATTGTGAACTTCCTAATTGGAAAAAAGAAAAATCCTCTTCAATCCTCCACTACTTCCCCTTGGCGTGTATATGTTGTCGGATGCAATCTAGAAACCTTTGATCTTATACTTAATGTTTACAGAGATCCAATTACCATTGGGGTTGTTGTTCTAGATGCAGCACATGGGGTTGAGGGAATGAAATTGGTGCGCAGATCGGAGGCAGATAGCTCACGTGGTGAATCCCGGAAGGTCCCCAAGAACAAAGTACTCTACTTTTTAGCACAAAAACCCATGTAAAAGCAAGCACGACATGAGACAAGAGACAAATTGGGTTCAATCTCCCCCATGCCTTGTGTGAGCGCTTCACAAAGCATGTATTTAATGTATATTTCCAATCTTCATGCTCAATAATAGCCCAATTACAAAAATATAACAAGCTTTTAGCTTTTGAGTTTGCTTTCTACCAAAAATAGGAAAATAAAGCTAATGGACGGTGCCCATAGAGTCTGGCACGCCCAATCTCAATGTCCAAATAGAAATAACATATCCAGGCGCATAAGCGCATACAAAATAATAATAAATAATCGATGTCTCAATAGACATAACAAAATATAGGCGTGGCGCCTATCAAAATCTAATCCAAGAGTCGAAAACCCGCTAGACTCCAATGCTTTCCTCCGCCACTGCTGCTATCTCTACACATCAACTGAAGCATTCACAATCATTAGTAAAATAACACAATTAAACCGACAAAAGTGAATACCTAGCAGTCTTCAGCTACATAAATAAATCAACTAGTTAGAAATAAATCCTAACCTTAATTTATTACGAGTGCGCACTCTAAACTCATAAACGTTTATTAATTTAATATGCATTTTGCGGAATCACCCGCTATGGAATCACCCATGTACACACTAAATTAATGAAACGCCCGAAAAGGACAGGCGTCCCCATCAACTTCTCGCACAAAGAATCCTCTTTGCGTATGAGCCCTGGTCATCTAAGTTTACGGAATCCACCGTAAAACCTCACGGAATCCACCGTGGAATATGCCTCCTGGCATCAGAAATGGGACTCTATAAAGTTTGGAAAGGTTGTATCCACTCTACTACAAATGACATGTGAACCTAAACAATTCATGTTGTTATCATTTCTTGATCGATAGCAAATGGCAGCTTTGGAAAATGCTCTTGAAAGCATTTCTTGCAAGTATCGCATGCTAGTTGGTAGTGTTGACTTCCTATCAATGGATAGAACGTTTGCTTTTGGATCTATAGATTCTTTTGTGGTTTTGACATTAGTGACCATGGAGAAAAGATTCATCAATTTTGAGCGATATATAAACAATGTCAACAAGCCTTCCATTTTGGACTTTGAAGGCTTGGACAAGGAGTGCAATGATGAAGATCTTGAAGAAGAACAAAGGATTGCAAATGCCATTTTGAGAAAGAAAATGAAAGTTATGGAAACTACAATCAAAGCATTCAATGATGCTCATGAGGTTGTATTTGATGTATATGCAAGTGGACTTGCATCTAAGGTGGCATTGATAAATCATATGAAGACTATTGCAGTGGTTTGCAACACTCAAGAGCAAAGAGAGGTTGAAGCACAATTGTGGAGGGTCCATGAGAGTGCCAAACAAAATTCAAACTCCCAAGAGGTTCCTCCTATTGAAGTTCAAGTTCTTGAAGTACCACCCGAGGGCATAGAAGAATCAAGCCAAGATATAGCAAGTCTAATTATGAAAGAGAAATTAAGGGCTACTTCAGGTGTTTAAACTCCGTTCCTTCTCCTTTCATCAAGGATGACACATTGATGTAATTTTGATTTTTTTCTTGAGAAGTTACTTCCATTAGCATTGGTAATATTTTCTTTCTTTGATGATATTAATTAAAGAAACTATGTCTTTGGTTTTTTAATTTTTTATAAAAGGTACCAAGCATGTTTGGTTTCAAAATTTATTTAAGTAAATATTTTACCAAATCGGTATTAAAGAGCTCATTAAAATTTATCATCCTTTGTAAAGATAACTATTTAATTGTAATCTAGTGTGTAAGAATACTTATTATAATGAAAAGTTTGAGCTATCTATGCAAAATATACTTAAGTCTATTTTAGATCTTATTTTGATTTGTCCACATGGTCAAATCTCTTATCTGTTATAGCTCCTTTTACTACATCATTAGTGTATGTCTATGCATGTACCTTAGGATAAGAAAGCCAACAATATATTGCACACCCCAAAAAAGATTCATTGCACCTCCCAAAGGAGTTTTACCTCAGTTATAAATATTGCAACAAAGATTTCTCTCCAATGTATCTTTTGAGATGTATATATGGAATAATAAGGTAAAATCCTTGTTACAATTCGTGAGTTTAAATATCTATGGGATATAACTAGTTCAAAAATAGAATGGTTAGTCCTTAAGAAGAAACTATGAAAACTTATTCAAATAAAGTATAACTTATCTCAATTAAATTATCATGTGTCACTTATATGTGACATGGTTTTGGTCACATGGTCAAAAGTATCATGTTTAAATTTTCTTTTAATAATTAGGACTAATAAACATCTTCTTTGTACATGCCATTTTGAAGGTCTTTTTAAAAATTGAGTATGTCAAATATTATAATGATAATATAATTTGCTTGATCTCAATGGTCTTCTTTTACAACGATGATTTGCTAAGTCTAAAAGGTCTCAAAGCTTTCAAATGGGAAAGCAATGGCTTGTTCTTCGACCAGGATGTATGGAGTTTCTTGAAGCCTTATTTGCAAGATTCCAAGTGGGAGTTTGGTCAATAGCTTTACATAAGAATGTCATGGTAGTTATTAAGTGCTTGGAGATCCATGCAAAAAGGAAGTATCCTTTCTTCATGATTTGGGGCCAAGAACAATGTCATAGACATCGACTCAAAATCATATATAGGCCAGATAAGATGGGAGTAGAAGCAATGTTCAAGCCTCTGAAGTATGTATGGGATCAATATGGAGATGTTTGTCAGCATACCAAGACTATTCTCATAGATGATAGTCCTTACACAAAGGATGTCCAAATCCTGTTGAGAATTGCATTTATCCAAAAACATTTGATATTGATCGTGAAGACTCTATCTTGATCAAAGAACTTCTACCATACTTGACTCGCTTAAGCAAATACCATGATACACGTGAAGTCATCAAGTTTGATCGATATGGACAGGATCCAGTTCAATATGGACATGAATTGTATGCTCAATTCAAGGTTGTCATTGATGAATGGACTAGAGCAGATAATGATGGTATTTCATCTTCATCATCAGCACCGCACGAGACCATGATTGATAAAGATGGTATATATGTTCAATCTTCAATTACTTCTTGCTTCAAGAGAGTATATATTATACAAACATCCTCAACAAATGCTTCACGTCATCCGTCTCTTACATTGAACAGCTCACAATTATCCATGTTGAAGCAAACTCCTTTAGTCTCTACTTTGAAAGATATGGAAGCAATGCAACTTGCTCATGAGTTAGGATATCACAAACATTTCATAAATGGTAGTGCAGCTAAACGTTTTATACAAAATCTACAAAATTTGTATTTTTCCAATATACATGATGTAACAAGAAGGCGCTGACTCTATATTTTGACTTTCATAATAGATATATCCCTTACATTAAAGGCTTTTGCATGGCTATGAAATATATGCTTGTTAGAAATTTAAAGTGTTTTATGTAATTACCTTGGTGTCTCTAAACACCACCAATATCAATGAGAGAATCTACTTGATGTTTCTTATTGTTTCATTAATATTAATCAATTGTATTGAAATTTCTTATAAAGTGGTTTAAATCCTATTTTATACTTTATGATAGTCTACTATACAAACATACTCAACAAATGCCTCGCATCGTCTATCACTTACATTGAACAACTCACAATTATCCATGTTGAAGCAAACTCCTTTAGTCTCTACTTTGAAAGATATGGAAGAAATGCAACTTGCTCATGAGTTAGGATATTACAAACATTTCATAAATGGTAGTGTAGCTAAATGTTTTATACAAAATCTATAAAATTTGTATTTTTCCAATATACATGATTAACAAGAAGGCGTTGACTCTATATGGACTAATTTTGACTTTCATAATAAATATATCCCTTACATTAAAGTATTTTATATGGCTATGAAGTATATGCTTGTTAGAAATTTAAAGTGTTTTATGTACTTACCTTTGTGTTTCTAAACACCACCAATATCAATGAGAGAATCTACTTGATGTTTTTTATTCTTTCAATAACATTAGTTAATTGTGTTGAAATTTTTAATAAACTGGTTTAAATCCTATTTTGTACTTTATAACCATCTACTATACAAGCATACTCAACAAATGCCTCACATCGTCTATCACTTACATTGAACAACTCACAATTATCCATGTTGAAGCAGACTCCTTTAGTCTCTACTTTGAAAGATATGGAAGCAATGCAACTTGCTCATGAGTTAGAATATCACAAACATTTCATAAATGGTAGTGGAGCTATCTACAAAAGTTGTATTTTTCCAATATACATGATGCAACAAGATAGTGACTCTATATGGACTAATTTTGACTTCCATAGTAAATATATCCCTTACATTAAGGGCTTTTGCATGGTTATAAAATATATGCTTGTTAAAAATTTAAAGTGTTTTGTGTAGCTACCTTGGTGTTTTTAAACACCACCAATATCAATGAGGAGAATCTACTTAATGTTTTTTATTCTTTCAATAACATTAGTTAATTGTGTTGAAATTTCTTATAAAGTGGTTTAAGTCCAATTTTGTACTTTATGTCTTAGCTAACAAATAAGTCTTGATTGATTATAAAATTTATGTCTATTTCTTTGGAAACACAAACCATTGGTCAAAGGTTAAATCTTTAGTCTTAGAAAAATCATAAACTTCTAGCTTGGTATATAAATCTTTATTTTATGATATGAAAATTCATTTAGCTAGTCAAAGTGTGAAACTCTTTAATTTTGGCCAAAGTCAATATCCATCTTGTCCATATATTGTCAAGATAGATAGAAATTTTGAATAAAAGATATTTATATATCATGCATATACATACAAAAAATGTAAATGGGATGAGCAATTATTTGACATACTTGTGTCTATTGGTTTACACAAAAAAAGAACCATCACATCATAGGTTATCCAAACTTTTTAAGATATGGTATTAGATCAAGTTATTAAACCACACCTAGTTAGTGGTGACTCTTTTAAGGTCCTAGTTCATGAAACTTATACATGTCACTTTAAATGATGCTATATCTAAAAGAAAAAACTCATATTATAATATCTTCAAATCCATAACATTATAAATTTTGGCCATGATAATATATTTTCATACAATGTTTAACGCTTTTGTATTCTAAATTCTCTCTCCACTCCATCAAACCTTTGTATTCTTACATTAAACTTGGAAATTTCCTAGGTATATACTAGTTAAGCCTCCTTGATGTTTCCACCACCATACAACATCATATTTTGTTAGTATGCTAGAAAGATAGAGGTGAAATCCAAATCTCGTAACAGCCACATAGCTTACGTTCATCATTTAAGCTCTCAAGATGTGTGATCTCATATTTGTAACATACAAAGTGTCCTTTAAAGATAAATATAAACATAGTGCTCTCTTTCATTCACAAAAGTAAGACATTCATTCAAAGTGGGACTTGGGAAATTCCCAAAATCTCTAATATGGTGTTTGTTTGACTGATTGGAGTGAAGAGTCTAGGAGTGTGAATTCGTATCCATTGACCACAGATACTTTTAATTCAATGATTAGTGATTTAACTAAAGAAGAGGGATCAATTGATGATACTTTGGAGTTTGAGGACTACAAAGACGAGCTAGAGTTGGATCTGAGTTGTAAAGAAGAAAATGAGAGACCATATTGTTTTAAGGACCAAGAGTTTTCATGTTCCTTGGGAGAGGATGAGAGTCAAGAAAGTTTTGATATTTCTAATGAAGGAAGGTGTGATCAAAGTTTTTATAGTCATGGCAGTGTTGTAGAGAGTAAAGACGATTTAGAGAGTGAGCTTGTTTGCCTTGGTAATAGTATAGATGGATCTAATTGCTTGAAAGATAAAGAGAGAATAGAGGATGAATTTTTGAGTTTGTTAGAAGACTATGAGGGAAAGGGCTTAGAAATTGTAAGTTTTCAAGTTGAAGTTGGGGGTTCGAACTTGTTGCCTAATGAGTTTGTGGAGATTTGTTGTGAGTTTGTTGATCAAGAGAGTATGGAGGTTTTAGATTCTGACTCATGTTGTGATTTTGGTGTTAGTGTTGTTGACTCAGTTGAGTCTTGTGAGTTGGTTGGTGATGTTTTGAGTAGCCCTGGAGAGGCTTTTGTTTGTGGTGTTGATGGTGTGGTTTTGAGTAGACCTAATCGCTTACTCCTTGATAGTTGTGTGGATGATTGTTTGATTGGTTTAGGCAACAACGTCGAAGAGAAAACTTCATCTGATAGTCTTTCAGTTTCTTTGAGTTCTCCTAGGATTTGTGATGATTCTAATTGGGGTTTTGAGGATCTTGAGAGTGACGTTGATGAGGAAGTAAGAGAGAATTTGAGTAAGTCTTTGAAAAGAATTGAGAATTTGAGGGAAGAGCAGTTTAAAATCAAGAAAATAGAGTTGGAAGAGGTTTGTGAGAAGGTATTAGGGGATTTGGTAGTTAAGGAGTCTTTGGTTGAGGTTTTAGACCCAAATTTGTTGTATAGTGAAGATGTTATTCGTGATGATGTAGAGGTGAAAGTTTCTTCAGTTTCTTGTGAGGTTTCTTGTAAGGATACTATGGAAGGTGTTTACCACTCTTTTTGTGTGAAAGAATCGATGGAGTCTTGTATTATTAATGAGTTAAGTGATGTGGATGGGTGTCCTGGAGTGACCCCATTTGTAGATGTTGTTGGTTCTTGTGGCGTTATGAGTCCGGAGTTGACTCCTTTTGATGTTGTGTTTGATTTGGATATTGAGTTGGGAGATCCTTACATAGTCTTTAGGAGAAGCTGTAGATGAAGCACTGGATGAGTTTGAGATTGGCAGCAAAGAAAAGGTCAAAATTTTATTTAAAGACTCTAGAAGTACCATGTTTTTCCCTAGGGAGGATGGGTGGGATATGAAGATTTTGGATTATGGTTGGGATTTGAAGAATTTGGAGGATGATGTATTTTCCTTAGATGGAGAGGATTGTCTCAAGGATTTTGATGACAATTTCATGGATGAGTTTTGTCTATTTGTAAAGGAGTTGTTTGAGAGAAATGTGCCATTTATGTTTATTGAGAAGATTGTGGATAGATCGTTGGATTCGATTTTTGATTGGCTCATAAATGTTGCATCGTTTTATGAAAACAACTGCTGCACATGAATGTTTGCAGTCTAAGGGAAGGGCTAAATATATCAAGTGTTTTTTTGAAAACTGAAAAGCCTTGGTCAAACTGTAGTTAGGTTATTTTTTACTAGCTTAGTTATTTGCGTGATAGTTTGTTTTGTTATTTGCGTGATTTTTTTACTAGCTTAGTTATTTGCGTGACAGTTTGTTTTGTTATTTCGTAGTTGGATTTCTTGTGTTTGTTTAGCCTATGATTTGCTTCTATCATTTTGTTTGATTTGTTGAGTGTGAAACTTGATAGCCTTGGTCGAGCTTGGTATTTTTTTGAACAGGATGAAGCTTGTGTTTGTCAATAGCTACTAAGCATTGTGGAGCAAGGTATGTTTTCTTGTCGAGACTTTTGCACATCACGGGGATAATGGGTTCACGAGCACTTCACGTTGCACTTGTTGATGTACTACACTCGGGGGTCGTCTCCTATTCTTATCAAATATTTCCATGCCATGGGTTGGAATTATGCACATTTTGCACCATCATTGAGCACTAGCACGGCATGAGGTCTGCTGCAGCTATATGTAGTAAATCTTAGATGCACGTGCACATGAGAGAGCACCTATACTCATTGAGCACGCACATTTCTTGCATGCACCATTTGGGATACTCATCACAAAGCTAGGAACCTCTGGTTGAGAGTGTAAGGTGGTTGGGAGAGTTTGAGGGTCGTGAAGGACGCCATCAATTGTGAGAAGGGTTGTTCATATTTGGTCAACATCTTGAGGACCATTATTTTCTAGAGTGATTGTGAGATTTTTTGATGGGTGGAGTGAAGTATATCATATCTTTTTTATGAGAGTTGAGAGGTGAGGATAATGATTTTTTAATTAATTAAGGAATTTTGTTTGCATCTTGCATGACGCACGATCACATCTAGATAGACTAGGCACAATTTCTTCAATGCATACATTATTTTTGTGTGTAGCATTGATTGATTGATTGCATGTCATGGATCCAATATTGCATATTTTTCAAAATCATGAATGATTGGGCACGGAGTTCATTTCAAAAAACCATATTCCTGCTAGGGCACATTGCATAAAAAACAGGTTCATATCCAGAGAATGCTTATTTTGAAGACTCGAGGATCAAAGGAAAAGATCTTACGCTTTACATCGTCAGCGAAAAAGAGGACATGTGTGCTAAAAGTGTATGCAATCACAAGAACAATAGGCCAAGGAAGGGAATAAGTCGTCCAAGATAAAAGATGGAGAAAAAATAATACAATTTACGAAAATCAGTATTTTTGTACGATTTTGATGGATTTTCGTAATTCTACCCACGAGGGCTTGTTGACTAGATGCGTTGCGATCATTTTGAGTACCCGAACAACTATATTCACAGTTCAAATGATGAACTTATGATCCAAACAAGTTGTAAACAGACAAAGTAGAAAAAACGAAAATAGTGAAAAGCAGTAGAAAAGCAAAAGCCAAAAGCTAAAAGCAAAAAGCCTAATGTGTGTGAGCGTGGATAGAAAACTATATAAGGAGAGGAGATTGAAGAGTTAAGGGCCTTCCCCCTCATGTACAATTGTATTTTGTGAGAGAGGAGAGTGGAGGGTCGCATGCTAGAGTGATTTCTTGTCATGCTAATTTGAAAGTCGAAGCCTTTGGATGTCAAAGCGCTGAGTGTCAGATCATGGTTGTTAAGGTATGAGAATATTTTCTCACTTGGTTTGTTTTCAAATTTTTGGATTTTTTTTGTTGAGTTGTAGTTGTGTGATGCTCTACCCGAATTAGGGTTTTAGTTGTTTGAGCTACAAGAGGCAGTTCTTTATTGTTTTGTTTTTTGTGGTGTATTATCAAACATTTGAATTTTTCAAGTTGTGTTGTGCATTCGACAAAGTCAATTACCCCAACCGGCACTCCTTAACGTCTCGTTATCGGGTTGGGAGTGAGACTTGCTCTCGATCACCGCTCGCGTAACAAAGTATGTCTCCACATTAGATGGCTCGATTTAGAGACCAGGAGCTATCATGGATATCATCTAGCCATTCTATGAGGTCTACTTTGGCACGCTCTTATGCTTTGATTTCTATAGACAAGGTGCACACTGTAGACTAGCCCTTGAGGACAGAGGGAGTGGTTTTGGGGGGCGCTACGGAGATGTGGATGCTGTGAGCTCACAGTCCATTCGAGAATGGGGTGCTACTCCTTGCTCTCATACCATGTTTATGAGAGGGTGGCTCATGTGGGTATTGTGGAGGCACCAACATAGTGTCTCCATCTTGTCGATCTGGTGGATATGTATTACCTCCAGGATTTGTCACACCTAAAGGGACATCTACATCAGTAACTCCGAGTGTTTGCACAGCTATCAACAAGTAGCACCCCTATGGGTGCTACTCCGAGAGATACTACCCCTGTAAATACACCAGATATACAAAGGTCTCTTGGTTATGCTCAGGAGCATGGTCATCGGTGGGAGAGGACACAACTTAGACATACCCCAATAGTAGGATATGGATACATTGTAGATGACAAGATATATACTATAATAATGAACCATGAGGAGAGGAGGGTGATGTCCCCCCTGAGAGAGTTGTGCCAACAATTATTTAGGCACAACCTTATGGACCATTGAAAAAATATGTACCGGAGAGAAGCAAGGACTATTTAGTTGCATCTTTGCATGAGAAGTTTGTGGTACCTATAGCACTCAAAGAGGTTTTCCACTCGGTGGACGAGGGAGTGTATACCTACATACATGTCACATAGACGATTAGATGCACGCAAGACACTCAAGAGTGGCACCTCAAAGCCCGAGTGGCTAGACATAGAGGATTGGAAAAGACTCAAGGAGGAGGCCATAGATTTTCCAAGATGATGGCGGTAGCATCAAGGGGTAGTGAGGGCATGATTGGAGGCACAGATAGTGCAGTGTCTATAGAGTAGCGTCCATAGTACTTATTTGGAGGATTTTGTAAGTTTTCTTTTTCGTTCTTCTCACTTTCTAATTTAGAATATCACTTGTACTAGCAATCGTGTTTCTAACAATAGTATTTTGTTTTCTTTGCAGCACTCCATCACAAATTGCGATCCCACAGGATTGGAGACTTGATATACAAAGAGATACGCTCTCACTGCACTTATTGATAGATTGTATGCGTGCGGTGACCTAGTAAGTCAATCAACTTTCTTATCTGTAGTCACTAGTTGTTTTTAATATGTATTATGTTTAATGGATTAATATCTAGTTGCTCATTTTGCAAAGTCTGTTCGATGCTCCTTTATGTCAGGGGATGGGTTTTTAGATAGCAAGGATCAGTAGCACATGCTTGGACTCATAGAGTGCATATAATCTTCCTTTTTGGTTCTAGGATCTTTTTAGGCCTCTTCCATGTAGTATTCCTTAGATATACTGATCATCCTTTATATAAAATCACACTTTGTGATATTTATAGATAGATTTTCATGTTTGTTTTAGCTCTCCTCTCCATGGGTCCATGTAATGTCATGCATTGTCATCACTAGTCTTGTACTTATTCTATGAATTATTAGTCTTGTGGATGTAACTAGTTTTTACACTCATGTTAAAGACCATTGCATATCCATCATGTAATTGATTTGCATAATATTATACAACACATGGTGTTATATGTGGCAAAGTGGCTTGTTGCCCTGCCACAAATTTTTTTTTCCTCTGTAACCATCATTGTTTACATTGCTAATTTACTCCGCGTGTCACTATTATTGTTGTTATTTTCATCGTAAAGTGTCACTATTTGTGTTGCTTATCGACACTTTTTTCTGTGATGATTTTGTAAAGATGCTTATACCAACAACTTTAGTGACAACGGGGGTAATTGTTTTTATGAACATTTGCATCGCTTTGAACGTCAATATGAGGCTTGTATCTTTAGTGGGTTTAGAGTATTTGTGGATGATATTTATGTAATTATAGTTTGGAATAACATCTTTAAAAGCTTGAAGAATCCATTAAAATATGTAAAGAGTTGTTGCTTAATATTTTGAAACATCACTTTGGTTAAAGCATGCATATCTTGTATGACAAGGGTTTTAGCATAAGCAAGGTAGCTCGGGTAGAGAAATATAGAGTTTTTATGGCACTTACTTAGATGAAATGTCGGTCTTTTTGTCAAATTATTCATAATCAACACCTAAGCCTCATGAAATGATTAAAAAAACAATTTATTTCTAGAAACACAATAATATCTCTACTACTTGGTGATGG
Source organism: Lygodium microphyllum (assembly GCF_053477565.2). Classification (NCBI taxonomy): domain Eukaryota; kingdom Viridiplantae; phylum Streptophyta; class Polypodiopsida; order Schizaeales; family Lygodiaceae; genus Lygodium; species Lygodium microphyllum. The sequence continues at coordinate 99,963,969 of NC_141161.1, forward strand.
TTCTAGGACTGCAAGAATGCAAGTCTACAAAGTGGATGACATTTTAATCTTCTTGTCAAGTTATCTCCTAATAATTACTTTTCCTCATGTAATGATGAAAAAATAAATTTATTTCAAGTGACACAATCATATATTTAGTACTCGGTGATGGTTCTAGGGTTGTAAGAATGCAAGTCTACAACCTTGATGATATCTAAGTCTTTTTGTAAAGTTATCTCATAATCAATACTTTGCCTAATGAAATGATGATATAATCAATTTATTTCAAGTGACATAATAGTATATTTGGTGCTTCACATTGGTTCTAAGGTTGCTAAAATGCAAGTCTAGAGATTAGATAAGAAGATGCTTGAGACAACACTACCTATAGTATATTGAGAGATAGGCCGTATTGTTAGAGAAAATTTACAAGACTTAGTATGCCCTAGAAGTGAATAGGCATACATACAAGGCTAGGATAAAAATACCTCCTAAAGAAGAAATAAATGTGTCATGGAATTCCTAAGTATGTTCATACACATTACTATCAAAACATGGTAAAAAATCCCTCCTAGAAGTGATTTGGTGAACAAGAGCTAGTGCTTGTGTATAGGGGAGTGCCATCCCTGGTGGACTAGATTAATCCAAAAGGGGAAGTAAGACCAAAGCTTCGAAAAAAGCTTTGAACTTATCATGAGGCAATGCCTTTGTGAAAATATCTGCAAGGTTGTCATGTGCTAGTGCATAGGCTAGGATGAGGTCTCCTATAGAAAGTTTCTCCCTAACATAATGATAGTGCATCTTAATATGCTTAGTACATGCATATGATACTAGAATCCATGCAACTTCCAATAGGATCTAATTATCAAAGATCATGGTGGAAAATTCTTGTCCAATATCTAAATGGGCTAAGAGGTGTCTTAGCTAAACATACTCAATCATAACTATGATAGCTACCCTATACTCAGCTTCACAACTAGAAGTGGTCATTGTGGATTACTTCTTACTCAACCATCATATGCATGAGCTCTCAAGCATGAAGTAAAAACCACTTGTAAATACACAAGTATTGATGCCAAGAAGACAAGGTGCGATATCACCCCCCAATGTGGCTACGCCACCAACATCGTCACTTAATGCGAGGCTGGATACAAATAATCCTAGCCAAAACTAGATTCTAAAATAAATTAAGAAATGCTATTTTATTTTAGAAAAATAATAAAATTCATTTTATTCTTGAAAGCATGAATTAGATTATTACTTTAAAGTAAAAAAGTTCAATAAATTAATAATTAAATTTGATTTTAATGTTAGCATTTTGGTGATCTTTTTCTTTATTAAATGATATATATTTTTAGAAAGAAAGAAATAGTGATAATTATAGTTAAAGTTAGATTAGGTTCTAGTCATTGGAGATAATTAGAAAATTAGTTGTATATATACATAGGATAATAAAATCAATTAAAGAAAAAAGAATGATTGTTATGCTCTAGAAAAATCCTAACATAGAATGTTATACTAAAGAATAAACAAGTATGCTTGAAAATTTTCTAACTTAGAATGTTATGCTAACTATTATGCTCTAGGAAATTTTACATTAAATGTTAATTCAAAAATCTTGTTTAGCATAATATCTAGCTCAAGGCTTATCCAAAGTAATCTACTAGAAAACTAAAATTATTAGAATATTAGAATTAGTATTAAAGAGAAATATATAGAATATATGACTTCTTTTCATGATTGAGCTAACCATAAATTTTAGTATCACACTTATATGAATGCATTAGTGGAATCCTTAGAAATATTAAATATTAACTGAGGATAAATTCGTTAAGTCAATCTCTAAAAAATAAGTATAGTTATAGTAATATTTATTTAGATGCATAATTGAAACTTGAGCTATTCTCTTGACTAAAAATTAATGGTTTCTATGAACATTTAAACGTATAAGACTTATTTTTATGATAATGAAAATTGTTAATAGAATTGAATACTCCTTTAAATAAGAATAGTGTTTATCGATTTGGCCATGAAAAGACTTTCGTAATCATAAACTATTTTAGATGACATATGAAATATAGATTATTACTTAGAAATGGATTTTCTAACTCTTGGGTGACAAAATAGATAAATAGGAAAGCATAGAAAATGGTTGATTTAGAAAACTTAGAAAAAAATGTCCTAGGGAAAGAAGGCAATCAAAGAAAGAAAAGAATTGGTTGCAACAATTTCGAAAAATTAGGAAATTGGTCAAACAAATCAAGACAATTCTTCTTGTAGAAAATTCAATATCGACAAAAAGAAAGAAGCGGGGAATGGAAATCCTTAGAAATTACTGGCTACCAAAATCAAAGTCATTGAAATTCTTTTTCGATTAAGTTATAATCGTCTTTATAAATTATTATTTTTAGTAGCATTAATTGCTCAAGAAATATTGATTGTAAAGGACTGGATGGTTGATGGTTTCTGATTTTCGAAACCTAGATGTGATTGCGATTTCTTCACTAATGGAAGGAAATATTCTTGCCCAAATTAAGGGCAATTTTAGAGGTTGACTTTTCCCTAGGGTTAACTACTGGAGCTCAAACGAGATGAATATATATTTTTGGTCAGCTTAGAGCATCTCACCCACGCCTAGGACACGGACAGTCCGGTACGAAAGGTTCCCTCTCCTAAGCGACTCATAACCAGCTGGGGCTCTAGTCGAAACTTATTCCTAGAATATGTAGTCAGGGAGAAGAAATCTGTACTATTATCAATGCGGTTTTGCATTGGAGCCTGAAAATGCAGGTTGGAAACTCTTCTCTAGTTTTTAAGGGCGGACCTCTGGTTTTGAGGTTGGAACTCAAAATATATAAATATGATTTTATCCAATGTTTTGAAAGGACTAGCTTCAATGTTTTCGTGTCATGAATTAACAAAGATGTGAAACAAACCCTATGCTAAAAGGATAATTAATGAAGTTGTTTTTATGTATTCAATAGCGTGGTGGTATGCTTTGTTTAGATAACTTTTAAAAAAATGTTTAATGGGAAGCGGGTGAGCGACCTTTCCCGAGGAAAGGCGTTCAATGGCTAGGTGGACCCGATGAGTCCTTTTTCTGCCTTTGGATCAAGCTTCTTCTGCTTCTCATCTAGAACATGTACATATACCAAACATCCAAAGACCTTAAGATGGCTAATGTCAAGTTTTATTGCATAAAGCCTCTCATGAGGAGTCACCTCATGTATCCCTGTTGTTGGTGTACAATTCATGACATACACATCAATCATTACATCCTCTACCCAATATGCATTTGGTAGGCTCTTCTAATTCAACATGGCTCTAGTCAATTCCATCATCACCCTGTTTTTCCTTTCTGCCACACCATTTTGTTGTGGTGTGTACCTTCATGTTAATTGTCTCTTTATCCCATGGGCTGCCAAAAGTGATCAAAGTCTTTAGAGACATATTCTCCACCACTATTAGATCTCAAGCATGAGATATTACAAGACAAAATTCTTTCTCCACTTGTCTCTTGACGTTCTGAAAAGCATCCATGACACCACTCTTGTGCTTCAGCACATACAACCATGTGTACCTACTACAGTCATCTATGAATGAAACATAGTAGCATGATCCCCCAAAAGATGCATTCTCTGAGGATCCCCATACATTAGAATGTACAATCTATAATGGCGTAGTAGTGGTTCTTACATGCCTCATAATGGAAGCCTTGATTGCTTTTCAAATTGACATGACTATAATACATATCCCAATTCCATATGCTTGAACTTCGGAAATACAAGTATAACTTACTTATGTTGCATATTTTTCAACTTTTGAACATCTACATGACCAATCCTTTTATGCCATATCTCAATGTCCCTTATCGTAACATTATCATGTGAATACATAGTAGCATTCAAGGCTGGAATTTTTATATCCAATGTAAACATCTTGCCATTTCTTTTGCCTTTAGCAATGAGTTTGCATTCTTGACCATACTCTTCAATAGTGTAGCATCCACCTCTATTGAATCTAACTTGCATAGCAAACAACTTGTCATCCTCCTACAAACCACTAGAAGAAGCATAATTACCATGTTGCCTTCCTCTTGCTCTCTAATAATTCTTCTTCTTGTAGCGATCTTTAGCCATATGCCCATATTTGCCACAATAATGAAAATCCTTATTTGCATTTGATTGTTGTCCATGACTCATTTGGGGTTGCTACCAAGTACCTCTTCCTCTAGATGATTAACCCCCTCTTCCATGAGCATTAGGAGCACCTCTATTTGCTTGAGGCTACCTATTTTTCCATCTAGTACCTTGCTATCCATGGGCTGCATATGCATTTTCTCATAAGCTTGATAAGTGTATCATAGCACCTTTTCTACTTCTATTTGAGACTTAACAAACTAGTTAGATGGGAACTAAGGAGACATGCATTAAGCTACCTTCAGCTCATCCCAGTTGCCATAACCAAGTTTGTTTATCATGAAGATCATAAATCTATCACGTTCTTTATTATAGAGCTTGGCATGTTGTATAAGGAGGACCCAATTCAACACCTTAAAAAAGGTAGGAATGGATAAAACACTTGTGTAGCTGCATAGCTATGCTCAATAGCCTTTTCCTCTCACCGCCAGTATTGATTACATCCAAATATTTCTGAAGCGATGCCCTATAGTATTGTTTTTTCATTTGAGATGTGTGATGCAAGGATTGAGAACTCCTTATTGGCATGCAACATGGGCTTTCCATTCAACTATTGTTGTTGTTGTGCTAATGTTGTGAGGACAATTTGGCATTGTTGGTTCAAACGCATCCATCACATTGATAACACACTACAAAGAGTCTATCAGCACCTAAAACCTTAGGACTATTGACTGGGTATACTTGAAGGAGAGGGCTTGGCCAAAAACTTTAGCACAAAGATAGCATCCAAAGGGTCAAGACTTCTCAAGCTTGAGAAGCAGAACAGCGCAGAGAAGGAGAGCAACCATGCTTTCTATTAATCATTCATTATCTTCCCACATATTAATTGTGTGCATACAACCAAAACATACAGAAAGGAAAGTAACCTAGATGTAATCATGGTTGAGTCAGTGTGACCCAAACCTTATTCAACTGAGGTAACCAAACCAAACCAAAGGTTCATGAGCTTGACTCTCAACATGGATATCCACAATTGAGTTTGTCAATGACACTGTGGAACTTGGTTGAGTTATGTCTATTCTCTCTAGATATGCTTCAACTGTAGTTGTTGCCTAGTGGGTTGATTCGATATTTACATTGAGCCCGATACCTACCTATAGTAGGTTGTTGTATGTGATGCATATATTGAGATTTTGTTACACTTGTTCACTCACTTGTGTATGTAGTAGTTCTCTTTTGTTACCTTGAGACCTATTATATACAAGACAATTATGTGCACTGGAGGTATCCCCCTTTGACACATTGAGTTTAAGAGTTCTTGGTACCAATTGCATGCTCAATGACTACTAGTGGATTGTATATACCCCACTTCTTGCAGGATATACCTACCACTTATTGCAGATTGGATTATATTAGGTTGATTGCTCAAACCTTGCTTTGGATTTGTGGCTACCATTATTTTTAGGATGACAATAACCATAGCTATTGAAAGGCACAAATATGGCAAGTTTTGGAGAAAGTTTTATAGATTAATCCATTATCACATGAGGGTTGAAGCCCAAATGCTTTGATACAGAGGATTGGGATCAACTAGATGAGTTATGTAAATCTAAGATCATTGTATCCCTCTCTAAGTAGGTCTTCTATAATGTTGTCTCGAAAGGGTAGAGTGCTTGGGAAAAATAGGATAAGATTTGTAATGTCTATGATAAGTAGAGCCCTGTCTCTCAAACATGTTAGTTCAAGCAACTCTGGACCTTTGTATTAATGAGTTGATGTACTTGTCTAACCAATTAAATGAGTTTCATTCTCTTTTGAGCCACTTGTCTTCATAGGGGGATTAATGTTAAAGATAATCTCTCGGGGTGTCACTTATGAATATATGTATATATAATGTGAGTTCAAAATAAGGGGTTTTTAAAAGACCATTTTTATACATTTTTTACATACATAAGGGTGTCATATAAAGGGGTTACTTACATATTGAATAGAAAAGGGTTGTGTTTTATTCAAGAAAATTTCACAGATTAGGATATTTATAAATAGGCCATGAACGCACGTTATATAGAGAATATATATATAGTGAACCCCCTGAGGATAATCTTCCCCCCTTGTTCTTGTTGGTTACATTTCATGAGTCATGGTACATATTCCATACTATTATGTGCACAAATGTACTTGCTCATGGGCTAAATTTATAGAATATAAGGGTATTCTATTTAAAGAAGAGGTTAACAAAAAGAATGTTGATGCTTCCCAACAACTATTGTAATATACCCGAATATAACTACGCATTTCGCATACGAATCTCCTCTTAGGTTAGGATAATAGCAATTTTCTTTTTTAATAATCCCTCTCCTCCAGCCAACTGTCGTGCTGGAGAAGAAGGGTTTAGCAAGAGCTAACAAGCTCCTTGCTGGAGCTTGAAGGGGGAGGGGGGGGGGGGCTCATGCGTATTGACGGGTGGGGGATGGAGGATCCCCCTCCCCTCACCTATATAAATGCTATGGGCATAGCCAGGGGGGAAAGGTGGCCACCATAGAACAAGAGGAAGACGTTGCCGCTGCCGTGAAGGGAGAGGAGGAGGAGAGACGCGCTTGTCGCTGTCGTGAAGGAGGGAGAATCTGTCGACGCCGCCATGAGAGGGAGAGGAGGAGTGGGGCCGCTGCCGCCTATCGAATTGCATTCGGCTCCTTCCACGTGGGAGTCTGAAACCCCAGAAGCTTTTAGAAGCTCCTTGGAAGCTTCCAAGGATGGGCCTCCTAAACCCCCCTTCATGTGGCCTATTTAAGCCTTCATATTACACCTTTCCCCCCACCCCCACAAATTCCCTCCTAAGGGCTCTATAAGCCCCCTTTTCCCCCAAATTTGACTTGAAGGGTCTTTATGTGCCTCTTTTAAGTGCTTTTTTTTCCCCACCTAAAAACCCTTCTTCAAAGGTCTCATACACCCTTCCTTCCCCTTTGTTCCCCCCCTTTTTCCTTTCCACCAAGAGCTATTTTCCTCCCCCCCCCTCGGGATTCAAAGCCCCTTCTCGTGCCCATTCTTAATACCTTTCAAATGGGTTGAAAGCCCAGTTACTCCCTGATTTAACCCCTCACTAGTGAGTTATACATTCTCATTCCTTCATTTTCCGATCCACTAAGACCGTTTAAAACCCTCCCGAGGTTTAAGCAACCCCTTTTTCGTGAAATCCTCACTTCCGGGTTTCAAACCCTTTTCCCATCGACCCTACAAAGCGGATTTTCTTTAAAAACCAGATTTTAAGCCCTTGGCATTTCCACAACGTCATTCTTGACGGTTGTAAGGTCCTAATCATGAAATCCCTACTTCAAGGAGGAAGCCTTCTAAAAATCGTTTTCGAAAGACGGTGCAAGTTGTCACAAAGGGAGCTATGCGTGCAAAAAGGAGACGGCCAAGGTCATAAATCTGCATCCAAAATGGAAAGGCCGCATTCGTGATGGCTTCTAAGAAAGCCCAAGGCGCGACCGTAGGAGGATCGTCTCCTAGCATCCACATGGACATCTCACCACAAGTCCAGGTTTTCCTTCCTAACTTTTATTTTACATTGTTATAATTCAATCGTGCGTGGATAATTTTTGAAGATAGGGTGCATTTTTCGTCTTAAATACTTTGGTTAATTTAAAAGAATTAGCTTACGACGGACAAGTTCGTTCATTAGTATTTTTTTTGTAAAATGAAAAAAGTAAAGGGAGAATAAATGCATTTCTAGCAAATAGTTTTTATGCATTGCAATGAATTAAAATAAGATTAATGTCCATTTTTACAAAACAGAATTAAGATAGTGTACTTTGTTTAGACATGGGAGTATAAATTGCATGTCACATTATTAGGACATATCTTCTTCGCAATGAGTCATTATGGAAAGTGCTAACAATCCAAAAGAATTGCAAGGCATGAAATGATTCTTAAGTTAAATAAATCTAGTCAATTGGTATAAATATCATTTTTCAACTGCATACTTATTAGAAAGGGCTGCACATTTTAGCATGAATCTTGTTTGTAAGTTATAGGATGATTAATTGGAATTACGCTATAACCTAATCTATGCTTGATCTTAAATCGAAAAGTTAGGGTTTGAAAATCAACTTACGGATAGATAATAAGTCATGTGGTTATGGAAATGATAGCATAATTATCTTCAAGAATAGATAGGATAAATTGGCATAAACCTTAAACACCTAAAACCGCAGAGTACTCCTTTAGAAAAGCGTTAATTCAATGCAATGTATCCCAAGGAACTGTCTAGGGTTAGAACGTTGAAGACATTTACCTAGTCACACGCATTGCCAAAAACTGCAACTCCTATTCCCTAAATACTTGCCCACATTCACGAAATGTAGGGATAGTAGGACCTACTTGCGAGAAGGATCTAGGGTTTTCCTAAGAATCTCTCGCTAAAAAGATGAAACTCGAAACCCTAGGACTGACAAGTCGGCCTCATGCCATCAGGAACAGATTATTTCGTGACTCCGTTCAATGGGTAAATAGTCCCATAGTTGATGCAACACTTGTGCAACAAGTGGTAGAGTCGCATCATCTTCTGATTTGATCACAAGGGAATGGCCAATTCCTCGGAATGAGATTGGCAGATTCTTACACAAGTTATCTTGCAAGAGGATGAATAATCATCCTAATATAGTATTTTCCTTGGGTAAAGATAATTGCTTGGAAGCAAAAGACCAGGCAATAAATTGGAATAACATATGAACTTAAGGTATTGATCAAGTCGGGTTAATAGGGGTATGCCCTAACCTAGGATATAGGGGATCTTGCCAAGTTGAAATTAATCTCGGATCGAGTTGTTGGATGCATTCGGAAAGAAGGATTCACTCCTTAGCAGTTGGCCAAAAATAACGACCAATGGAATTGTTTGTGCTTGTAAAAAGTTTTAAGAGCACTGTTTTAAGGGCCCTGAACAAGAGGCTAACGTGACTCGTGATTGGATCTCGAGGCCCGCATACTAGTCTATGGGCGGAATCTTGGATTAGTGATCCCTGTGGACAGCTGGATAGCCTTCGGGCGGATTGTGGATAAGCCTATGGGCTGGACTTTATGTATTTCAAAGATAAATATGGTAACCTATTAAAAAGGAACTTGTTTGACATTGCTTTTCTATGTCAAGTGATATGATTAAGTGAAGGAACCAGTGCCTAACGGGCTGATTAAGAAAACTGATTGTTACATGTACAACTAAATGTGTTAGGTAACTAAATAACTAAAACAACCTGAGGAAAGTGCAGAGGATGTGGCCATAGGTTCGTCCTACGGATGGGTGGTCCCGATTGGCCAAGAACTTTTCTCAAATCATGATAGACAGCAGGATGACCGTTGAAAGAACACAAACAGCAAGAGCATTGACCTAGAGTCTAAGTTATAAATGATCCTGATTTACGCTGTTTTAGGGGAACGGAATGGGACTATGCCTTATGGCAGAGAGGTTGAGCTTCGCATCCCTCTCGTTTCCCATTCTCCTTGAACCAAGTGCAGCGTGAATCTGCTTCTGACCTAGCGTTTTTGCATAAAGTAGTTTGCTCGAGTTCGATGCTAGTTGCCGTTAGGAAATGACCAATAGGGAAAACCCTAATTCAGGTCGGTGGTCCTACGTGGGAACGGCCGGAATACTTCCGCTACGTGACAGACATGGAAATTCCTAGATCGCAAACCCCATAACATTCCATGGGAGTGCCAGGCGGAGCTTTCTAGACATCCTTTCCGATGGACTGCTAACACGTGCCTTGAAGATAACAAGTAGACACGTTACAGTTGGTTTCAGAGCGAACCAACAACGGAATTATTTTTATGAAATCTTAATAAGATGAAGTAAAGCAAATGTTTTTGTTCCAAACATTTCCTTACTTTCAATGATGTCTTACAGAATTACGAAGCATGGAACAGGTTCTAAGTGTTCCGCGTCATGTTTATGACTGCAATGCATTCCCCCGATTATCAACAAAGGGTTGGGATGATGAACATCCTAGAGCGAATCTATAATCCATTGCCTTTGTACATGGAACAAAGATGGACGAGAGCCTCAGGAATCTACTATATAGCTGCCCATCGGTTTGCATACCTATAGACCAACCTAAAGAGTATCAAGTGGTTGGAAGACTTAAAAGTCGTACAGCTGTTCATTTTTGTGGAAGCTCATGTTAATTCAACTTTACATATTCGAGGTCAAAGGGTTGAGCTAAACTCATATGTATATGAGGAAGTAACCCGTGTAATCCCCGCTGATAGGATTAAAGTGTTGGGGCACCATGAGAAGAATGGGTTCCAGAGGAAAGGATACCCTGATCTTCCAATGACTTACTGATTCCTGAAGATCCATGACCCGAAACCATACTATTATCGAGTTCCTGTAGATAAATGTAATACAACATTATTCTCCCCAAACTAAATGTAAACAGTTGTCTTATCATTCCAAGACATATTGTATTCCGAAAGGGCTATGCCCATATAAATATAATAAGACTTCTTTTTATCAATGTCTGTTTGTGCATGAGAATTGATAAAAAGTTAAGTGGTTAGATTACTTGGATTGATTGCTGAAATGGAAATGAAACATAAATCACAGCATTTAACAAGTAATAAAGATAAGAAATCTTTGTCCAGGCACAACCCCAGGTACACAATCCCAGTTCACCTCCTACATCAAGTACTGCTGTAATCCAAGAGAATAAGTTTCTTCTCAAGCAGATTAAGCCACCCGAATTTGACGGGAGAGGCAGGTCCGTCCAAGCAGATGGTAAAATTTGGATTGAATCCATGGAGGATTACTTTGAAGCAGCCGGTACTACACCCGGTACTGCACCCGCCAACCAGGCTATGCTCGCCAAGCTGAAGCTCACCGATGAAGCCAGGCTTTGGTGGAAGCAATGGTGCAGAGATCAAGGGATCATGGAAGGATCCGTTACTTAGGAGAAGTTGAAGAAAGCCGTGCAAGGAAGATACTTACCACCTGCATATCGCATGCAGAAAATGAATAAGTTCTATGAGCTAAAACAGCTGGGACTCACTCTTGACGCATACTATTCTAAATTTGTCTCACTTCTTAAGTATGCACCACAGATGGACATGACACAGTAGTAGGTGTCCAAATTTTGTGCTGGTTTAAACCCACCAGTGAATACCCGTCTCGAATCTATGCGTCCATCAGATCTTCAGGATGCTCTCATTTGAGCAGCCCCTATAATTCAAGAGGTGTAGGCTAGACCAAGGGGTAACAAAACTTGGTCTTATAATGACCCAAACAGAGGAACATTCAGGCCTTAGATGAAGAGAGTTCAAGGTCAGAATCAGGGACAAAGAAAGAAAGCAAGGACTAATAATGTCAACAACTTTGTCCCTACTCAAAGCACTAGCCGAAACCTCCATTGTTTCCACTGCAACGAGCCCGGTCATTTCAAGAGGCAATGTCCCAAACTTGGAGGAGGACATCTCCAAGCACCTTTCCTAGGAACAAGCCATGGTCAGGGAGCCGCTACCCAAGGCAGAGGAAGAACCGCCTGCGTTGCCAACAGGAAAATGTGCGAAGAAGAAGAAGATCCGACCATGGAAGCAGAGTTTGAAAGGATGATAGTCCATGCCGCTCTTCACAAGAAAGGGCCGAATCGCCAGTTCTTGGTGATTCAGACACCGTCGGATTATCAAGGTAAAAGTTTCAAGACCTTGATTGATTGTGGCAGTACACATTCCTTTATTTCACCAACTTGTGCAAAAATATTAGGAATAGCCACAGTAGAAGCACCTATTTTGCTTGTGGAATTGGCAAATGGTCGTGAGGTTACTTGTACCAGGCAAATTGCTAAGGTGGAATTCTTTCTAGGAGGAAAGACGACTTCGGTCAAATTCAGAGTCATGAGCCTAGGTATCCATGAGTGTCTACTCGAAATGGATTGGCTTAAACCTAATGACGCCTACATTCATTGTGGAAAGGGCCAAGCTTCCTTTCCAATCTCTGAAAGGGAATTAGTCACAACTCAAGGAGAGGCTGGAGTGCCAAAAATTCAATCGGCCAAAGCATCTCGGATTATAAAGGGAGTCAGAAAAGGACTACTTGTCTACTTAATTAAGCTCAACAAGTTAGATCAAAAGTAGGAGTCTAGCAAAGGATCTTCTTGGCTAAAGGAATACGTGAATGTATTTCTTGAAGAGTTGAGAGAACTCCCGCCTCAAAGAGAAGTGGATCATGAGATTAAGCTAGTACCAGGAGCTGTGCCAATTGCAAATAGACCTTATACAATGTCCATCCCAGAAGCAATTGAGTTGAAGGAACAACTCATGCAACTACTAGATCAAGGCTACATCCATCCTAGGAGTTCACCATGGAGAGCTCCAGTACTATTCCAGAAAAAGAAAGATGGAACACTTCGACTATGTATTGATTACAAAGGATTGAATCAATCAACTATCAAGAACAAGTACCCTATTCCTAGAATAGATGAGCTTCTTGATCGTCTTCAGGGTGCGAAGATCTTCTCCAAGATTGATCTCAGGTCTGGCTACTATCAGATAAGAATCAAGGATGAAGATATTCCAAAGACGGCCTTCAACACAAGATATGGGCACTTTGAGTTCCTAGTTATGTCATTCGGACTTACGAATGCACCCGCCACCTTCAACAGGTTAATGCATAATATTCTTAGGCCATATCTTGATGACTTCGTGCTCGTCTTCTTCGATGACACTCTAGTCTATTCTAAACAGGTAGAAGATCACGAACCCCAACTTTGGATTGTCCTTGAGACAATGAGGTCACATAAGTTGTATGCTAAGATGAAGAAGTGTGCATTCTTCAAACGTCTGATTGAATATCTGGGATTTATCGTATCAGCAGAAGGAATCTCAGTGGACCCAGCCAAGGTTAGAGATGTGCTAGAATGGCCAATACCAACAACTGTCAAGAAATACACAGCTTTCTTGGATTGACAGGATGGTATAGGGTCTTCATAAAAAACTATGCTTTGATTGCAGCACCTCTCACGAATTTACTGAAGAAGCAAACATCCATTGCATGGTCAACTCCCGAACAAACAAGCTTTGATAGATTGAAGCAAAGATTGGTATCGACACCTATCCAAAAACTTCTAGACCTCAGCAAGGAGTTTGAGGTAGTAACTGATGCTAGCGCACTTGCCTTAGGATGTGTGCTCAACAGGAAGGCCATCCTGTAGCATACTCTTCAGTTTCCTTGAAGAGTCATGAGAAGAATTATGCTACCCATGATCTGGAATTGTTAGCTGTCATCCATGCTCTAAAGCTTTGGAGACCCTACCTGTTGGGTAACAAGTTTACTCTAGTGACTGATCATAAGAGTCTCAAGTGGATCTTCACCTAGAACGAGCTCAACATGAGGCAACGTCAGTGGATTGAAGTGCTGGAGGAGTATGACTTTGAAATCAAGTACATACCAGGAAAAGAGAATGTAGTTGCCGATGCACTCAGTTGCAAGGCATTCCTTAATTCTCTAATCTTGCAAAATCCATCAACAGCTAGATCTCTAGCCACAACGGTATCCATACCAAACAATCCAATACTTGAGTTAGCTAGAGGGGAAGCATGCCATGATCCAGCCTATCAACAGATGCTAAGGGAGATCTCTATCAAGGATCAGGATCAAAAGCTGCAGGCCAAGTATCATGAATTCTCTGTCAATAGTGGACTTGTCTACTATAGAACAAGGCTATGTATATCGGCAAGCTAGTCACTTAAGCAGAAGATATTGTGGGAAGGTCATGATTCCCCTTTCTCAAGACATCCTGGATATGCCAAGACTCTCAATGCAATTAGGAAGAACTACCATTGGGATGGGCTTAAAGCTGACGTTCTCAAATATGTCATCGAGTGTTTGTCTTGTCAATGTATCAAAGCTGAACATGTCAAAATGCCAAGGAAGCTGCAACCACTTGACATTCCCCAAATGAAATGGGAATTCATCAGTATGGACTTTGTTGTTGGCCTACCCTAAGATCAGGGAGGATACAACTCCATCATGGTTGTGGTTGACATGCTCACTAAGGTTGCACACCTTATTCCAGTAAAGACAAACTATAAAGCCTCAGACATTGCAAGATTGTTTATCAAGGAGATATTCAAGCTACATGGGCTACCAAGAAGAATCGTTAGTGATCGTGACTCTCTCTTCACATCACACTTCTGGAGAGCTATCTTTGAATCCATTGGGACTCAACTCTGTTTTAGCACAACTTACCATCCCCAAACGGATGGCCAAACAAAGCGAGTCAATCAAATCATCGAGGATATGCTTAGGGCATACTGCTGTCATGAGCCGAAAAGGTGGATTCAATACTTGCCTTTGGTTGAATTTGCCTACAATGCTTCTTACCAACAAAGCATTCAGATAACCCCTTTCCAAGCATTGTACGGTCATGATTGTCAAAGCCTCCTAAACTTCTCAGATCCAAACTTGAGGGTTGAAGCTTCAAGGGAGATGTTGGAAGAGATGGATGACCAAATAAAGTCAATAAGACAGGACATCCAAGCTGCCAAGGATAGACAGAAAGCATACACGGATTTGAAACGTCAAGATAGAGTCTTTGAAGAAGAAGACATGGTCTTCATTCGCGTATGCCCAAAGAAGAGTTCCCTATCCTTAGGAGATTGCAAGAAGCTAAGTCCAAGGTATTGTGGACCATACAAAATCCTCAAGTGCCTAGGACCTAATGCTTATAGACTCCAACTCCCTGAGAACCTAAAGTTTCATAATGTATTCCATATCATCCTATTGAAGAAGTATGTATCTAATCCTAACCATGTACTTGATGACCAACAAGTTGTAATGCCTAGTCAAGGAATCCTTGAACTAAGGCTTGACAAGATCTTAGATGTTAGGGAGAGACAACTGAGATCCAGAACCTTGAAAGAATGCCTCGTCTAGTGGAAATATTATCCTGAGGAGGATGCCACTTGGATAAATGAAAGCTCTCTCAACCATCAATATCCCCAGTTTATCTCGAGATGAGGACATCTCGATTCCTCCAAGGGGGAGAGAATGTAATATACATGAATCTAACTACGCATTCCACATATGAATCTCCTCTAAGGTTAGGATAATAGCAAAAATTTTTTAAAAAATAATCCCTCTCTCCTCCAGCCAACTGTCATGCTAGAGGAGAAGCGTTTAGCGAGAGCTACTAACCTCCTTGCTGGAGCTTGAAGGGGGGGGGGGGGGGGGGCGGGGGGCTCATGTGTATTAACGTGTGGGGGAGGGAGGATCCTCCTCCCCTCACCTATATAAATGCTATGGGCATAGCCAGGGGGGGGAAAGGTGGCTGCCATAGAACAAGAGGAAGACGCTATCGCTGCCATGAAGGGAGAGGATGATGAGAGACGTTGTCACTGTCGTGAAGGAGGGAGAATCTGTCGATGCCGCCGTGAGAGGGAGAGGAGGAGTGGTGCCATTGCAGCCAATCGAGTTGCATTCAGCTCCTTCCACATGGGAGTCTGAAACCCCAGAAGCTTTTAGAAGCTCCTTGGAAGCTTCCAAGGGTGGGCCTCCTAAGCCCCCCTTCATGTGGCCTATTTAAGCCTTCATATTACACCTTCCCTCCCCCCACAAATTCCCTCCTACGGGCTCTATAAGCCCCCTTTTCCCCCCAAATTTGACTTGAAGGGTCTTCATGTGCCTCTTTTAAGTCCTTTTTTTCCCCCCCACCTAAAAACCCTTCTTCAAAGATCTCATACACCCTTTCTTCCCCTTTCTTCCCCTTTCTTCCCCCCCTTTTTCCTTTCCACCAAGAGCTATTTTCCTTTCCACCAAGACGGTGCAAGTTGTCACAAAGGGAGCTATGCGTGCAAAAAGGAGATGGCCAAGGTCATAAATCTGCATCCAAGACGGAAAGGCCACATTCGCAATGGCTCCTAAGAAAGCCCAAGGCGCAACCATAGGAGGATCGTCTCCTAGCATCCACGTGGACATCTCACCACAAGTCCAGGTTTTCCTTCCTAATTTTTATTTTACGTTGTTATAATTCAATCGTGCGTGGATCACTTTTGGAGATAGGATGCATTTTTCGTCTTAAATACTTTGGTTAATTTAAAAGAATTAGCTTACAACGGACAAGTTCGGTCATTAGTATTTTTTTTGTAAAATGAACAAAATAAAGGGAGCATAAATGCATTTCTAGCAAATAGTTTTTATGCATTGCAATGAATTAAAATTAGATTAATGTCCATTTTTACAAAACCGAATTAAGATAGTGTACTTCTTTCAGGCATGGGAGTATAAATTGCATGTTGCATTATTAGGACATATCTTCTTCACAATGAGTCATTATGGAAAGTGCTAACAATCCATAGGAAATTGCAAGGCATGAAATGATTCTTAAGTTGAATAACTCTAGTCAATTGGTATAAATATCGTTTTTCAACTGCATAATTATTAGAAAGGGCTGCATGTTTTAGCATGAATCTTGTTTGTAAGTTATAGGATGATTAATTGGAATTACGCTATAACCTAACCTATGATTGATCTTAAACCGAAAAGTTAGGGTTTGAAAATCAACTTACGCGTAGATAATAAGTCATGTGGTTATGGAAATGATAGCGTAATTATCTTCAAGAATAGACATGTTAAATTGGCATAAACCTAAACACCTAAAACTGCGAAGTACTCGTTTAGAAAAGGGTTAATTCAATGCAACATATCCCAAGGAACTGTCTAGGGTAAGCCCAGTGAAGACATTTACCTAGTTGCATGCATTGCCAAAAATTGAAACTTCTATTCCCTAAATACTTGCCCACATTCACAAAATGTAGGGATAGTAGGATCTACTTGCGAGAAGGATCTAGGGTTTTACTAAGAATCACTTGCTAAAAAGATGAAACTCGAAACCCTAGGACTGACAAGTCGGCCTAATGCCATCAGGAACAGATTATTTTGTGACTCCGTTCGATGGGTAAATAGTCCCATAGTTGATGAGACACTTGTGCAACAAGTGGTAGAGTTGCATGATCTTGTGATTTGATCACAAGGGAATGGCCAATTCCTCGGAATGAGATTGGTAGATTCTTACGCAAGTTATCTTGCAAAAGGACGAATAATCATCCTAATATAGTATTTTCCTCGGGTAAAGATAATTGCTTGGAAGCAAAAGACCAGCCAATAAATTGGAATAACATATGAACTTAAGGTATTGATCAAGTCGGGTTAATAGGGGTACACCCTAACCTAGGATATAGGGGATCTTGCCAAGTCAAAATTAATCCCGGATCAAGTTGCTGGATGCAATCGGAAAGAAGGATTCACTCCTTAGTAGTTGGCAAAAAATAACGACCGATGGAATTGTTTGTGCTTGTAAACAATTTTAAGAGTACTGTTTTGCTTTGTTTGATCAAAGATTTAAAGGATAAATGGATATCTAATGCTTCAGGTTAAAGGCGTGAAGGGAGAGGCAGCTTCAGTTACCCCCGACTACCTACCTGACCCTAACTAAGGGGGTTGTTAACCACGCTGGGAAGGTGGACAGAACCCGCCGCGAGAAGTCTCTTCGTTGAGCGCTACTTGGAGTAGGAGGATGCTTGGGTGTCAGGGGGGCTCTGGCCGTAAATCCCTCGCCTTCCGGGCCCTACACAAGAGGCTAACGTGACTTGAGATTAGATCTCGAGGCTCGCATACTAGTCTACGAGCGGAATCTTGGATTAGTGATCCTTGTGGATTGCTGGATAGCCTTCGAGCAAATTGTAGATAAGGCTACGGGCTGGAATTTATGTATTTCAAAGATAAATATGATAACCTATTAAAAAGGAACTTGTTTGACATTGTTTTTCTATGTCAAGTGATATGATTACGTGAAGGAACCAGTGCCTAACGGGCTAATTAAGGAAGCTGTTGTTACATGTATAACTAAATGTGTTAGGAAACTAAATAACTAAAACAACCTGAGGAAAGTGCGGAGGATGTAGTCATAGGTCCGTCCTACGGATGGGTGGTCTCGGTTGGCCAGGAAGTTTTCTCAAATCACGATGGACAGCAGGAAGACCATTCAAAGAACACGCATAGCAAGAGCATTGACCTAGAGTCTAAGTTATAAATGATCGCGATTTACGTTGTTTTAGGGGAACGAAATGGGACTATTCCTTATGGTAGAGAGGTTGAGCTTCGCATCCCTCTCGTTTCCCATTCTCCTTGAACCAATTACAGTGTGAATCTGCTTTTGACCTAGCATTTATGCGTAAAGTAGTTCACTCGGGTTCGACGCTAGTTGCTGTTAGGAAATGACCAATAGGAAAAACCCTAATTCAGGTCGGTCCTATGTGGGAACGGCCGGAATACTTTCGCTACGTGGCAAACGCGGAAAGTCCTAGATCGCAAACCCCGTAACATTCCATGGGAGTGCCATGCATAGCTTTCTAGACATCCTTTCCGATGGACTGCAAAGACGTGTCCTGAAGATAACAAGTGGACACGTTACAGCTCTTATGGTTTGACAATCAACAACAATAATGGTAATATTGGTAATGGCAATCGTGGGAGAGACACTCAAAAGCCTCATTCTTAGTCACATGGATAGTCTTCTAATAAGTCCCATGTTAGTAATTTTGCATTGACTTATCATTATTATGGGATGCAAGGTCATATTTGGCCACAGTGCCATAAAATTCCTTATGATAATAAGTGCAAGGAAAAGAGAAACGGAAAAGTGCAAGAAAAAAAGATGATTGCAACATTGACCCTAGCAAGTGCAGCATCAAGTGAAGAGATTAACATCATGCAAGATCATTCTCATGATGGTTCCATACTTATGAATTCTCTTGATGTTTTGCAGATGGATGATGCCTCATCCACCTATGCCGAGTGTTGGTTGATTAATTCAATGGATTCATTTCATGTTATTTCTCATCAAGAGTGATTCCACTCCTATCGCATCATAACTAGATTCGTTAGATTGCATAATGACTTGGCATTGGATATTTTTGGTATTGGAGATGTCCAGCTATAGTTTGCTTTAGGAAAAATGTTTACTTTGTATGATGCACACCATATTTTGGATTTGACTGAAAACCTACTATTTATTAGATAATTGGATAATGGAGGTAATGTTGCATCCATTGGGGATTTCTCATGGAAGATTACCTATAGGAATCTTGTGTCCTTGCACAAAAAGCTAAGGCTGGCACTCTTTATCCCTTACTTGTATCTAGGTCTATTGACCATGTTTTGGCAATGAACACTATATTAGGGAATTCGAGAACTCCCAAAACTTTTATTATTTGATTACATGGTCAAATCTTATTGTCTTACTTAAACATGGAGTCTAGCCTAAATAGTACATAAGCTACCTTCTCAAACCCCACTTTCAAATATGGATTAATATTTTACCACATGGTAAAAAATTATCACTTATTTGAAATTGGGACTTGGAAAATTCCCAAATTCTCTAATATAGGAAATGGCTACAATACCATAAGTATCATTATGGTATTGTTGCCTTGGGTACATGTCACTAAAGGGAATGAAAATGCTTACCCATTTATAGTTTCTTTCATCCCTTGACTATAAATGTTTTGATTCTTCTCATCATTATCTTTAAACACAATATTAGTGAGTTTGGAAATCTCCCAATTCTCATTTTTTGAATACTAAAAAGGTGGCACATAGATGACATACCCATAAGTTTCTCAAAACCATATGAGTGACCTATCATTGGAAAGTGCTTGAAAAATGGAATCTATTGAGCTATAGAGCGCTCAATTTGGAGTTATAATTTCAAGTTATGACAAATCCAAAGATTTAACAATGTATCCCAACCTTATGGGAAATTCCCATATTCCCCAATATGGTGTTTCTATGTGGCATGAAATCTATAGTTTATTTGCATAACAAGTTTGGCATTATGCATATGGGCGAGCTCTTCGCTCTTGTTCACTTTAATGTTAGTGAATCTATGCTTTGCAAGTTATTAGATGGCATGAAGTATTTCTTAATTTCATTGATGATTACTCACATAAAGTCTGGGCATATCCCATAAAAGAGAAATCAAAAGTCTTGGCCATGTTTCAACTTTTACTTGCTTTTGTTGAGAACCAATTTAGGTATATGTTGAAATGCCTATAATTTGAAAATGGGATTAGATATGTATCTAAAGCCTTTGGGTAGTTTTATGATGAGAGGGGTATTAAGAATCAGTTGACCACCCCGTAGATCCTTTCTTAGAATGGTATGGCTGAGCACATGAACATGACAATTTAGGAGTGTGTCCATAGTATACTTAGCAAGTTAGGCTTACTATAACACATTTGGGCTAATGTAGTTACCACTGCCATATATTCGATTCATCTATCCCTATGCACTACTCTTGACTATCAAGTTGCAAAGGAGATATAGTCTATAAAACCTCCATCATATGCTCATTTGAGTATCTTTGGTTGTAAGGATTTTTGCCATATTCCTCTAATGATAAGCACAATAAGCTAGATTCTAAGTTCATGAAGTGCATCTTTCTTTGTTATAGGGATGCAAGTGAGATGGTATATTGCCTATGGAATGCGTTGGCTTGAAAGATCATCTACAACCACATGAGGTTCATTTCCATAAAGAGAAGTGCATAAGTAGCATGAGTAGGTCATTGAGGTATGCATGGTGATATTTTAGAAGAATCCTCACATTATTGTAGAGCTAGCTAGACAACATGCATCAGCTAATGCTCCAACACTCCAAGACCATGACGTTAGATAAGATGTATAGGTTCCAAAGCCTATTTTGAGGTGGCCTCATAGAGATAGGTGTCAACATGCTGACCAATTTGCACTCTCCAAGGATTATGTTATGGTGATAGATGGTGATAGATGCTACTGAGTCTCTTGACTATGATGAGGCTATATGTAGAGGTAATAATCACTCTTAGAAGAGGGCCATGCAATCAAAATATGGCTCACTGTAGAAAAATCATACCAGAAGTTTGTTTTCTTTTCCTAATGGAAAGTATGCTTTGGTATCCAAGTGGATATACAAGTTGAAGAGTACCCCTAGACACCAAAATCCACCCTAAAAAGCTAGATTGGTTGCTAAGGGATTCAAGCAAAAGCATGGTATTGACTTCGATGAAATCTTTTCTCCTGTACTCAAGATGACGACCCTATGCTTGGTTTTGGCTTTGGCTACATAGTTAGATCTGGACCTATCAGATGTATATCAAAACACCCTTCTTACATGGGGACTTGCATGATAAGATTTATATACAATAACCTAAGGGCTTTGAGCAAAAAGGTAGGGAATACCTAGTTTGTAAGTTAAGAAAGTTCATTTATTTCCTTAAGCAAGCACCTAGGGAATGGTACTACAAGTTTGATTGTTTCATGAATTTACACAATTATACCCAAAGTGGTATGGATCTGTGTTAATACACAAAAAAGACTCATATGGTAGCCTTAAAATTTTTGTACTATATGTGGATGTATGTTGATTGCTAGGAGGTCTCATGTGATGAGTTGGATACCTTGAAAAGCCAACTCAATAAAAGCTTTGAGATGAGGGACATGGACATGTTTCACATTTTTTTCGGATACCATCACATGTGATCCCTTTAAGGGACTTCTTTACTAATCACTGAAAGAGTATATGTAGAAGATCATTGAGTGGTTTCATATGTAGGATATTAAGCCTATTGGTTGTCATTTGCCTTCTTATGTGTGAAGATTAGTGAAGTCAAGTTTCTGTAGTCCAATGAGAAAAAGGTGAAGATGGCTAAGATGGCCAAGATCACTTATGCATCCGTAATTGACAATGTCATGTATGCCATGATAGCGACTATTCCTTACATAGCATTTCACTCAAAGCTTTGGCACACTATATGGTTCAACCTAGCAAAGCAGCACTCGGATGCCGTGAAGGGTATCATAAGGTACCTTCAATACACTACAGATATGTGCATATATTATGGTGGCCAAGATATAATATTTGCAGGGTACATTGACTCTAATTATGTAGGACATGCAAATTGTAGGAAATCTACCTCTAGCTATATCTTCACCTTTGCTAGGGGTACTATTTCTTGGGTATCCAGGATACAAAAATTGCACAGCCTTATCTACTACAAAGGAAAAGTATGTTGCAATCACTGAGGCTTACAAGGAGACTCTACAGTAAGGTTGTCTACCCATAGACTTTGGTATTACTAATGTGGTCCCTATCTACATTCGGATTCTACAACTGCTATTCACTTAGCCAAGAATTAAATCTTCCATAATGCAAAGATAAAGCACATTGAGATGTGTTACTACTTTATTAGAGTGGTCATTGAGTTCAAGTCCATCAAGCTTATTCAAATCTCAACTGACCAATATCCCATAGATCTACTCAGTAAACATGTCTTAGCTCAGCATTTTGCCTTCCTTCGAATGCAAGTAGATATTGGATTAGATGATGTCTTTCCCCATCCTATTGTACTTTATGTACATTTGTACTTAGTAAATTCTTTCTTCTTTCCCTCCTTAGTAGGGGCACATTACCCTTTAAGTGGGAGGTTGTTGGAGGTAAAGGAACCTATGCCTATGCCACCCGTTCTTGTGACGCTATGCACCTACCACTGTGAACCTGAGGGTGGAGTTTTTCACGAGGAATTTGAGCTCATAAGTCATGTTCATTAGGAATTTTTTTTCTATTGTGTGTGTCTTTTTATTTGACGCTCAATTTGAACTATTATTCTAAATATTTGATTGCTTGGTTCCATCCTAAATTTTTTGTATTTGCTGAGTAGTACTAAGGCACAAACAACCCTCATGTATGTCTCTGTGTGTGATAGCTCATATGAATGGTTGTTTATGTGTCTATGTTGTTTATGTATCTAGAAACTTCTAAAATGGTGACAAATGTTTTTAGTTTATGCAGCTTAATATCAAGACAAGCGGGAATGCCGGATTTTTACGGGATTCTTACAACCATACGAACTCTGTCTAATCCAAAGTTAAGAGGGCAAGACATGAAGAGCAACTTAAAATAAAGCAAGATCTTAGAATGAGTATATAAAAAACCCGGGGAAAGAAGATGCATAAGATTACATTCGATCAAACTCGAAGCTTTCCATGAAAAAGGGTGTGAATGGTGAGGTGACTAAATAAATTTGGTTCCCTTCTTGAAAGTGTGAACACAAAAATGAATCATTGGAATAAATCATAAGCTAATGATTTTTCTTATCAATGATTGGAAAAGCTTTGAAAAACTTTTAGATTGAAACGAAGAAAAGCAACATCACTCTAGGCATAAAATGGCTCATGTTGGACTGTTTTTTGCCCACCATCATTAAACCTTTTAAGCTTTGAAGATTATGGGAAGCTAATGATAGCTATGTAAAAGCTATGATCTATGTATATTTTAAGCTCAAACCTTTTAAGCTTTGAAGATTATGGGGAAAGATTATGGGGAAAGAAAAGCTAATGATAGCTATGTAAAAGCTATGATCTATGTATATTTGGAGGAGATGATGCAAAAAAGTATGGACAAAAGTTAACAACAAGAGGGGGGATAATGATATCAAGAGACTACCGTATGATTAGTCAAATGGCGGCATCCACAGCATAAAATGGGGGGACCGATTATTTGTGTTGTAACTTTAGGCAATCATGAAAAGAGGATTTCATCAGGCCTTGGATCAAAGAGCATGCTTGTTCCTTTCTGATTTATTCTTTGTTATTGATGGTGTTATGAGATATGCATAGAAGGACCTCACAGATTCTCCAAAGGAAAATGAAGCAACAGGTGAAAGAGAGGATGCGGGCCTTTCATCCTATTCTTTTGCAGAATCGAGTGCATGCCTGAACTAGTGGCACTATGACATGTTGCAAAAGAAGCTTTTTCAATGAGAGAGAGTCATGTCTTTTGTGGCTGCAATCCGCTTGTGGCTACAATCCACTTCATGAAGATGATCTTGTTTAATGAGACAGATTTTGAAATCAAAAGAACTAAAAGATGGCTATAGCTTCAACTCTCTTGATTAAACTTTGGTTTTGTAATCTAGCTTTAGATTTGTACTTGGATTAGAACTACAATATACTAGACCTTTGTCATAAAATCTATTGTCTTGAATTGATCTTGACCTTCCTTCCATCTTACATAGCATTCCTGCAATGAGTGACTTTTGTGAGCTTCTGCATGTATTTCCTATGACATCTAGTGAACCTAACATGAAAGTGTCGCTTCTATTCAATCGAGATGGGAGACCCTTTGAATAATCCACCTTCATCGTGGACTATTTATTTGTCTTCAACCGATGAGATGATGTCTTTGTTACAAAATCTTTCTTCATCCATTATGATGCAAAATCAGCATATGCAATTATCTATGTAGCAACAACAGCATATGCATCAATAGCTGTTGGATCAACAACAACTGTTGCATTAAGAACACGAGAATAAACTTCGTGCAACCAAGGCAATCAAGGCTGTGGTTAGTGAAGGAAAATTATTTGATGGCTAGAATGTTTCAGTCTACATTAAGGCCTTTGAAAGCCAGATGCACTTCTTTGGAGTTCTAACCAAGTGGAGCAACTATTTCTTATGGCTTTTAACACCTGCTTTGTGAGTTAGAGTGACAGATCTATTTCTACAGGACTCCTAGAATGCTTTCAAGAAAGTGCTCAAAGACGAATATTTTCTGCAGGATTATGGTATTGCTACACAAAATACATTTAGAGAGTTGGTTTATCATCCCAACAAAGGACTTATTGCTTTTGAATTGTTGCGAGAGTTTGAAGAGCAATACAACCAGTTGGATGCACTAGAGTAAAGAGCTTTGAACTCAGAGAAAGTGGAGTTATTCTTACATGCGACTGATCTTGCACTTTAAGATGAGTTGGGAGAGCTTCTAGAGGACCATACGTAGCCCATGGGATTGAATATGGATTGGCAAGATGATGTTGATGTGGTTTCTACACTGACAAAGAGTCAAAGATGGAATACTTGCTTGCAGATGGGATGCAATCACCACTAGCAACGTCTTCTCCTACCACAACTTCTCATGCTTCTCCTGTGCAGCATCTACTACTTCTCCTATTTCTCAGCATGTGTCTATGCATATGCCTATTCCTACTATGGTTGTCAGACCAACTGCAAAGCATACTGTTGAAGATATGATTGAGGAGATATCAAAGAACTTAAAAGACCTACAAATCAAGATGACTAGAATGGAGTAGCAGCTGTGCTTAGTCACGCTTTGGTTTGAGCCTCAACTTCTTCTACTCCTACAAATTCTTCGAGGAGTTGGGCTACTCATATGAATTCCAAAAAAGAGATGGCTAATTCTTGTCAGTCAAAAGAGTTGGGTGTTGTTTATACACAGCAAAATTTGTGTTTACTAGGATAATTACAGCAAGGGATTAAATTTTCATGTTGTAGCAAAGAATCCAGAGTATAAACAAAATATAAGACAATTGACAAGAAGATCAAACCAATTGCCTGACTGCTACCTTTGGAAAGTGATGAGATGATTAAGAGAGTAGCTATGCAGCCTCTTTTATGAGATCCTACAAGTATTAGACACATTATTTGAGCTAAGACACTGAAAGAGATGAAGATTGTGACTGAAGATTTTTTACTTCCAATAGAGGTGAAATGTTTTGAGGAGATATTGAGTTGACATGGGAGAGCCTTTACTTTTTTCCTACATGAGATAGGTTGCATTGATCCTAGGGTTGTGATGCCTATGCTTAATTTTACCATTCTGCATGTTCGTTGGAATGTATGCCCTATTCATGTATACTTGCCCAAATTGGTGGAGCTTTGAATGAGCAGATTAGGATGGGGATTATAGATCCATCTTCAAGTCTGTATTCTAATAGATGGTTCAAAGTTCCGAAGAAGAATGGAACACTCAGATTCATATAGAACTTATAGCCATGAATAGGGTCACTATACAAAATGTTGGTGCAGGACCTATTGTGGATGAGCTCGCATAGGCTTTTTCTGCATGTGCTATCTATTCACTTGTCAACCTTTATTCTTGCTATGACCATTCTAGCTTGCCCTTGAGAATAGAGATTTGACTACGATGAAGACACCTTTAGGCCTTGCCCAAATGTGTACGCTTGCCAAGGGAGCTACTAATTCAGTTGCCCATATGATGAATGGGATGAATAAGGTCTTATGGGATTTTATTCAAGATCTTACCATGCCTCTCATTGATGATCTGCCTATCAAGGTTTGTTTGGAGAAAGAGAAGGATGAGACTTTAGATGATCATGGATGCAGGTACTTTGTAGCCATCCATATCAGAGATGTTGAGAGGATTCTTTGTAGGCTAGAGGAAGTGAATTTGACCTTGTCGGGGCTGAAGTCTATTTTTGGTGCTATAGAGGTTTTGATTGTTGAACATATGTGTAGTTATTATGGCAAGAGGCATTCCCCTGCAATGGTTGAAACCATAGAGAAGATTGTAGAGACTTGCTCTTCCACTTTGGAGGTTTACATGTTTCTTGGAGCTTGTGTATTTTATCTTATTTGGATTCCTCATTTCACTCATATTGTAGATGATCTCTACTAGCTCTTGAGGAAAGGGTAGTGTTTTTCTTGGGACATGAGACATCTAGATCAATGCAAAAGCTAAAGAGATTGTTGAGAGCTACTCGGACTCTTCCGAAAGCAGATTATGAGTGTGGGATACCTATTGTACTCACTATTGATACTAGTCCTATCGGCATTATTGCATGGGCTGTTAGCTAGGACGATGCACATGGGAATAGGTATGCCATTTGGTTTGGGGCAAAAGTCCTAAATGAGTGGCAGCACAAGTATCCATAGATTAATAGGGAGCTCTTGGGAGTTTTCGTAGCTCTCAAGAATTATAAAGAGTACTTCATTGGTGTTGTTATGGTGGTTGAGACTGATTTCTTGCCTCTTCTAGGTATGATCATGAGTTGTTCTACTCCACACATTGTCATGCTTGGGTGGATTGGGTACATAAAATCCATGAATCTTGAGTTCAGGCACATAGCAAGTAATGAAAACCTAGTAGCCGATATGCTTTCACGAGGGAGGAATGATGATATGAATTCTTCTTGCATTGATGATATTGATGGAGTTGATCTTTTAGCCATGTATGCTGATCATACTTGTCATGTATCTGCTTTGGAGAGCTTTGATGAGTCTTTGTATACAGGAGAGTATTTGTAGATTGGCTGTTATTTGAGTATCGGATGGATGGATTGGTGCGGACTACAAGTAGATCAAGAGAAAATCTTATGGTTTCTTCTTGCAAAGTGGGCTGCTTTGGAAGCATCCATGGAAGCGAGGAGGATAGCCATTGAGAGTTGTATGTGATAGAGCTTCAGAGGTGCAAATCATGAGAGAGTTTCATGAAAGTCTTTAGGCAGGACATAGAGCTATTTGGGAAACCTATGAGAACATTAGAGAGCTCTACTGGTGGAGAGGCATGTACAAAGATATCTCACATTTTGTTGAGACATGCACTGGTTGTGAGTTGTTGATGTAGAAGTGATGCGCATGATTCTCCAAAACTCGAATACCTGCAAAGTAAAACCTCACGTGCAGTCACTCCCTAGGGGAAAAGTGCTAGTCTTCTGATCGTGCACAGGACATATGATGATGTTGGTTTGGGAGATGGGTCAAACTCCAGGCAAGCCTGAAGTGTTGTCCCACACTTGAGGACCCAAAACCATGAATAGGTTATGGTGCAAATACTATAGTGTGTGCATGTGCATACATAGTCTAATACATAGGTACAAGACTTCTCCATGGGTGCTTCTGTTGATGATGATGCTCGATGATGAGGAAGCAAGGGAGCTTGATCTGATGAAGATGGAAAGAATGGTAGGTACTGAGAGAAAAAAAAAGGTTGTTGTTGAAGATGCAAGGGAGACACCTAAGTGGGATAGATAAAGGAATTCTTGAAGCGCATGGTTCTCCACTGGATCAACCACATGTGGTAGGTGACCTGAGGTGATGTGGTGTTACTGAGATAAATGAAGTAGAAATGAAAAGTGCACGTGACTCAGGGAGACAGGTCTAACCTAGGCGAGCCGAGACTCCCTAGGTATGTCCTGACCTTGATGTGCCCTAAGCAAATGTGTGGGGAAATGGAAAAAGGGCTAGGGGGTTAGAGATGGAGCCAGCCGACCAAAGCCACTGGACACATCCAACTTGAGGACCCCTAGGTGCAGTGTAGTGCATGTGAGTGCATATATATATATATATATATATATATTATTTTTCTTTCTTTCTTTCTTTTTTTCTTTTTTGCTTTCTCTTTTTTTTTCCCATCATGTGATGCACAAGGGAGTCACTCCTCAGGAAGTGGCTGCAAGGTAAGTGAAAGACACCCTTTGCTCAAAAGATATGGCTTAAGAAAGGTTCGGAGATAAATGGGTGATTCTGGATAAAAAGGATGGGTACACCGAGCAAATCTGCTATCCACCATATCCTCAAGCAAGGCTACGCAGTAAGAGGGGAATAATACAGCTCGAAGAAGAAGTCTTGCCATGGCAATTCGGTCAATCCCTGTGTTGATGTCGAAGAATAAGGGTGGCAGGCCATCCTCATAGGGAGTCGGTGGCTACTGTAAGAGCTTGACTATGAGGTGAAGATATTTGCAAGTGACTATGAAGGCAGGATCGGGGCAAATTGAGTAGAGTTTAAGGAAACTGTCAAAAGAGGGTAGCAGATCACGCAACTTGAAGTGATAGATATCACTCTCATGCGGAGCATTGATATTGGGAATTTTGGGAAAGTTATGCCTTCCATGCTTCTCTTCTCGGATAGGGGCAATGGAGTACATCTGTCTTCTGATTTGAGTAGCAAAAGGCGGAATGGACCATTTCATCCGCTTCAAGGATAGGATATCGCCATTGTGGTTGAAGCTTCCACACCTCTCGTGGCTTCTTGGTGAGATACTCCCTCTTGTTCTTCTCCTTGGGAATCTTCCAAGCTCCTTTCAAAGCCGACCTATCCTGTTTCTTCAACCACTTCTTAGCAATCTTCTCTCCCACTTTAATAAGCTTTTGCACTGTACTGACTGGTAAGGCTGTTCTGAATTTGGCATCTCCATAGACATTGAAATAAAAAATGATGGTCTCCTCCCTCGTCTGCTTCTCATGATAGGTCTTAATGGGCTCATCTAGATCCTCTCTCTGTGCCTCGATGCCTTGCATGTCAATGGAATACTCTGGCACATCCTGAGGGGTAGCCCTAAGAACTTGAACCATCCTATCAAAGCGCTCTTGGACCTCAAGTTCCTTGTCTGACACTGTTGGGGGTACCTATATTTCCTCAATAGCTCCATCTTCCTGCTCAGCAAAATCTTGAGGATCCATATAATCCTCAGAAGGAACCATATCTTCAAAAGGCTCTACTGCAATAGGGTCTTCAACAAGTGTCTCATATTGTAAGTCACATGGCTCAGTAGATGTTGGCTGCATCATTTCTACATTCCTCAATTCTTGATCATTATAGCCCATGTCATGCAAATGATCAATCATCTGGCTGCTAGTTGGGTCTGAGGTCAACAACATGAGCTCCTTACCCTGGTCAAAAGCGGCTAAGGCACCGGTAGCAATTCCCAACTGAGCTTTGAGTTTCTCCACATCATCGGTGCTTTTGGATGATAAAGTGCAAATGGCGTGATGATAAAGCCCCTGCTGTAATGATACTGCATGTTGATAGGCAGTTGCATGAAGCTTAAACTGGTGTTCCTTGTGAAGGGAATGAGCCAAGCCTGTGACTAGCTGTTGTAGCATCTCCTCGTAAGCTCTGTTAGCTTTTTCCTCAACTTGATTGACAGTAGTAGTCAGACTCATTGCAATTGTATATTGCAACCCTGTAAAGGCTGTCTTCATCTGCGTCTGAGTCCGATGTGCTTCTGACAACTCTCTGGTGAGAGTTGATGTCCTTGCCTTTTCCTCCTTTAACTGAACCACAAGATCTACAACTTGAGCACAGAGAATTTCTTCCCTTTTCCTTAGGACCTCAACTTCTTGCAACTGTTCCCTTAGCCCCTCCATCTCCTTATTGTTCTCCACAATCTGAATCTGTAAGTCGTGTAACTGCTGGGCTGAGTGTTTCAAAAATTCTTGATGAGATGATCTCTCTGGCTCATACTTCTTTTGTAATTCCAATTTTTCTAGAATTGCTTGATCCTTGTCCTGTTTCAACTCTTCACATAAGAGCTCTAATGTGGTAAGACCATCCAAATTTGCTGATGTCCTTCTTGTGCAAACTTTTGAACTAGTGGTAATCTCATCCGGTCGCAGCTTCTCTACACTAGAAGTGACTGTAATTTCTTCATTCTGTCTACCATGTTCCAACATGTTTATCTGGGCTTGCATGGTTTGTAAAGTGGTCATGAGCATCTGAAAATCTCCTGGACCAATCACCGATTGTTTTCCTTGAGTCTTTCCCTTTCCTTTGTCAGAATCTCCAGGTTTCCTAGCAACATCTTCTTCAACTTCCTGTGGAGCGGAGGCTTCCTTCCCTCTCATGTCCTTAATGGATGATTCCTGTATGGTTGTGGCTTGATTCTCCTTTTCCTTGTGGAGAGCTTCCCCCAAGTGTTGTGCATTCTCTAGCGACTCCTCGATCGCTACGTGGTGCTCTGTCTTAAATTTTCCTTTCTTACTCTTTTTTTTGACTCATCTTCTTTAGTGAACTCTCAACACTTGGCTCTTGTTCCTCCCTTGGTCGTTTGTCCTTCAATTGACCCATCTCAGCAACTGCGGGTGTCACCTGAAAGGGCTCGGAGAGTCCCAAGGCTGTGGTGATGACCTTACTGAGTGCACCACCATAATTTATTATGCATATCTTGGCCTCAGTAGTGGTGAGTCTCCCTTTAGGAGTTTTAGGAAGAGTCTCATGTGCCTTGGCAAGGGATTCACAAATCTAATCCATCCAAAACTTATTTAAATCCTCATCAAGTATCCTGTTTGATAAGATATCTTCCATGAAGCCCTTCGGTATTCTCCCTGCACGAGTGCTGGTTTTGTTGTAGGTAAACAAATGGTGAAACACCTCTGCAGTGGCTCTAAGATTCAATTCCTCAATGGCAGAGAACAATAGACCACCAGTAGTAACATTAGGCTTACCCTCCCACCTTTGATCCACTAGATGAGTTTTACTAGCTTTACCATGCCCTCTTGACCCTTGACAAAGACCTAAGGCTTGTTCTATCAGCTTAGAAGTAAGTGCTACCTCCCCAACTTTTTGCTCTTTTTCATCCCAGTAGCTCATCCTACTTGTTTTAGTCTTAGGATCGTAGTTTTGAACAAAGTTGTAGCAATTGGCAAAGTGAATAGGCCCATTGGTTGCTCTAATATAGTCAGTTAGCCCACATTTAGCCACCAACTCCCCAATTTTAGGATACATGTTGACAATATTCTCCAAGTTGGTAAGTTGACGAAACTTCAAGGCCCCAAAACTCCATATGCTGGTCTCTAGACCAAACTCCTTGCATTGCTCCATAGTGAATACTCCCCTATCCTCATAATGATGATCCTTGACAGCCACCAATGTCGACATTGTAGACATTTCAAACTGTGAACCTGTCATCTGCTTAATCAAAAGATAAGACCACATCTTGAGAAATTTCTAGCTAACCATCACACAAAATATAAAAGTCAAACTATACCTTTGCCTTTTTATAAAAATAATGCCAAAATTGATTGCCAATTGCGCTCCTGCAACAAAAAGACCTAGCAAGCTTCCTAGTGTGTAGGGGTAAGCGACAAAGGATGGAAAAGATGACAGGGCAACACAAAAAGGAAAAAGAAAAAGAAGATGAAGTATGGACAAAGAAAATGGAAAGACAACTAGGTGGACGGGGAAAATGAAGGAAGGATGGACATCCACCAAGCGTAAAAGTTGGGGTTATACTCCAATTCCGCAAATGTATCAAGGTTAAATGGGCAAATAGCCAAACCACACAAATAAGTGGTAATATCTGTGAGGAGACATGGACCAGCAAGGCGACTAGCCACATGTAGTTCTTCCGCCGTTAGAATTTTATTAAACAGGGGATGGTGTTGCAAATTGGAAGGCACTTCTAGGTCACGAGCCAAAATGATGGCATGGAGTGAAATAGGAGAATGATATGTAGGATCAGACCGAAGGTTACTAATGGCACGCCGTTGCTCGGTAGTGGTCATCAGACGACTGCCAGCCTGAGCAATCTCAAGCCGATGGTTATACCAGAGGCGTAAGAAAAGACTAGAAGTGGTTTGTTTGGTGGTAAGAGCTGCAAGCTCGACGGAATCAACACATTTGGTCACTGGAGCATAAGAAGAGATTAATCGGGAGGACTGGAGATGCTTCTGAGGAAGAGTCTTGACGTACTCATCCTGCACCAAGAGACTTTTGTGGAAGAGATGTTCATGCTCCTCCCACGTGGGATTCCATCGAGTAGCAAGTTCAAGTGCCTCATTATCGGCAAGGCCGAGGTCAATCATAGCAAACAATTTCGCAAAGCTGGTAAACATAGAATCGAATTGGAGTAACCAACTAGCATCGGAGGAGTTGTCCTTCGTGGCCAAGCCCGCAGCCATGCCACTAAGAGAGCGGCAAATGAGCAAAGGTTTTAGACTAGAAGGGGGATCAGGAGCGGTGGAACTAATCTGAAGATGAGGTGGAACCGGGTCCCCGCGTTCATGTTAGAGTTTAGCTTGGGCTGCTTGATCCAACTGGTGGACTGGCCGGGAGAGATTGGAAGAGGAGGATGCCTCAGAGGAAGCTGAGGGCCCAAGGGAAGGTGTGAGAAGAGGGTCAGGAGGGGGTTCCGAAGTGAAAGATGGAGATGAGGAGACAGAGGAAGGTAGTGGAAAGGACTTCTTATTAGGAGGTGGTTGGTTAAGGGAAGCGGAATGGGGCGTAGACTCTGACTCGTCATGAGACGGGGTGATTGGAGGTAGGAAGGAATGAGAAATCTGCGGATAAGACATTCGGTGCTTCGAGCAGCCTGGAGGAACGGTGGACGAAGCCCAAGAAAAAGGGATAGATGAGAAGTTAGATCGTTTGGGAATCCAAATGTAGGTGTTACCCTGGTAATAGCCCTGAGCCTCCAAGAGAGCACGTGCCACCCAACACAAGGAAATTGTGGGCTTTGGAGGAGTTCGACGACGTCGACTCGATTGCCGATGCAACGGGTTTGAGGGTGGTGAAGGTGGAAATGGAGGTGGTGAGGGGAGGTGAGGTCGCCACTGGAAGTGAGGAAACTTCATAGGCGTGGGTTTTGAGGCGCGACTAACAGGAGTAGCATGGTGATGTTGGGCTTGCAGCAACTGATGAAATAAGGAACTACTGGACTGAGAAGGGGTGGGAAGAGGAATTGGTGTTGGCCCCGCAGAAAGATCCCCTTTACTGAAAGCAGAAACTACATGGGCACCTGGAAATTGCAATGTAATGCACTGATCAACATAGTTGATAGTGCATGGAACCTGATACTTGAAAGGTCGGCCCAAGAGAAATTCCTTGCCCACATCTTCGCGGTTCGAAAGAACATAAAAAAGAAGAGGGATGCTCTCAGATGCAATAGTAAGCAAAAGCTTACATTTACCCAAGAGCGAGTAAGGTTGGCCACCATAGGGATTAAGCTTAGTGTGAGTGGGTGTCAAGGTGGGTTGGCCCAAATCCATCCAGAGGTTATATGGAAGGGTGTTGAAGTCAGAACCTTCATCAATGAGAGCGTCAGTAGTGACCTGCTTGGCAGCAGTCAACTGGATTCGAAGGGAAGCCGAGGGAATCACAAGGTCATCCTCAGGGTCAAGTAAAGAAATGGAAACAGCTCGTACATTAAAAAATGAAGAGGAATTCTGTGTGGTGCTAAATGAAGCCAATTTATGAGCATCTGCCTTCTGCTCAAGTTGCTCATACCAGGTTTGTTCAGCCACCATGACCGCACTGACAGGAACATCATCAGAGTCATAGTCTACATCAGAATCGGTATCACTTGCATACTCAGTCGGGTCATCATCACAGTCACCATCCTCTTCTGTGGCCGAGTCATCCGGAGGCATCATGGAGACAAAAAGGTTATTATGATAATCGAACAAAACTTGATGAAGTTCAGTCCAATGCCATATGGGACACGTTAAAAGCTCTTCAAAGATCAGTAGGTTAGCCTCAGCCACATTCTTGAAGGCTGGTCTCCATGAGAAGAGGAGTTTACGGAGATCAAGGCGATCAGTAGGTACACGAAAACCTTTTGGCTTAGATGTGCATGATGGTCCAGCATGCATCATCAACAACGGCATAGAAGGAAGTTCATCAGGAATATCGAGCTTGTTTACAGGGGCTTCCTTAAGTCTATGTCGACTCAAACATCCACCCACCATGACGCCTCCTCAAAAATTCTTCCCCCCCCCCTCAACACACACCTTCTTTGTACTCTCCTTCTTTCGTGAAGGGCAACTCCAAGGTAGCAAGAATATGAAGCCAGTCCTGCTCATCTTTCGGACATGGAATATATTTGTTTAAGGGCTTCTGGGTTGGGGGACAGATGGTGTCACCATGCAACAGGCTGGAGATAGAATCTAGGTCGACTGAGGTAATCTTCCAGCTATCCATTTCAATGCGTACAGCCTCAGTACGATTTCCTAAAAAGACTAGACCATTGCCCCAATCTTCAATGAGTCGTGCATTACGCATCCAAGGTCGGCCAAGCAATAGGTCATAGTCAACGCCTTTCATGACTACAAATGTGACACAGAACTTAACACCAGCGATCTTCACCGGCCAGTCCTTCAACACGCCCAAGGGTCGGACCTTAGAACCATCGACGACGGTGAGATTAAAGTGGACAGGCTCAATTGGAGGGTTTCCCCACGTCTTAAGTACTGCTTGATTCACGATGCTGACACCAGCTCCAGTATCGATAATGCCTCTTCTCGTGGAATCACCAAGTGCTTCCACAGGGAGTACTGCATGTTGTTCAGTGCCCTCCCAGAACGTAGCAACTCCAAGAGCTACGAGGATGGGGGTAGGAGGGGAGCAAGGCAATGGATGTTGGGGGTCGTCCTCAATAGGCCGGGTCTCGGTGCTTCCATCAATCCAAGTCTTGAATGTTGTCCAAATGGTAGGATTGTTCTTGAAGAGCATGCTCAATGGGATGGAAACACTGGTAGAGGCTAAGGCAGCTAGCAACCCAGGGCCTACTTCATGATACTGTAACTTCCTTGGCTGACCTTGGGCAAGTGGTTGTGCACCAAGGTCGGTAGCGGGTCGTCCAAAGGTGTTAGGGCCAATTGTTGAGGCCAAGGGAAGTATGCTATTGATGCCATGTGGTTGCAAATTATCCTTGGCTTCTTCAGCCCTAATCTCAGCTTGAGCCTCTTCCACCAAATTCTTTATTTTGCTAATCAACTTAAGTTGATGCTCAGGATCGCGGTACTCACCTACTTTGGCTGAAGCAACCATTTTTGTGTGTGGAGCAGACGTGGCTTGCTCAGCACTCGAGGCAACTGTGGGAACTGAAGTCACCCCGTCACTCTTGAGTTTGAGAGCAGCACGCTTAGTTTTCTTCTTTGCATTCTTCTTTCCAATGATAGAGCCAGTAGCTAGAGATGGGCCAGGGATACTGACGCCACCCTGCTTAGCTTGTGCTCGGGTAATGGCATTAATCGGAATGGGAATCACATCCTTATCTTTTAGCATTTCTACTGCAAAGAGAGTCAAGGGAACAGTGGGAACAATAGCTTTGCTAGAGCTAGCTTTCCGCTTCGGGCAATCAGAATACATGTGAGTGATTCCACACTCAGGACACCTTTGATCAGATTCGTTCTCCTTTGATTGTTCTTGTTTTTGCGGGCAACGTGTGGAGATGTGACCAGGTTGGCCTCAAGTCCAGCAGGCAAGAGTCTCGCGGGGTTGTATCAAGCCGCGCCCTCAACCCCGTCCCAACATCATGATCGGGATTGAACTATAGTCCATGAGCACCACATTTCCTTCTTCGTCATAAGAGACAAATGGTTTGGTATAATCATTGTCCTCCATGACCTCTTCAACATAGTGGACAGGGGGATCACTAGGTGGGTGAGTTATGATAGGGCCCGGAGGCCGTGGGATGCCGGATGGGTTAATGTCAGCTCAAGGAGCTACAGGTCTATGGTCAGGAGGAGCAAGAAGAGCCATCTGCTGAGGTCTGGGGTATGGAAACCCACGATTTGCATAGGGTGCAGCATAGGGAAGCCGCCTAGGTGCTCTACAAGTAGAAGCTTTGTGACCAAACCGCCCACAATTTGTGCAGGTCCTACTCTGTCGAGCGCATTCCGATGGCAAGTGATCACCACCGCAATGTATGCACTGCACGTTTTGTCGGTACGGTCGAGGCTATCTGAATGAGTCGATCATTTTTAAGAGCTCTTGCTGTTGTTTCATCACATCAGCCATGAGATGCTGAGTCTGGGTGTTTCCTATCTCAAGTTTGCCTCTACTAGATTGGGATTCAGATTCTAGGCTTTTTCCTTTCTTGTCACGAGTTCTCTCCTTGTGTAGGTCTTCTATGCGGATTGCTTCATCTAAGACTCCATTGAGATTTGCTCGATCTAGCACGGAATTGCTAGCCAGTGCCTCATAGATCTTTTCATCACGGATACCCTTGATGAAAGCCTTCATGACTGCTTTAGCAGCTAGTTTTTCAGCTAGTGGGATTCTCTTGTAGAGGCCTTTTAATCGAGACACATAGTCTCTCATGCTCTCTTCGTCGTGTTGTTCAATATTCATGAGTCGGACAATTAAATTGTCCCCGTAGCCTGCCTCAGCAAATCGCTTTATGAAGAGAGTCTTAAGAGCTGCGAAGGAAGCCTTCTTAGCTGGATCGAGGTCAGTAAACCAAGTACGACCCTTCTCGCCCATGCAAAGCCCAAAGGCTTGAGCCTGCTTGGCATTGCCTATAAGGTTATTGGCCTCGCAAACTTGCTCAAATTGCTCTATGAAGCTGTATGGATCCTCGCCAGCACGATACTTATCAATTTGCTTGGCCATTAGGGGAACTTTGGCTTGGTCTCGTTGGGCAGGTGTATTACCCATTCCAGTAAGCAGTGTTTGAGCCATGTGAGCTCCCATAGTGAGCAAGTCGGTATGATCAAAGAGCCTGTGTTGGACGAGGTCCGTTAAAGTATTAGTGGATGATCGTGATGTTCCAGCATTCAGCAACATGCGCTTGATCCCATCCAGTTCGGTTTTCATGTTCAAAAGTTCTTGCTTTGTGTCCATGGTGTGTTCGAGGATCTTGCTAAAAGTACTAGTTCCTTGGTCTTTGAGGATCATGAGTTTTTCCTCAAGGTCTGCTGGGGAGAGTCGAGCACGATCAAAGCGTGCAGCTATTTGGTAGCTATCCAAGGACTCTCGGACATCTTGTGGAAGAGAGTCTAAAAATGTTGCTTCATCCATTGTGAAGGTTGTTGGGATAGTAAGAGTCTCGGGGCTAGGGCTCCGCTCCCTAGGAGGAGAGAGGATCACCTTGCCGTTTCGCAAGCGCATACAACTAAATCAATGAGAGGTTAACCTAGGTCTTAGCAATGGTCCTCAGTGAATGGTGGTTCAAATGTTTCAGAACGTCCGAATTGGTTGTTTTGTTGAGTTGTTGAGTGGGAGTGAAAAGTACCTGAAGGGTTCTCTCAATATTGGTCAAATACACACATTCTCTTCATCGTTTCCATTTTTAAAGAAAAACACTCGAAGTATGAAATCAAGCTTTCTTCCTTTCAAATACAATGTGCATGGGGACAAGCAATTCTGCCAAGTATCACAACCAGGTCATGATGACAATATGGCAAGTAAGGACGGCACTTGATACCAATACTTAAAGCAAGAGGTTCAAATTTAGAATGTGAGTAAAACAAGTAGGAGTGAAGCTTAAGGCATAGGTTAAGAGACTATGGGTGGGAATGTCAGTGAGAGTTAAGAGAGGATGAGTGAGTAGGGATGAGTGAGAGATGAGTGTGGAGAAGTAAGTGGGGGATTAGTGAGAGAGGAGTATGAGTGAGGGGTGATTGGTCCAAGTGATAATTAGGGTTTGTGAGGGATTAGGGTTGGGGTGGTACTAGTGAGTGATAAGAGGTGTTGTGAGTGAATAAGGTGCTAGGTGGGTGCGAATGAGTATGACCTAGGTGGTGCGAATGAGGTGGTGCGAATGAGTATGACCTAGGTGGTGTGAATGAGGTGGTGTGAATGCAAATGAGGTGTTGTGAATAAGTGTAACCTAGGTGGTGCGAATGCGAATGACCTAGGCGGTGCGAATGAGTGTGACCTAGGTGGTGCGAATGAGGTGGTGCGAATGAGTATGACCTAGGTGGTGCGAATGAGGAGATGCGAATGAGTATGACCTAGGTGGTGCGAATGAGGTGGTGCGAATGCAAACGAGGTGGTGTGAATGAATGTGACCTAGGTGGTGCGAATGAGTATGACCTAGGTGGTGCAAATGAGGTGTTGAGTGTTGAAATGACTTGTTTTTTGGCTGATTTTTGTTGTTTTTGAGAGCTGAAAGGTTGATTTTTTGAGATGATTGATTGATTTGGAAGTGGTTTGAGAGTGTTTTAGATGATATTGATTGTGTTTTGGAAGATCATGATGTTTGTTGGTGGTTCTGTGATGTTCTGATAGGTTCTGAATGGTTCTGTATACCTTCTGTTTTGTTCTGTTTTGGTCTGTTTTGTTCTGATTGTCTTCTGTAAGGAGGGATGAAGTATTGATTAATGAAGATTGAGATCTTGTGAAAGTTTATTGAATGGTTTGTGAGATTTTGGAATGTTTTGAGAATGAGTCATGTGGTTTTGATGATCTTCTGTAAGCTTCTGTAGGTCTTCTGTAGACTGTTCTGCTTCTGTTCTGTTCTGTACTGTAGCTGTTCTGGTACTATTCTGTATGCTTCTGTAAGTGTTCTGTGGAATGTATGTGTGACTTTGGGAAAGTTTTCAAACCTTGGAAAGAGGTGAATACAAGTGCAAAAGAGCTGAAGGAAGTGGAAGAAGTAGCTGCTGAAGACTCAAGAGAAGACTAGAGTGAAGTGACAGTAGTGAGCTGTGAAGAGACACTGTAGTGGTTCTGGTGACCCTTCATATCAGACATACCTCTTGGGAGGGGTATCCACGACCTAAGAGTGATTATTGAGAGTAATTTTTGAGAGATTGTAGTGAGGATATGATGTATTATTGATGGAGTGAGACAGAAAGAGAGTCAGAGATAGTCAATTCTACAAAAACAGAGTGATTATATATGAGAGATTGAGAGAGAAGACTATGAAGATGAATACTATGTGATGTATTTCCATTCAAAAATGGTGTACTTCTTTTCTTTCTTTGTTCTATTGATGGATTTTGTGAAGATGTTGAAGAATATGGCTGATTCTATTAAATCCGTGGGAGATCTACATGATGCTGTATGAAGATTTGTTGTGCCTGGTGTTCTTTTCTTCATTGTGACAATATGAAACATGATAAAAAAGCTTGTTGATGTTACAAGATAGATTTTCTTGCAAGAGAATTCCCTTTTCCTTGGTGTTCCTCTCGGGGCTCCATGTTTTTGGTGCGCAGCCGGGGAAACTTGCCATCAACAAGCACCAAAAGAGGCTGAAAATGAAGGAAATGGCATTGTCAAGAATAGAAGAATTCAATGGATGTTTGTAAAGTTCCTTCTTCCACTGAAGAGTTGGAATTCCTCATAATCAAAGCCACTTTCCACAAG
Source organism: Lygodium microphyllum (assembly GCF_053477565.2). Lineage (NCBI taxonomy): Eukaryota > Viridiplantae > Streptophyta > Polypodiopsida > Schizaeales > Lygodiaceae > Lygodium > Lygodium microphyllum. The sequence continues at coordinate 100,003,739 of NC_141161.1, forward strand.
AAGTTCATTCCACAATGGCGGAAACACATCACCATCATGATGCATGCTCTATGTGGTGGACAATTTCCTCTTCCTGTTGAAGCAGCAGAAACTTGCATCTTGGTGGCAAACTGTTTGGGAACAAACTGAAGAACAGAAATAGAGAGAATGAACATCCATGGAAGATTTGGCATTCATTGAGAATTTTCCAGACAACATCAAGTGGGAGATTGTGAAGAAGCTTCAGGAGTCTTGGTCTGTAGAGGTTCACAAGGACAAGAAGGAAAAGAGTTGGAATTTGTTCGTGGACGCTCAACAGCAAGATACATGGGATGCTTGGTGTACTGATAATCTTCTATTTGTTCAATTAGCAACTCACTGGAAGTTGGTAGACAGAGTGTTTTTCACAACATACACTGTTGAAACCATCAGAAGCTGGCATTACTATGATGATGGCACCACCACAATGCTCAGACGTATGCACTTTGACACCTTCAGAACCGAATACCTTCCTTTGTGCAGTGGCATGAAAGCAGAATTCAGGGACGTTGAAAAGAAAGAAGTAGAAGAAATGTTGGCAAGAGAGTCCTCCAGAGACTGAAGCCTTCTGTTAACCCTCTGTGGAGTACTAACAACATAGTGGAGCCAACCCCCTGATGAATGACGCAATAAAAAGGCAAGCGTTAGAACGAGTCCAGAGGTACGTGAGAAGAGAGAAAGCAAAAATCAAGGCTGAGAGCGAGCTCGCAGCAGAAGCCGCCTTTGACACCCTTGCGGAACTCCTTACAGAAGTCCCAATGGCACATCAAGCCCTTCCTCCTCCTGCTGGAGGTCCACTTCCAAGCCAGATCCGTCCTGGAAATATTGATGACAGACCAGCGAATGTAGTCCCATTGCCAGTTTTTAAGGGAGAGTACAATGAAGACCCCGATCTTCATGTAGCAGAGTTTATGGTAGCGTGTGTGGCTAACAATGCCAGAACCCCTGAGCATTGGTTAGCAATATTCCTGGCCATTTTCAAGGGCGCGGCGTTTCAGTGGTATGAGAGACAAGCAGCAGGAACTTTTGGCACATGGGACGACCTGAAGTTGGCCTTCCTCACTAAATTCAGGCGTGAAGGTTTTGAAGAGCGGATGAGAGAGGAATTTATGAACCTAAGTAAGTCCTCTGGAGAAAGAGTGGAAGCCTATGTCTCACGAATAGAATCCATCCTGAAGAGATGGACTAACCATAATCTAGATGATGGCATTCAGAAGGGAGTGTTTCTCAGAGGATTACAACCAGAAGTCCGTAAGTTTGTGGAGCTGCAAAGACCAGCCACCCTGCAAGCTGCAACAGAAGGAGCAAGACTGTACGATGAAGTGGAAGCTAGATTAGCGATGAATACAGGAAGAGGAGTCCTACCTCCTCTGATGTCAGGAATGATGTATCCACCAAATGCAGTTCCAGGGACTGTTCCCTATCCCTACCAACAGATGCCCCCGGTATCACAGTACAGTGCACCAAATCTACAGTGGCCACAATCCATGCCTCAAATGATGGCTCAACCGCAACAACAATGGTCCCAACCAATTTCCTCAATGACAAATCAGCAGCAACAGTGGAACCCTACCAACTGGAGCCAACAGTTCAAACAGGAGCTCTAAATCAGAACCAGAACAGAGACCCCTCTATACCAGCCCAACCAGTTTATGCAGTGATTACAGAGACTCCTCAAAACCATCCTGTCAGTACCTCCGGAGGAGAAAGCTTGAAGGATTACTTATCCAACTCAGTTGCAAACATCAAAAAGGAGTTGATGGATGTGATTACAGAACAACTACAGACGTTGAAAGTGAATACCGCAAGCATATCCAATGTTGCGGGAGCAGGAAGAGATGTGATGCGGTCAAATACTTGGTGTGGTAAGTGTCATCAAGCAGGCCATTTAGCCATTGAATGTACACGGAAACCAACCATCCCTGGAGCCTTCTGTTCCTACTGTTTGCGGAAGAATCATACAGAGGACATTTGCTCTCTGAAGGAGATGCATGATAGGAGAAGGAAGGAAGAAGACGCAAGATTCAACTTGCTGGAATCCAAAATGACAACACAAGATATTGGACCCAACCTAGAGAGTTTGGTCCTAATTTCGGACCCAGAAGATTTCCCTCTCAAAGTTACAGAGGAAGACAGTCTGGCGGTGGTCAGAGATCAGAAGTGGAATGTTACAGATGCGGAGAAAAGGGACACATTTCACCAAATTGTCCAAATCCTCGAAGGCCAGTGGATTACAAGCCCTTATGCAGTCGATGCAAAGGAGAAGGCCACACTCCAAAAGACTGTCCAAGCCTAGCCCCAGTGAAAAACGGTGCTACTGATAGTCCGTCCAAGGCCCAAGAGCCTACCTCCAATTTAGTGGAATTGGAAGTTGCTGCCATCATGCGTGCAAAGCAGAAGGAACCACCTATCCAGAAAGAAAATAACCCTCCTGCCAGAACAGTGAAGTTCAATCTTCCACCAGAAGAACAGAACAGAACAGAGCCTAACAGTGCCGTACAGAGCACTACAGTGCCACAGAGAGTTACAGAGACAGTTACAGAGACAGGACCAGAGGTCCAGGAGACAGAAGAGGAGGAAGTGCCACAAGAGGCAGAAGAAGTTCCTGTAATTCCTCTGATGGAAGAAAGAGGGAAAATGAAAATGGGTGTTGCCCCATTCCCTAATCGGTTAGAGAAGCCAGTGGATCCTATTAAGGAATACGATCTAGTCAGAGATCTAGATACCTTTAAACCAAACCTCACATTTCGACAATTATTGATGTTGTCCCCCAGTTGCCGGAAAAGGTTCAAAAGTATACTGATAAAAAGACGTGGTTTAAGGATTGCTCCTTCAACAGTGACAAAGTCCAACAAGGCTCCAGAGCCTGTAAAAGGAGTGGATGTGGCTAATGCTTTTCTAGATCCGGGTACTCCAGAGACTAGCGTGTGGATAGAAGGCTACTTCATTGCAAATGCACTGATTGATGGAGGTTCATCAGTAAACATTATGACGGATGTGACGATGAAGGATCTAGGCTTACAAGGTGTGCAACCAACCCAATGGCTCATCAGACTGGCGGATCAGAGTAGAATCAAGCCTTTGGGCATTCTCCCATATGTGAAGACTACAGTGACTGGAAAAGATTATTGGCTAACGTATTTGGTGGTGAAGCCAAACTCTTATGGTACATCCTATCCTCTGTTACTGGGCAGACCATGGCTTTTTGAAGCCAGAGCAAGGACGGATTGGTTCAAAGGAACCTTGACCTTGGGCAGAGAACCCAATAAAGTGGTGCTGAAACTGTATGGTTCTCAAAAAGGACATGGATCCACCTCCTTGGAATTATCTTCTGACTCCCCTAATGAGGCTACAGATGGAACGTCAGTAGACGAAGATGCTGTCAAACAGATCCTTCCCAAGAAAACAGTGGCACATTCCTTAACAGTGGATACTGTAAGCCGACTTCCAAAAGATGCAAAGCCATTATCAATGGGGGAATACTTCCTGCCTGAACCAGGAATGACTTCTGAAATCACTTCTGACAGTGAGAGAAGCATGGATGTACTGCTCTCCCTGTTACATGGCCACAGCAGAAGCAGAGACAGAGGCAGGAGAGGAAACAGAGAATCTATTCTTCTGTTACAGAGCTCCTACAGAGACAGAAGCAGAGACAGAGACAGAAGCAGAAGCAGAAGCAGAGACAGAGACAGAAGAGGATAGATATGATATGGACGAAGAAGATTATGAAAGTGAGCCAGAAGAATCTATCCCATCTGAAGAGGATACATTTGAGGAAGAAGTTCCAGAAGCATAAAAAACAGACGACCTCATGCTATGGGACAGCATGGTGATGGTACCATTTGGTCTGGTAAATGGATCTTCTCATATGAAAAACCTTTATAAGACGTGGATTAAGAAGAACAAGCCGTCTTTCAGCAGTGGCTCATGCCGTCCTAACCCATCTTTGCCAAAGAAAGATGATGATGATGCACCGTGCTAACAAGCGCCAGTCCCACCAATCCAATAGGCATCAGAGGGTCCCTGTTATGTGACGTTCCTGGATGTGTCATCATCAGAAGATGAGTCCTCAAGCCAAGAGGTAATTAATTTTGACACCAAACCCGAAACGGCTCTTATCCCATTCCAACATCTTAAGGAGCAACCTAAGTCTCCACCAAAAGAAGAAGTTGGTTCTAGTGGGACATCAGAAGAGGACACCACTCCCTTGAAGGAGTCAGATCTCTACCCAGAAGCAGTCCGCGGGACCTTCATCCGTGAAGTAGAAGGTGAAAGGCAGTTAACCTTTGTGGATGCTGAAGGCACTGAACGCCACTTGAAGGTGGGTAGCAGTCTCCCAGAAGTGGAGTTGTCAACCTTGTACAACTTGTTGAAAGAAAATTTGGACGTGTTTGCGTGGTCCTACAAAGACCTAAAAGGGATTGATCCCACAATATGTCAACATCATATTGACTTGGAGGCTGATGCCAAGCCAGTACGGCAACGACAGAGGCGAATGAACCCGAATTATTCCACATTGGTGAAAGCGGAGCTGCTGAAGCTTCTGGAAGCTGAGTTCATCTATCCAGTGGCAAATAGTGAATGGGTTTCACCCATCGTGGTTGTACCCAAGAAGAATGGCAAATTGCGAATATGTGTGGATTTTCGAAAGCTTAATTCCAAGACAAAGAAGGATCACTTTCCAATCCCTTTCACAGACCAACTGTTGGACACAGTGGCAGGACATGAGCTTTATTCTCTTCTGGATGGATTCAGCGGATACAATCAAGTCCAAATCGCAGAAGAAGACCAATCCAAAACAACCTTCACCACAGAATGGGGGACCTATGCTTACCGAGTGATGCCCTTTGGGCTCTGCAATGCCCCTGCTACTTTCCAACGAGTCATGATGGCTGCATTTCAGAATCATCTGCATGACTTTATCGAGGTATATTTGGATGACTTCTGTGTCTATAGTTTGATCAGTGAACATTGGGGACATTTGGAACAATGCTTTGACCGATGCCGGGAGTATGGGATTTCCCTCAACCCCGACAAATGCATCTTTAGGGTCTCTTCTGGAGTTCTGTTGGGCCACATTGTCTCTGCACAAGGGATATCAACAGACCCTGCAAAGATTGAAAAGATCGCAGCTCTGACAGCACCCACCAACCTCAAACAGTTGAGGGGATTTCTAGGCCATGTGGGTTACTACAGGAGGTTCATAGCCCACTTTGCAACAAAGGCAACTTCCTTGCACAAGCTCCTGAGGAAAGATGCGGAGTTTACTTGGACAGAAGAATGTGACAAAGCCTTCCACACTCTGAAGCAGTGTCTGATAGAGGCACCCATTCTGCAACCTCCTGATTAGACGAAAGAGTTCCATGTACACACTGATGCATCAATTGAAGGCTTAGGTGCTGTCCTCTGCCAAAAGGGCTCCTCGAAGTTGGATCAACCAATCTATTATGCAAGCCAAAAAGTCACTGATAGGGAACGGAACTATACAGTGACCGAGCTGGAGTGCTTGGCAATGGTGTTTGCCCTGGAGAAGTTTCGCCATTACCTCCTATCTACCCACTTTAAATTTTATGTGGATCATGAGGCCCTGTCCTTCTTGATGAACAAAGCAGATGTGAAAGGACGAATGATGAGATGGCTCCTTTTATTCCAGGAGTTCGACTTTGAGGTGATTACTAAGCCTGGTCGTTCCCATGTTCTGGCTGATCATCTGTCGCGTATCCCACAAACTGCAGACGAGGAGCAGGATGATCCAGACCTCCCTGATGCTTCCCTGTTCTTGGTAGAAATGGTCACTCCCTGGTATGCAGACATTGCCAATCTGCTGGCAACCCAACAGTACCCTCCGGGTATTTCTAGTCGGGAAAGGAAGAAGCTCATGCTAGAATGAGCCCCATACACCCTGCTAGGTGGTGCACTGTACAAGAAAGGCAAAGATGAAGTGCTCCGAAGATGTGTTGCAGGAAATGAGATTGGAATTGGTCTGAAGGCTTGCCATGACGAGCCATGTGGAGGTCACTTTGCAGGAGAAGCTACAGCCAGGAAGGCTCTGCTAGCAGGATATTGGTGGCCTACAATTCACAAGGATGCCTATGATTACTGTAAAAGATGTGATGCTTGTCAAAGAATGGGGAAACCCACGAAGACAAGTGCCATGCCACTGCAACCTATCCTTCCCGTAAAGCCATTTGAGAAGTGGGGCATTGACTTCGTAGGTCCAATCGATCCTCCTACCAGAAGGAAACAGAACAGATACATCCTCGTATGTACAGATTATGTCACAAAGTGGTGTGAAGCTAAAGCCCTAAAGTGGGACGATGGTAACAGCGTGGCCCTGTTCATGTACGAGAATATCATCACCCGTTTTGGCAGTCCCTTAGAGATGGTAAGTGACAGAGGCACTCATTTTCTCAACAAAGTCATGGAAGAGTTGACAGAGTTGTATAAGATCCGCCATCGCAAGTCCACTCCTTATTACCCTAGAGCCAACGGCCAAGTCGAAGTCACCAATCGCATCCTCTGCTCGATTCTGACAAGAACAATTGCTGCACATCGTCGTGATTGGGACGATCGACTTACAGAGGCCCTCTCGGCATATAGAACCTCCCATAAAGCAGCAACGGGACAGACACCCTTCCAGCTGGTGTATGGTACAGAAGCTGTTTTTCCTATTGAACTGGAATTACCCTCTTTGAGAGTGGCCATCAAAGAGCGTTTGGGGGAGGATGATTCACTGCAATGCCGTCTCCTGCACTTGGAATGTTTGGACGAAATTCGTAGGATGGCTCTACAGTGCATGGAAGCCACGCAAGCTCGACATAAGGCTTACCATGACAGTTTCATCAAGCACAAGGAGTTCAAAGAAGGTGATTTGGTCCTAGCCTATGATTCACGCTTTGGCAAGTTTCCTGGCAAGCTCCAGCAGCGGTGGATGGGCCCCTATAAGGTACTTGCAGTCAACCCTAATGGCTCTGTCCAAGTACAGACCGTGGATGCCTCTGATGATCCCTTTCTGATCAACGGATATCGCTTGAAGAAGTACTTCCCTCCTTGGGGATCTTGACAATTACGGACACTTGATCCTTTCCCTCGTTGGCGCGGCATTGTACTTCTTATGATGCTACTTCTGATAGCCGTTCTTCAGTCAATCCTGATGAAGTGGACGCAACCCTCTATCTCCTCAAACCCCCCTTCCAGCCTTGATCTCTTATCCTCTATTTTCCACCAGCGACAGTGGCGAGGTGGGTTCTGACACATGGTCTTTCCACCATTCCCTTGTTCAATTTGAAGAAAAAAAAAGAGAGAAAAAAAACAAAACATATCGGTTATGGGAGAAAAGGACTTAGGTCCATGTCATGCCGACCTATTCTTCGAGAAAAGGTGGAAACACCCTCGGGAATAGGGAAAAATAAGAAAAAGAAAAAGAAAACCAAAGAAGCAAGAAAAAAAAACAAACAAACAAATCTGTTATGAGAGAAAAGGAAGCAATTCCCTGTCATAGCAGGCCTCATTCCAAGACAAGGTGGTAAACACCCTTGGGTGAGAAGCTGGCTGTGGAAAAGGTGGTAACACCCAGCAGTCCAGAAAGTGGATTCATTGATTGATATCCCTAGGATTCAATTCCGAAGCTACCTCCCTTGGTACGATGTGTCATGGGTCTCTCTGCAAAGCGTCTAACTGTCCTCTAGCAGACAACATGTTCCTATCCAATACAATAATCGATTTGATGGCTACCTCCCTGGGTACGCCTCTTCAACAACTGATGACACGATCTTCATCGACAACCCCTTGAGTGATGTGAGCTTTCATCCTAACCGGATGGGGAAGTGAGTACGGTTGCCCTCTGTATCTATCAACAGAGAGTGAGACAGAGGGTGGGGCGAGAGACCAGTCTTTTCCCTTCAAATCAAATGAGAGGTGAGAAGTGTGAATGAAGTGTTGCACGCACGGGATGGACCTCTCAATGCACAAAGCACGATTTGTTTCTGTGCACTGCACCATAAGGCTCCCTTGCCTTCCTTCTCGCACCGTATGCCGGCACAGGGCAAGATGCACAGTTGCACCATCAAATGCGCACAAGGCATACAACCTTTGCACAAGTGACTGTGAGGATTACATCAATGGGTTTCAGGAAAATGCTGCCCTCCTGTATTTATCAACAGAGAGTGAGACAGAGGGTGGGTTGAGTTTGACTGGAGTTTCTTCAATCACTTACCGAGAGGTGCGTTTGAGGAACGTTACGACACTTGGAGTCAGGTATGTTCCACTTTCCCTATGCACCCACGGGATGGGTCTTTGCCGTCATCACAAGACATGTCACCCTGTTCTGTACACTGCACTGTAAGGCTCCCTTGCCTTCCTCCTTGCAAAGGTCTTAAGTGTGGGGATGCGTCCCTGCGCGTCTCCCGTGCATACTTTTCTACATATGCCTTACCCTGCTCATGCATGTATACCATGACTTGCTTTTACCCTAAATGGGGTCCCTTCCCATCCACTCGGTTATGTTCCACCCACCTTTGGGGCTGTTCCCTTGCAGTTTTCCTTCATTCCTTGATTTTGATGTTTTTCCATGTGAATGTATCCTATGTTTCCCATAGTCCAAATCCAACCTTATAGCCCTGTTCCCCCCATTGAACTGACCATTTTTCCTTTTTACCTACCCCTGTTCCGGTGCACGGTTTTTGAGTTATTAATTTTTGAAGCCTTTTGTGCAATTTAGCCGGTTTTCCATGTGAAAGTGCTTTTCTTGCTTCCGAATCATGCTCTGACATCATAGCCCTGACCAGCGCTTTTCCCCTGACATTTTTTCTTTTTATTCCGCATCATTTCGATACACGGTTTGTCCGTTATTAATTTTCCGGGTTTTCACGACTTTTTCGTGTGTATTTTTGCTATTTTTCCATGTGAACCTGCCCTATTTGCATCGGAATTCCGATTTGATTTGACAGCCATGTCCCCTGTATCTTCCCCTACCTTTTTTCTTTTTCCTCCACCCTTTTTTGACTTCCGGATTTTTACTTATTAATTTTTAAATAAGTTTTCGGGAGTATTTTTGGAGTTTTTCGCATGTGAACCCCTCCTACTTCCGCCGGAACTACGGTTTAATGTGATCACCCTGTGCCACTCCTTCCTGCGGATATTTTTCCTTCTTACTGCATGTCTTTCCGGCGAACGGTTCGTCCGATATTAATTTCTGATCCCATTTTCGGGTTTGTTTTTTGGGTTTTTCCCATGTGAACGCGTATTATCTCCGTCAGAATTATGTTTTGATGTGCTAAGATTGTCGAGCACATCTTTCTGCACAGTTTTCCTTTTTTCTACACCTCATTCCGATGCACGGATCTTTTGATATTAATTTTTAATTCGGATTTTTGGTTCGTTTTTTGTGTTTTTTGCACGTGACCGCCCTTACCCTCCCGAAACCTCCTTCATATATTTTTCTTGTTTTCCCTCTGTCGTCGTGCCCACTTTTTGTTTTTACGCTATTTCGTTTTAACGTCCGGATTGGGAGTTATTAATTTTTCTTTATTTTTACGTTTTTTCTCGCGCTCGTTTTGCGCGTGAACGCGCCCTTTTTCGCTTTTTCGAGTTTCCACGGGCCCCGGTCGTGTCCGCGTAACCCGTACCGTCTTCCCCGTGTCATTTCAATCCCGTCACTGCAAATTTTTTTACCCCGCCCCACGCACGAGCGCGGGACGGGGGTACGCCCCCATGGGCCCCCACCCCTTTCCCCTAACTGCCCACCCCTTCCCCCCAACCGCCCTTCTCTCTCTTTCTCTCTCTCCCTTTCTTTCTCTCTCTCTGTGCGTCTTCTTCTTCTTTTCCCTCCCTTCCTCCTCCCGCCAGCGACCTCCCTCCCTTCCTCCTCTCGCCAGCGACCTCCCTCCCTTCCTCCTCTCGCCAGCGACCTCTCCCCTACCCCAGCGCCCATCGCCGCCTCCTCCTTCCCCTACCCCCAGCCCCCCATCCTTCCCTTCCTCCTCTCGCCAGTGCCGCCTCCGTCCCACCCTCCCTCCTCGTCATCCTCCTCTGTCCGCGCCTTCCTCTCGCCAGCGCCCCCTCCGTCCCACCCTCCCTCCTCGTCATCCTCCTCTGGCCGCGCCTTCCTCTCGCCAGCGCCGCCTCTGTCCTACCCTCCCTCCTCGTCATCCTCCTCTGGCCGCGCCCTCCTCCCGCAGCGCCGCCCCGGAGCCGCTTCGTCGCCGAGCCGTTTCGTCGCCGCCGGCAGTGCCCCGCAGCGCCGCCTCTGCGCCGTCGTCGCTACCGCCCTGCCGCCAGACGCCGCCAGCCCGCCGCCACCTTCCTGCTCCACCTCCTCTCTAACCCTCCTTAGGTTAGTTCTACTAACTTTAGTTAGTTCAACTAACCCTAATTAAGTTAATCTAACCCTAATTAAGTTAATCTCACCCTAATTAACTTACACTAACCCTAAAGTAGTTAGTCTAATCCCCCTAGTCACCCTAACCTAACCCACCCCCTAACCAACTAACCTTAGGTTAGTTCCCACTGCCCAAACTTACCCTAACTAACCTAACTTAGTTGACTGACCTAACTTAGTTAACTAACCTAACTTAGTTGACTAACCTAACTTCGTTGACTAACCTAACTTAGTTGACTAACCTAACTCAGTTGACTAACCCAGCCTAGTTGACTAACCTAAGCAACCTTGACTAACTTGACTTGACTTAGGTAGACTAACATGACTTACCCCACTAACCAGACTTAACTGACTTATGCCTCACTGACTTATCTGATTAATGTGATTTAGGTGATTTAACTAATCACTACATTAATTTTTCCATACAAAAAATTTAGAAAAATTTCTAAAAATTCCTTTTGCCTTTTGCCAATTTTTGGGAGTTTGTCCGCTGGACATTACCCACCCCACAATTTCTGAAAATTCCACATTTCCTAAATTTACCCCTAAATTGCCTATAAATGTAGAAAATTTATTTAAAAATCGTACAAAATTCTAAAAATTTCTAAATAATTTCTCAAAAATTCCCCTCGCCTCCCTTGATCATTTTCCATCTATTCAACCATAAAAAATCACAACTTAACACAAAACAAAAATAAAACAAAAACTAAATAAATTAAAAATAAAAATAACAAATAAAAATAAAAATAAACAACCAACACAAACCCAATCCACACATCCACTAAGGTGTTGTTGTTGTTGTTTCATCAGTGATCTTTACTTTTCCTTTCTTGGATTCACTTCTTTTGGTGGACTCTTCCGTGCGCATTTCTGCATTACATCCACACCACTTCCAAGTATTTATTTTATGTGCTTTATTTATTTTCATTTCCCCCTTAATCACAAATTAATTGTTAAAATGAATTCTTTAATTCACCCACAATTTCCACGCGCATTCGCGCTAAACACACATACTTTTTAAATTAAAATCAACCAGCCGTTCACTTAGCACGCGCTACGTGCGCTAAAGAGGCACTTTAAATTTTTAATTAAAATAAACCAGCCGTCACATGAGCACGCGCTGGCAAAAAAACGCTCCACATCACCTTAATTTGTAATCAATGAATTGCATTTAGAGACCCCGTCAGGAATCGAAGTCCGGGAATCGAATAACTGCACCGTTTTAACCTAATAATTGGTAATTAAATTTATAATAAGGAACCGCCGTTTTCTTGTTAAGGTTTATCACCTAATAAAAATTCACCCATTTTTAATAATTAATTAAAATCAACCCTTCATTAAATTAATTCCCCCTCACTGCACTTAATTCCCCTTTTTAATGAATCGTTTCGTGGGATGGGTATGCGTTGTCATTAGAGTTATTTTCCATGGTCCAGTCTTGGTTCTATCACAGATGTAGTTTTGATATGTGTCGGATATGGTATGGTTTTTGTTTCATGTCTTTGTTACGGTTACGGGTACGGTATGCAGTTTTTTCTTTTATTGCCTGCTACGGGATTCTGGGTGTTTGTCTGATGCATCGCATGAAGCTTTCGGTCGCATTTGTCTCAAGGTCATGTCAAATTTTTTCTAGGATGTGGTTTGCTTGGGGTTAGTTGGTCGTGTCCCGTTTTATTGGTTATTCTCTTATCCTTGGTTTTTTGTCTGTTGCTTTGCAGGCATTCTCCTTGATTGTCTGTGTTTGTGGTGTGTGTGTAACCATCTGAATGGCGCCTTCTCATGCTCCTCCCCCTATCCAGTACGTCCCATTAGTTAGTAGGGATTACTCTTCCCTACTTACTTTTGAGCCTCTTACGAAGGCGGGACTTGCTGCTTTTGTGGCCACTTCTTTTCCATTACTTCCAGAGGATCCGTCCTTATGTGATGAGTTCCTGGCCTCTTATAGCAAGAAGACAGGCGTAGTCCAAGGAATGTCTATGACTTTGACATCTCGAGGCTTAGGGAAGGCTCTGTCTCTTCCCTTCAAAGGAGAACCTTTTGTGACCACTCGTCAGCTCTTCTCTAATGAAGAGATTCTCAAGCTGTTGTAGAAGCAGACAAGGGAAGTCCTTGATGTTAAGAAAGTGATAAACTCTTCAAGAGTTTCTTTTTCTATGATTACTGATCCCGTATGGAAGACAATGTGTCAGTTCCTTCAGGACAGGTTTATGCCTGCCAAAACGCCATCCCACTATTTGTCCAAAGAGCTTTTCACAGCTTCCAGGATGGTGCTGAAAGGAGTTGTTATTGATTGGAGCACTTACCTCCTTACTAAAATGGATCAGCATTTTGTTAAAGTCACCAGGGGTAATGTTACCAATGTTACATACGGATCATATTTGTCTGCCTTCTTGACCTATTCAGGTTTACAGAAGACTGTGCCTCCACCTCCTCCATTAGATCCAATACCTCCTCCTCCACCTTCAGAAGAGTCAGCACCCATTGACATAGAGGATGATGATTCTCCGCCTCCCCTGGTCATACAGCGCAAAAGCTTGAAGAGGGTAGCGGATAAAGCCCCTTCTGTACTTCCTTCAGTACCTATCCCTGCTACTTCTGGCAGTGACCTCCCTGGATATCTCACTTGCAATAACCTGTTCAGAGCACATCGAGAAGGATCCTTGGAGATCTCAGTTCCTTCCCTGAACAGTCTCGTCTCAGGAGATGCCATTCCTTTCCTCTGCAAGGATATTCAAAGTTCCATTGAGTTGTCAGTGACAGCCTGTGTTCAACAGCTGTACGCATCTTTCTATGAAGAGCTCATGCAGTCCAAAGACCAGTTGCATAAGGCAACATCTGAGTTAGCTTCTGCTAAGGATACCCTAGCATATTTATTTAAGCAAATGGAACAGCAAACCCAACTGGTTGCCACCCAAAGCGATGAGATTTCTTCATTGAAGACCCAGTTACTCGAGGCTCAATCCCAGGTTACTAGCCTTTCAGAGGAGAAGGAGAGGATGTCCAGAGAAGCGAAAGAATTCCATGCTATCTTAGATGACAAGCTTTCAGCTTTACAAATGGCTAATGACACAGTGGCCAACCAAGCCTCCCACATCAAGCAGTTGCAAGATCAGCTTGCAAAGTCCCGCTCTGTTCCTCCAAGCCCTCCTGTTCCATTAATTCCTTCTCTTTCACAGCAGGATTTGGCTGCCCTACAGAGACAGGCTACTTTGTGCCCTCTATTCCAAGATAAAGTGGAGAGATTGCAGTCCAGAATGGACTTGTTATGGTCTACCTTTGAGCAGTTTCAGGAATATGTCTTACCTGACCATTCTTTCTTTGTCCACTACCACTTACAGAAGTTGGTCTTCTATATGAAGCTTTCCACGATGGATTTACCTTTTCCAGAGGATGGTTGGAGTGGGGCTTGGTCTGGTGAGTTGTTGACAGAGGTAGTCAGAATGGTCTTTGAAGATTCTGTCACGCCAGATACCATATTGATGTCATACATGTATCTCCGAGGAGATTTGTTAATTCCAAATGAGGTAGATATGGCATGGTATGTGGGGGATGTGGTCTTACAGGCTGTTTTATATGTCAATCATTTGGAGTTGCGCATAGCTGATATGTTCCAAAGTTATTCCTCCAAAGTAGCTGATTGTCAGGATAGTTCGTGGCATCCCATGATTGATTCGGTGGTCCTAAATCAAAGACAAAACACATCTCCTACCTTTGCCCAGAGTACTAACCAACTGAGGATGGATCTCTTAACCTATCTTTCCAAACATAATCCATTTGATGCTACCTTCTTTGATGCCTATCATAGACGATCTCTCTTGGGACCTTCTGTTCCTACTCTCCTCTATTACCAACAAATGGCTCACCGCTATGCTATATATATTTCCCTTTGTCAATCTAATTCCACAATTATTTTACCCCTTCTTTTCCAACCTTCAAATTTCCTTGAAATTCCTATTTTCACTTACTGTTCCTTTATTGAGGATAGGGTATTTTCCCCTTCTCCACCCTGTCCTTCACCCCTCATAAATGTACCCTCCACATTTCCTATTTATCAGTTAACACCTTTCCTTAGTGATTCCTTACAAATTTCTGCCACTCCTTCTTTAACATTTTCTTCCTTTTATGATTTTTCCTATCCTTCCCTTCATCCACTTTCCCTTATTCCACTACCCTCTCCTAACACTTCCATATCTCAACCACCTCAGTTGGTTAGTGACAGTGACGGTTTTGATAATCAGATTTCCAGAAGAAGGGGATGGAGTTCAGATGATTGCCTTACAGGACCGTAGATTAATTGGCCAGTAATTCCAGGGGAATGGACAGCTTCCAGTCAAGCTTATCAAAACTATGTTCATTTTGCCCAACAGTATTCACAGTCTGCAGATCCCTCAGTGAGATTAACTGCTCACTTTGCTTGGTACCTGGCGTATATGCATAGGCACTCTCATACTGATTCAAAGCCTATTTCAAAGTTGTGCATGAATGTCAATGTTAGTATTTTCATGCCCTCTGTTTGCCTAGCAGATACTTGGTCCTGTTGGAAAGGATGTGCTGTCTCCAATTTTTTCAAAATCCTCCTAAAAACTTTGTAGATGAATCATTATCTATGGATCGATTCCAACAACATCAATCTTTTAAGAGGGATCATCTTCATTGATACCTTTCCAATGTATGGTGGAAGCTTTTCATTAAAAAAAAAACTCTCTTTTTGAAGAAGTCATTCAGATGGTTGTGTTGTGTATTAGTGTTTGTGTTGTGAGTTCATTTATGTCAAACGAACGTGGTGGTTTCCTATTGGATTTCGTGTACGAGCTATGTTTTGGAGATTTGTAGAGATGGGGTCGTGGTTGGAGAGTTGAAGCTGATGCTGAAGAAGAAGAAGCAAACTCTTATATCCTTTACAAATTTGTGGAGATTTTTAGTTTGATCAGAGGTGTTAATGTATAAAGGGTTTTCCTTTCTTTGTATTTTTCTATCAGAAACAGGTTATAAGTTGGGGTCGTGGTGGATGGATTCTTTGTGAAAAGATATTGAAGATCAAAGTTGAGCTTTTCCCTGAACTTGTATTCCCTTTTTCCTGGGTCGCGAGGACGCTTCCTTATTAAGTGTGGGGATATGTTGAGTGTTGAAATGACTTGTTTTTTGGCTGATTTTTGTTGTTTTTGAGAGCTGAATGGTTGATTTTTTTAGATGATTGATTGATTTGAAAGTGGTTTGAGAGTGTTTTAGATGATATTGATTGTGTTTTGGAAGATCATGATGTTTGTTGGTGGTTCTGTGATGTTCTGATAGGTTCTGAATGGTTCTCTATACCTTCTGTTTTGTTCTGTTTTGGTCTGTTTTGTTCTGATTGTCTTCTGTAAGGAGGGATGAAGTATTGATTAATGAAGATTGAGATCTTGTGAAAGTTTATTGAATGGTTTGTGAGAGTTTGGAATGGTTTGAGAATGAGTCATGTGGTTTTGATGATCTTCTGTAAGCTTCTGTAGGTCTTCTGTAGACTGTTCTGCTTCTGTTCTATTCTGTACTGTAGCTATTCTGGTACTGTTCTGTAGACTGTTCTGTATGCTTCTGTAAGTGTTCTGTGGAATGTATGTGTGACTTTGGGAAAGTTTTCAAACCTTGGAAAGAGGTGAATACAAGTGCAAAAGAGCTGAAGGAAGTGGAAGAAGTAGCTGTTGAAGACTCAAGAGAAGACTAGAGTGAAGTGACAGTAGTGAGCTGTGAAGAGACACTGTAGTGGTTCTGGTGACCCTTCATATCAGACATACCTCTTGGGAGGGGTATCCACGACCTAAGAGTGATTATTGAGAGTAATGTTTGAGAGATTGTAGTGAGGATATGATGTATTATTGATGGAGTGAGACAGAAAGAGAGTCAGAGATAGTCAATTCTACAAAAACAGAGTGATTGTATATGAGAGATTGAGAGAGAAGACTATGAAGATATTGAAGATGAATACTATGTGATGTATTTCCATTCAAAAATGGTGTACTTCTTTGCTTTCTTTGTTCTATTGATGGATTTTGTGAAGATGTTGAAGAATATGGCTGATTCTATTAAATTCGTGGGAGATCTACATGATGCTGTATGAAGATTTGTAGTGCCTGGTGTTCTTTTCTTCATTGTGACAATATGAAACATGATAAACAAGCTTGTTGATATTACAAGATAGATTTTCTTGCAAGAGAATTCCCTTTTCCTTGGTGTTCCTCTCGGGGCTCCATGAGGTGGTGCGAATGAGTATGACCTAGGTGGTGCGAATGCGAATGAGGTGGTGCAAATGAGTGTGACCTAGGTGGTGCGAATGAGGTGGTGCGAATGCGAATGACCTAGGTGGTGCTAATGAGTGTGACCTAGGTGGTGCGAATGAGGTGGTGCGAATGAGTATGACCTAGGTAGTGCGAATGAGGTGGTCCGAATGCGAATGATCTAGGTGGTACGAATGAGTATGACCTAGGTGGTGCGAATGAGGTGGTGCGAATGAGTATGACCTAGGTGGTGTGAATGAGGTGGTGCGAGTGCGAATGACCTAGGTGGTGCGAATGAGTGTGACCTAGGTGGTGCGAATGACGTGGTGCGAATGAGTATGACCTAGGTGGTGTGAATGAGGTGGTGCGAATGCGAATGACCTAGGTGGTGCGAATGAGTATGACCTAGGTGGTGCGAATGAGGTGGTGCGAATGAGTATGACCTAGGTAGGTGGTACGAATGAGGTGGTGTGAATGAGTATGACCTAGGTGGTGCGAATGAGGTGGTGCGAATGAGTATGACCTAGGTGGTGCGAATGCGAACGAGGTGGTTCGAATGAGTGTGACCTAGGTGGTGTGAATGAGTATGACCTAGGTGGTGCGAATGAGGTGGTGCGAATGAGTATGACCTAGTGCAAATGAGGTGGTGCGAGTTGTAAGATTGTGCAAAACCTAGGTGGTTCAAGGATGGTGGTGCGAGTAAGTGAGGTGGTGCGAGTTGATGTGTTAGAGCAAGGGTGAGAAAAAAAAAGAGAAAAATATATATATATATATATCTCTTTCCTATTCCCCTACCGACCCTTCTGGCCGACTTCCCTACTTATTCTCGTTAATCTGCTTCTCCTTCTCAACTGCTTCCACTTCCCTTCTCTCTTAGTCTTCTTCCTCAACTTCTCATATTCTCCTACGCTTCCTCTTCTTCGTACTCTTATCTTCTTCTATCCCCTTCTTCTTATTCTTCTTATTCACCTTCTTCCCCTCTTTCTTCCACTTCTCTTATTCTTCTTCCTCACTCCTTCTTACTTTCTTCTTCTCTTGTTTTTCTATCCTCCTCTTCTTCTTCTTCTTCTTCTATCATTCTTCTATCTCAATCCTTGCATCTTCTTCTTCTTCTTTTTCTTCTTCTTCTTGTATTCTTCTTCTCTTCTTCTTACTCTTCTTCTTCTAGCTCTCTTCCTCACTACCTCTTGCCCTTCATTTTTCTCTATTTCACCCTTTTTTTCATCTATCTCTTCTTCTTCCCAACCATCTTCTATCTACTTCTTCTTGGCCTTCTTTGCTTTCTCCTTCCTCTACCTCACAAGCCAAGAACTTTAGAAGACGAGTACAAAGGCAAGCAGTATATTTGGTTAGATCTCAACCATAAACATGTATGTAACCAATGACAAAAGCAAGAACGATGAACCCTCATCTCCCAACGTTCCCACACAAGATGTCCAACAACAAGAAGAGCGCTTTGAGTTTTGAGTTTTGAGTTTTGTGTTTTCTTGTGTTTTTGTGTTTTTGAGTTTATGGTTTGTGTTTTCTTCTATTCTACCCTATTCCAATCTCAATCCAACAAACCAATTCCTTCCGATTTGGCCCTTCCTAACCTAGCTGCATGGGTTTTGGAAGCTAGCCACAAACGTAGACGATTGGAACCACATCGATCCTATCCACGCCCATGCACAAGCCTCCTATTCCGCCACACAGTGGGAGTGTGAGAACCTCGGCGGTTGCACCATCCTAGGTCCCGGCACGGAACCAAAATGTTGAGGCAAACACACCAACAGTTGGGACTTTGGACGGACTTCTATTCTTTCAGAAGCTGCAACTCACGTTGGCGACAATCTCTCACCTTGTCTCTCATGCTCCGCTCTAACTAACCAAGCATTCTCCTCTCCAACCCAAGGAAGCAAGAACACAAGACTAGCTCGAGTTGTAGTGAACTCACCTAACTTACCTTTCAAAGGCTCGAAGATAGTTCCACGACCACGATCAACACGATCTGATGCCGTCGCTCCTTCGCATCCACCACCAAGCACACCAACGAGTCGAAGAGCTAATAGAGACGACGAGAAAAGCAAGAAGACGACGAAGAGCTTCACCTTCCCTCAGTCCCTCGCTCAACACACCTCTCACTCTCTCCCTCTCAGTCACTCTCAACACAATGGAAGCAAGATGATAGAATAGAAAGATTGAATGGTTGCACTATCATAGCTTCCGCAGCATGAATGTGCCAAAGGGGGTCAATACAACTGAGATCTCCCACCCTTGTATAGACATAGAATTAGGGTTAGGGTTAGGGTTTGCACCCCTTTTGCATTTAGGGTTAGGGTTAGGGTTTGCGCCCCTTTTGCGTTTAGGGTTTCCACAACTGTAAATTAGGGTTTGCACCCTCTTTGGGCATCCTACCCACATAGTGGGGCTTTAGACCGGTCAATCCTTGAAACATGCTTGAACCTTAGCCTAAATAGACCAAGCCTACACTACTATGAGGCTAGGGAGTTTTTCTTTCACCTTGGCATTAAACTTGCCTTAACTTCAGCATATAATCCAAAAGGAAATGGGAAGAGCAAGAGAGGCCATCCAACAATTGTGAAAGCCCTGGCCAAGCATGCAGTGGATGGGTCAGTGATGAGTGGCCTAGATTGTTGCCTCTTAACTGTCAGACGAACAAGGTGGAAAATCTGGAAAAGCTAAAGCAAAAGAAAAAGGCCAAGGAAAAGTGAAACGAAAGACAAAGGCGCACAAGGAAAATCTAGAAACACAAGAAGCGCAGAAAAGACCCAAATAGGGGAGAAAGATGCACAAGGAAAAGTGCAAGTCAATACTTTTGTAAAAGAGCGCAAGCGCATCGTGATTTAATTAAAGAAGCGTCGTGCTCTCACCCGTGCAATTTGTAAAGGTAGATGGATGGTAGGAAGGAAGCTAGGAAGATAGGAGGATAGTGGGAAAAAGGGCCTAGGCCACAGCCAGCCATGTAAAAAAGGTGATAATGGAATGACCGCTCAAAAGGGATTTAGGGTTTTGTATATAAAGTTCAAAAGTGAATGAGGAGCTCATTCTTGTGTGTGGCCAAAGCTTGTTCTTCTTCTTCTCTTGTTTCTTGCCTTCTTGCTTGTGCTTGAGTGAGGGATTGAGGGAGTGTGAGGGAGTGAGGGAGTGAGTGTGTGAGAGTGAGGGATCCTGGAGAAGAAGCTCCCCATCTTCTCTCTTCATCTTCTCTTCTTCTCTTCTCTTCTCTTTTCTCGCGCGGCTATGAAGGATGGAGCTTGACGGAGAGGGCTTGAGGTTTCTTGAGGTTTCCACAAGGATCGTGGAGCTATCAGAGTGCAAGAGAGAGGAGGGAACTCGATTGAGCATCAAGGTAAGCTCACTACACCCGTAAGGTAGGCATTGCGCGTCGACTATGTGAGAGGTAGCCATGGCCACTCAGCTTGAAACGCTTGATCAATAAGCGGTCCGTAGGTCTCGGGGTAGAGATCCCTAGCTCCCCTTTATTTTGGTTCCATTGCCGAGACCAATGGAATCGAGCCTCCAGTGCCGCGTGCATCGAATCGAGCATAGAAGTAGGGTTTGCAGCCCAAACCAGTGCTCGAGATAGTTAGGAGATTTATGAGGTTTTAATCCTTGGAGCAACAAAGTATTTTTATTTTTTGTTGAATATTAGAGTAGGACCATCCATCTCCATATCTGTTTTTTATTTTTGTTGCATCAAGTTAAGATTAGGATAGGAAAAAGAAGGAAAACAGAAAGGGTTTTGCTACTGTTGGAAGGGAAATAGGGACACAAATTCAAATTTCTGGTTGGAAGAGTATGAGGGATTAGCTTCTAAGGTTACAACAGGCTGGGATGGGGCAATAAGAGGCCAAGGGAACCCGGAAAGACCACATTTGACATTCTGCTTCGTGAGAGAGAGTGAGCTTGAGAGCCAGGGAGAGAGAGAGAGAGAGAGAGAGAGAGCTATAGGGAGATCCTTGGAGTGCCGTTTGATTTGAGCACCACAGTGATTCCAGGTATGTCTTGCATTTCCTTGTAGTGTTCTGCGCCTATCTAGAAGGCGTTGAGCTTGAGTTATCGCGCAACCCACGGGCTATCGTCTGTGCAGTCGGACCAAGTTGTCTGGATCCAATTCCCAGAATCGGGCCACCCATTTGCTAGAGTCGAACCACCCGACTGTGAGAATCGGACCACCCCGTCCGATCTGATTCCAAGAATTGGACCCAGTGCCAAAATCGGACCACGTGTCCTAGTCTCAAAATCAGACCAACTGCAAGGATCGGACCACTTTTCCTAGTGTGAGAATCGGACCATTGGTCCTAGCGCCACAATCGGACCACTTGTCCTATCGCAAGAGTTGGACCCCCCTATCCAACTAGGGAAACCGGACCAAAGTAAAAATTGGACTATCTGATTTTTACAATCGGACCAAGTCTTAAAATCGGACGCCTGTTTGATTCCCAGAATCGGACCACCCTGTCCGAGTCCTAGAATCGGACCACCCTGTTCGAGTCTCAGAATCGGATCACTCTGTTCAATTTTCAAAATCGAACCACTTCACCAAAACTTAAAATAGAGGGATTTTGAACCTGCGTGACAGTCTTGGCCACCCTGTTCACATCTTTGACCCTCCCCCGAACCCCCATAGAGGGGGCTCTTGTCCCCTTCGAACCTCCCCCAAGTATGTTGGAGAGAAAACGCGCGTCGTGACAGGTCCTCCAAATTGGACCCTAGTGTAGTAATGGCTCTACACAAGCATGGATTCTCACTTGCAAAAGAGCAACCAAAAGCCCGCACCCGAATAAAGAGAAACAAAGACCCTAGAACATCAATGGGCCAATCTAGCCAACAAGGGCAAAAAGACCACACTGCAAAAACACATAGGTGTTGTATTCGGACTGCATCTAGTCAAAGCAAAAAGCAACAACATCAAGCTACAACAGCGAGAATGACTAGATATGACAGTCTTGACGATAGATGCTCCTTAAATAGCATTGCATTGACGATTCAAGACATCAGTGGAGAATCCACATTAGGTCGTGCAGTTGGGGACTCAAGGGCATTTGTCAAAAGGCTTAAATTTACAAGCCAAGACCCGGAAGATGAAGACATAGTACCACCTGCTTATCTTAGGGTCAAACTCACTGCGAAAAGAGAGCATACTATTGATGTTCTGATTGATGAATGAGCATATTTTAATATCTTGACCTATGAATCATGGACCCTACTAGGCCAACTAGAGTACACTAACTAATGCAACTCTTAGCCCTTATAGGGAATATCCACAACTCTTAGCCCTTATGGGGGATACCCACAAGCACTCATAGGGAAGTGCAAAATCCTTGTGACAATTGAAACTGAAAGCTTACCTATCCTATTTCATGTTCCTCCAAATAGTGCTAATTATAGGAAGGAAACCCTCCTAGGAAGACCCTTCAAAAGGGTAACCAAGTGTGAGGCTGACTATGTAGCACAAAGGATATACCTGACACTACTGGGTGTGAGGATAGTCATAACCTTTAGCAAGGGTGACCTCATCGAACCTTGAGGGAAAGGCAAGGACGGTGCTAACATAACAGTCAAGCCTGCTAAGGAGAGCAAGGACTTATTGAAAGAGTTGATACAAGCACGGGTCGAACAATGAGAACTAGTGAGTGAGGCCATGCTTGAAACAAGAAGGTCAAAAGACAATGCCAAGGACGGGCTTTGGACTTACAAATATCGTAAAAGACCCCAAAAGAAGCCCAAGCCTTATAGACGAAGGCATCGATGGAGGGTCAGCACAATGCCACGATGGATATCCAAAGCATTGCTACATGCTCAAGGGTATTACGCAGGTAACCGATGGATTTGGGTGCCAAAACACCTTGATAAACCTCCCTTGTCGACTGAAGGCCAGGTTGTATCAAGAGCAAAGAAGCGTAGGAGGAGATCTAAACGAAAAACCAAGTCTTAAGTCAACAACAGTGGAGTGACCTAGCCCCTCATGGTCAAAATCAAGAAACCAAATGGGACCAATCAGAGGGTATATCCTCAGCCTAGCGTGCTTGACAAGCAAATATAAGATGTAATCGTTGAGGATACGCAAAATCCACTACTGCCCAAGGAGACTTTGATTCCCCAAGAGGATAGTAGGCATCATAGGCACAACATTGCTCATGGCAAGAGGATAGTAGGCATCATAGGCACAACATTGCTCATGGCAAGGTTAAATGCTCAACAAAGCCAATAGCAAAATCATCTAACAGCCACGAGCAAATCTCCCAGCCAGTGTCAAAGCCACTTAGGAGTCCCAAGTCTCCTACACCCTCTTCCCCTAAAGGGACACAGGAAGCACAATAGTCATCAAGTGCGGCTACTCAATCCCAATCTCTACTTACATTAGAGCTTCCAAATGTCCAAGAGGCAGGACACGACACCACCCTTAGCTCTCAACCTAAGAATATGCCTATGCAATCCACCATGGCTAGCTCAACTAATACTCGATCTACACAAGTGAATGCTCTAAGGGCAACAAAAGACACGACCACTTCCAATCGACCTAAGGACTTGACAGCGCAATCCACCAATAGTAGCAAGTCCACTGAACTAGCTGCTACTACTTCCAATCAGGGATCACAGCAGTCACAGCCCTTGGCCGTGACAATGCCCCTTGCGGAATGTGTCCTTAGTAGTTTACCTATGGAGGAGGTGTCGCAACCAACTTCATTGACAACTCCAGCACTTCCAAAGTGCCTAAAGTCTATGCTAGAGGAGTTAAACAGAAGGGAAGAGCTAGATTCTCCAAAAAGGGAGGCACTTGTACCCTCACAACCTAGCAAGGCTATTCAACAGGCCACGGCTATGTCCCATAAGGACACACTAGAGAAAGAGAATACTGAGGCCCAACCAAGCACATCAACGGTTGACCTAGTCTAGGGTCCTGAGTCGTTGAGAGATGCACCTTCATTGACCAAGAAAAAGAGCAAAAAACAACAAAAACAACAGCAGTTACAGGTGATTGTGGACCCCAAGAACATTGACACCAAGAGCACTGGAGAGCTGAGGAATAAAGCATCGAGTCCATCCACCAGTGACCCCATTGATGCCTCTCCTAGTAGTGGTGAAACCTTAGACACATCCGTGTGCTCTAGAAAATCAAAGCAATTGTTACCATCAACGGTTGCTTGCAACACTCAATCCACTAACAACAGAACTCGCATTGACCAATCAAGAATTGATACAGCGCTGTCACAATAGGGTGACAAATTTATACCAGTCACATCCAAGGAGAACCATGATGCAATAATGAAGCCTCAGGAGAAACATGGAAACCCCAAGAGCATAAGAAATCCTAGCGTTGACCAATCTTGCTCGTCTAGGCCTGAGCCCCCAGCTATGCTAAAGCCTAGGCAAACTCCTAGAACCTTACATGAGATAGCAACTGAGCAAGCCCTCGTTGGACATAGAAGTGTCGCAGAATGCTTAACCAAGTTGGATGCTAAGCTCAAAGTGTTTGCACATGTCTATGTCCTGGTAGACATGGGCACATTCCCTAAAGAGCAGCTTGAAGAATACTTGCCATTTCCCTTATCCTGGGAAGAGCAAGAACATATTGATGAGCACTATAACAGGCTCCTGCATGAACACATGCAACTCACCTCTGACGAGGAAGCCAACGAACTATGCTTAACTGTAACATTCAATGATGTGCTCTGCCAACCAAATCTCTTAGAGATAGAGCAACTAAAGCAATAATCAGAGGGTCAAAAGTCAATTTGAAAAACGTTGGTTTGAAAACTGTGTTGCAATGGCCGAAGTAGGTTCCCAGATCATGACAGTCTTAGAGGAGCGATTGGCCAAATGGCGGTCTCAAAGAGACCCAACTTATGTGGCACCAACTTCCTTTCAAGTGTTGACTGCCATTCGGCGGGGTACGGACTTAGTTGAAACTAGCCAAGAGAACTCTTTGTCTAATAAGGTTCTCACTCAGGAGGAGTTACATGTTTCCAGTAGACTCAGATAAGGTTCCATGCTACTCCATGTTGCAAAATATCTATCGGTATTGAGTAAGCTGCCACGAGTACTAGATGTGTGTGCCACACTCCAGTACAATCCGGAGTTCTACAATTGGCTTTTATCCTCGTGAAGTGACATGGATTCGTAAATATGTACATAAATAAATAATGAATTTTGTGACCCTGTATAGACAATATCAACACACACAAGCAATCATAGTCAAGTGCAGGGAGAAGAGTTGGGTTCAACAGGCTAAGCTCCTCAGGTCCTCCTCTCACCACACATTAAGAAGTTGTGTGACTATTCCCGCCTCCAAATGGAGGGCATGCAACCCTCATTACCACCATAGGAAGCCCTGACCAACATCTCTAATGGTGTAGACAAGGTACCATCCCTTTCTATATACCTTTCCCCCTTTTCGGTCTATCATTTCGAGGCTAAGCCCTGCTCCACTCCATGACAACCATTCCACGCAACTTAGCATGAGCCAAGATCTGCTAATGCTGGAGACCAAATGGACATCATCATGGGGGCCATCCCTCTACAACAAACACTGCATGCCTCACCTCTCCCCTTCTCGTCATGTGCGCTTGATAACCCACTGTATAATTCCTTCCATGTGAACAGTTTTATCTTGCCTCAAGGCCTAATCCTTGGTTCGCATATTGCAGGTCCCCCTATGGTAGCCGACATGGAGCACCCAGTGCAGCTGGCTTGCAAGGATGCTATCCGCTGTCAAAGGGAGTATGTAGCACAAGCTCCTCTGTCAAAATGCTACATACCTACCCTTAAAAGGTATGCAAAGAAATGAGGCCCCAAGCAACACCGCCCTGGACGTAGGACAAAAACTCCCTAGACCAGGGGAATAGAAGCTCAAGGGAGCACATCGGGCATGGCAATACCAGTCGTGCAGGCTTCCACTAGACGCTCGGACACCAGTTTCTCAAAAGAGGAGAGGGCAACTCGAGACAAGCAGGAAATTGACACATTGTTTAAAAGCATTCTGGAGACAATTGTGGCCAAGGACTACACCATCCGGGTCCCAGCTGACATTTTTCCCGCCCAGCCTCACAGGAGCCCCTCACTAGCACAGCCTCAGTCGCCCGACCACCCATACTCGCCCCGCCTCATACAAATAGAGTAGCCCCATCTTGTATAAAAGGCTTATCAAATGCTACCTAGCCATGACTTTTTGTCTTTAAATGGTTAAGTGCTGACATGTTTCCCAATTCTACAAACTTTTCATATCTGCGTTTAATATATTTCATATCTTTAGCAAAAGAAAAAGCCAATCAAGTGCAGGTGATAAGTATCTAAGCCAACACCATGGAATTCAGATAAGTGATGTCTCCTTGCGTTGCAGTGGTTTATTCTAGTTGCGGCATATGCCGTGCATGTACTCTCATAGAGTGACAAGTGGATGTAGGATGACACATGTCTTTGTGTGAAAGTGTTCAATGCCCAAGTCACCACAAGACCACTGACCCCACAAAGAGCCGGGACAAAGCCACACTGGTTCCGAAAGCAAAAATCACCCGTGCGAGTGCCCACATCACATGGCTCAAAGCATGATCTTAAAACCACTTCCTCTTTCTGGGTTACACTCTACGCCGGGCACTCACGGCAGCTGTTACCCCAATTGTACCAACATCGCACGTTCCAAAGAGGATTGCAATATCTCAAGTATATCTCCCCATCTCAACGATTGCTTCTCTAACAACGAGGCTAGGGCACAATCATCACTGTAATATCCATTTCCTGATCCTTCAAAGCTTGACATTTCCCAACCCATTGAAAGGCTGATAGCCTCAACATATTGCAATGGTTGTACTCAGGCAAGTCCAAAAAAAAACTAAAACTAAAACCAAAAAAGAGAAAAAAGAAAAAAAGAAAAAAAAGCACAAGAAAAAGAAAATGGAAAATGAAAAAAAAAAAAGAAGAAAAAGATACGAAGCACCCATGATCACAGCACAGCACCTAGGGGTCCTCAAATTTGACAACCCACAATTGTTCAGGGCATATCAAGGGCAGGACATACCTAGGGAGCTTGCTTCACCTATGGTTAGACCTGTTACCCTAACCCATTCGCAAGATTTCCTCTTGCAGTCTGCCTTAATACCATTGCAATCAATTGTGGTAAGCACCATACAAATGGCCATGAAAAGTACACCGTCCTCATCAAGCAATTCCAATAGCTCCCAGCTACCGAAAGTGCGGTGTCCTTGTGTTCAATTATGCTACATCGTGCAGTCACAATGCAAAGGATGTCTCATACACCTTCATGTGTACTTCTTCTCAACATGGACAACTTTGCTTTATCCACACATTGTTACGAGAAACCAGCCCGTGGTCTTCTAACTACGTAATATCTAAGTATGCACGAGCACTCACATAATATCTGCACCAAAATATATACACAGTTTGGGTCCTCAAGTGCAAGACAATACTCTCAGCTCACTTCAAGTTCGACCTATCTCCCAAACTAAGTGAACTATGTCTTGTGCATGATAGAGAAGACTAGCACTACCCCTAGGGCGAGACCAGCTATGAGAGGTTTTCAATTGCAGGTATTGAAGACTCCAACGAAAGTGTCATTCGCTCTTTATCGACACCCAATTCTGAATTCTTATCCTTTATCATCTTGCAAGCCCGTCAAGAATCGTCATGTGCAAAATCCCCAACAAACCAACACTTGTGCTTGCCATCAGTGCAATCCCCAACAAAGAACAGCCCTACCACCAACTCCAACAACCCTACCACCAGCCACCTAGGCCACCAATATGCCCCCAACGACCTTCCTCCACACCACCACCAACACTCCTCCACAGCAACTATCGATGCCCCTTCCACCCATGTCTTCAGTGTAGGCCAAAGCCTACCACCTACGACGGTGAGAGTGCCATGGGACTAGCACTCATCTAGGAGGGGGGTAATGCTAACCGTTAGACGAACAAGGTGGAAAATTTGGAAAAGCTGAAGCAGAAGAAAAAGGCCAAGGAAAAGTGAAACGGAAGACAAAGGCACACAAGGAAAAACTAAAAACACAAGAAGCGCAGAAAAGTCCCAAATAAGGGAGAAAGACGCACAAGGAAAAGTGCAAGTCAATACTTTTGTAAAAGAGCACCTAGGCCAGCCATGTAAAAAAGGGGATAAGGGGATGACCGCCCAAAAGGGATTTGGGGTTTTGTATATAAAGTTGAAAAGTGAATGAGAAGCTCATTCTTGTGTGTGGCCAAAGCTTCTTCTTCTTCTTCTCTTGTTTCTTGCCTTCTTGCTTGTGCTTGAGTAAGGGATTGAGGAAGTGTGAGGGAGTGAGGGAGTGAGTGTGTGAGAGTGAGGGATCATGGAGAAGAAGCTCCCCATCTTCTCTCTTCATCTTCTCTTCTTCTCTTCTCTTCTATTTTCTTGCGCAACTATGGAGGATGAAGCTTGATGGAGAGGGCTTGAGCTTGCTTGAGCTTGCCGCTTACGCGTTATGGGCTAATCGCGCTACCCAATGTGACCACAAGTTATATGGTAGCTGAGTTGATGTATGGACAAAAACCAATCGTGCCTATAGAGACTTGTACACTCACTTGGAATGTTTTACTATGGCAATAGGATGAAATGACTAGAGAGGATCTTTTGGCTCTTTGTATTTGTCAGTTGAAGAGCAGATCTAAGGATATTGAGAGAGAAATCCCAAAGAGGCCAGAATTCACAGTAAAGAATGATTTGATAGCAGACATAGATTGAGATCTAGAAAGATTGAGGAGGGAGATTGGGTGTTGGTCTACAACAGTAGTCTAGACAAACAACACAGTACTATCCGCAAGGTTCCGAGATGATGGCGTAGGCCTTATTTGGTGCAGCATATCCATGAAAATGCTACATATTCCTTAATAGAGCTTGATGGTATGGCCTTGTGGATACAGATTGTGGGAAAGAGAATCCAATTGTCCAAGAGCACAAACGATGTAGCCTATGTAGTTGAGAAGTTGGATAATGAGTTTTATGATGGACTTGAGGCATGAGATGATGTAGATGAGGGTGTGGATATTGCATATGACTTTACAAAAGGTGAGGAGATTAGATTGACCATCAATCTTGGCAGTGATGAGGATGGGTAGCTATGGTCTATCCGGAGGATATGTAGGTTAGGAGGGGGCAGATGTCGCGACACTGCATGTCCACTGCTTTGAACATGAGGGCGGAGTTTTTCACCAGGAATTGGAACTCATTAGTGGTCATTAGGATTTTTTTTTTTGATGTTTGTGTCTTTTCGTTTGCCATTTAGTTTTAACTGTTAGTTTGATAATTTGATTGCTTCGTTCCATCCTAAATTTTTTGTTTTCACTGATGAGTAGTACTTAGGCACAAATAACCTGTGTATATGTCTATGTGTGTGGTAGCTCATATGAATGCTTGCTTGTGTGTTTACATTGTTTATGTGTCTAGAAACTTCTAAAATGATGACAAAGGTTTTTAGTGTATGCAGTTTAATGTCAAGACAAGCAGGAATCCCAGATTTGTGTGTTATTCTTATGACCATACAAACTTTGTCTAATCCAAAGTCAATTGGGCAAGACATGAAGAGTAGTTTCTTAAACTGGAGCAACATCTTAGAATGAGTCTATAAAAAAATCAGGGACAGAAGATGCATAAGATTACATTCAATCAAACGCGAATCTTTCCATAAAAAAGGGTGTGAATGGTGACTAAATAAAGCTCATTCCCTACTTGAAAGTGAGAGCACAAAAACAAATCATTGGAATAAACTATAAGCTAATGATTTAGCTTATCAATGATTGGAAAAGCTTTGAAAAATCTTTAAGACTTAAACAAAGAAAAACAATGTCGCTCTAGGCATAAAACGACTCCTATGAGACTGTTTTTTTGGCCATCATCATTAAAGCTTTTAAGCTTTGAAGATTATGGGGAAAGCAAGCTAATGATAGATATGTCAAAGCTATGATTCGTGACAATGTGGAGGAGATGATGCAGAAGAGTCTGGACGAAAGTTAACATCGAGGGGGGGGGGGATAACGACATCAAGAGACTACCGTATGATTAGTTGAATGGCGGCATCCACGGAGTAAAGTTGGGGGACTATTTATCTATGTTGTAACTTCAGGAAGTCATGGAGAAAGGATCTCCTTGGGCCTTGGATTGAAGAGCATGCTTGTTCCTTAATTATTCCCCAGTATTGATAGTAAAGTGCCATCAGAAATGCATAAAATGAATGCATACAGTCTGCAAACAAAAATGAAGCAGTAGCTGAAAGCGAGGGCCTAAGCCCTTCATCCTACTATTTTTTAGAATGCAGTGCATGCCCAAACCAATGGCATTATGACATGTTGCAAAAGAAGGTTTTCAATGAGAGAGAGTCATGTCTTTTGTACAATCAAGCAAGCAGTCCTTGTGGATTTGTTGTGGCTACAATCAACTTCATGAAAATGAGCTTGTTTAACAAGAGGGATTTTGAGATCAAAATCATTAAAAGATGGCTATGGGTTTAGCTCTCTTTATTGAGCTTTGGTTTTGTAATTTTGCTTTGGATTTGTACTTAGATTAGAACTGCAATGTACTAGAACTTTGACATCAAATATGTTATCTTGAATCGATATTGATCTTGCTTCCATCTAGCATAGTGTTCCTGCGAGACGAGGGACTTTCGCAAACTCCTGTTCATATTCGGTACAACACCATGTATTCACTACAGTGATAATATCCATACACCCATACACTGTAGGTAGTGAGCACCAAACACCACCATCACGTTATTCTTTATTTTTTTAGTGATTTGACTAATAGAATAAGGGAGATTAATCACACATTGTGATTGTTGGAGTTTCCACACATCTCTCTCTCTCTCTCTCTCTCTCTCTCTCTCTCTCTCCCCCCCCCCATAGATCACACCTTTGGTGTTTTCACTTGCTTATGCTCTCATCGAGCTTCTCCCATCATTTTTTTTCACGATTGATCTTCTTCATGTATCTCTTTGGTATCACCGTCTTGGAAATAGGTCCCTCAAAGGAGCGAAAGTCCTTACTCATTTGCAACACTTAACACGTCTTGGCTATTCATCTTTTGATTTATGTAATCATTGTTTATATGGCATGTAAACTAGTAACTTGTATAAAAATAATGGTTCTATATATGTGGGTGTGCCCTTGGCTCTTCTGTATTCACATGTTGTGATCCCATGCCATTGTAGTCATTAGGTGGTGCAAAGTATTTTTCATTTGCTGGTGAATATTTGCATAAGGTTTGGACCTATCCCATAAAGAAAAAGTTTTAAAAAATTCCTACATTTCAATGGTTTCTTACTATGCTCACGAACCAATTTGGGCATAGGCTGAAATTTCAATGATTTGATAATGGAGGTGAATATATCTCTTAGGCATTTGAGCAATTTTAGGATAAGAGGGGTATTAAGTGTCAATTAACTGCCCTTTACACTCCACCCCAAAATGGTGTTGTAGAGTGCATGAATAGGACTATTCAATAAAGATCTCGCAATATGGTTAGTCAAGTAGGTTAACAATAGTACTTTTGGGCTAAGGTTTTATTGCAATGACACAAACAAAATGGGTATAATACTTAGATTTGCATTATACAAATAATCTTGAATTTATATTTATGTCCACTCCAAATGAACATGTGCAATATATAGATTAACAATGTCACCCATACATAAAAAAGAAAACCCAAATCTCCTCTAAGCAAGATGAAACAATAATCCTCGTCAATATCACAAGTGATACCATGCATCCTTATACAGGTGGTATAACATGGAGAATGAAGTATATAAAGAAATGCAAAAGATAATTCTACCACATATCCATAATTAAAGTAACATATGCTAAATAACCTTGAAGAATATACTTACGAGGGTAGAGCCTCATGCTCCTACGGTGTCGTATTGCTGCGCATCCGAGGTGTGAAATCCACCAAAAAGTTGTGTGTGTGACATTTGTTACTTTGTACATACTTAGTCCTTGTGTTTGGATTTTTGTTCTGCGTGGGCAAGAAAGTGGAGAAGGGCAAACTGATGGGTCAGATGTGAAGAGGATGCACTCTGAGGAGATTTTGAGTGCTACTTTGCAGAAAGGTTTAAAATCTTCCTGTGTGATCTCAGCTGTGACAAACAATACAGATGCAGGGGGTAGCAGCAGGACAATCTTACCCTTATTGGTGGCAAAGGTGTTATGGAAGGTGCTTCACCAGCAGATTGTGAAAATGTGGAACAGATGTAAGATGCCAAGTGATGAATGCAGGACTTGGTGAACAGAGTGGTGGAGGATCTGTGAGCAAGGATTGTAACTACTCAAAGCCAAATAACAATTATGCAAGTCCAATATCTCATGGGGAGACAGAATATTCAGTCCCTACGAGTGGGAATACAATGAAATTTCTTGTACTTGTCCTCGATCTGCCACTAAACCTTCAAGAGACCTCTACACAAACTAATATAGGCAGGGATAAAGAAGAGTTGTCCTCTTACATAAGTACATTGGTGGACAATGGGGAAGAAAAACCGTCAGCAGAAGCAAAGAACGTTGGCAAATTAGAGACATATATTTCTTCTGTTTCTGAGGATAAGGAGAGCAGTGATGACTATGAGAAATTCCTTGGTGAGCTGAAAAATCAGGAAGGATGGTGGATGTTGTCAGATTCAGTTGACAATGGTGCATTATATCAGAGCCATGCTCAAGGATCAGTGTTTTATGCTAAATGTCCAGATTTAAGGGTTCTTGTGTTTGCTGCAATAGCTATGGTGCCCGAAAGAACTTCAGGAGTCTTTGCACTTTGTGATGTCTAAAATGGCTAAAATATGTATCTACTACTTTTCTGAGAAGGGGCCGCTTTTCTGGTAGAAGAAAGAGGCCGCTTTTTGGAGCGCAGTAAATCTGGCCTGGAGAAGAAAAAG
Organism: Lygodium microphyllum; assembly: GCF_053477565.2. NCBI lineage: Eukaryota > Viridiplantae > Streptophyta > Polypodiopsida > Schizaeales > Lygodiaceae > Lygodium > Lygodium microphyllum. The sequence continues at coordinate 100,036,278 of NC_141161.1, forward strand.
CGTGGGCATGATAATACTGGTTACGGATCCTGTTGTGAATCAGAGGCAAACAGAGTCGTGGGAGGTTTTTTTTTTAATTTGGAGGGAGCTGGTGGAGTGACCTTGAGTATGTATAATACTGATGATTCAAATCGCAGTTTGGCAGAAGCTTCCATGGCCATGGCATTAGAGAAGAAGTCGCCTCTTAGAGCTACTAATACTGTGATCAAGGGACCAGAGAAATTGAAGCTTGTGTTTGTTCCATCTAAGGGAGGCAATGTTTGACGAGGTAGCAGAAAACATGGTATCCTGCAAAAGGAAGACGATGTGACACAATTGGAATGTGAGGCATACCCGAGAGTAAGGAAAATCAAACGTAACCGAGAAGGAGGCTGAATTCAGCACAGATCCTCTTTCAGTGTTGACAACAAGCGTGAAAAACAATACACAGGAGTTAATTAATTGCTCGAACAATAAGAAGCTACTTGGCAGGGTTAAGGCTTTCGATCCGCATTGCAACATGGATGGACTGCTCTTTATTGTGCTGCATTCAAGGGTTATACATTTGCTGTTTGCAATCTCCTTCAAGAAGGTGCTGACATATTAAGCAAAGGTGTTGCAGGCTATACCTCTCTTCACTGTGTAGTGGTAGCAGGTCAGACAGACATTGTCAAGATCCTGCTCAATCATGGAGCCCATAGAATACCCACCATGGCACTGGCAGATTAGAACACACTAATGAAATTTGTAGCCCAGGCGGAATGCCTAAAAAAGGATGATAAGCATCTATCACAACAGGCATTCATGGAAGCAACCACCACAAGGTGTTGGCGGGAGGCAAATGTAAATTTGCCAAGATTTTCGAGAGGGCCATCATCAACCAAATGGTAGTAATAAAGGAGGAAAACCAGAAGCTGTATACTTGTGCCCAATCTGGCAAGCATTGTATGAATCAGAAACAATAGGGACACAAGTCAGCACCAGTGGCAAGAGAAAGGAGCCAGAGCCAGCTGAGGTGCCAAAAATAGGCAAAGAAAAGAAAAAGGTAGAAGAATAGTAGCTTGGAGTTGGATCTTTTCGTTGGAGGTGCTCTTGTTGACATGTATGCTAGATGTAAGATCCTAGAGAACGGACAGGTTTTCCTGCATAACGTGAACTCGCTTGATTAATCTTCTATCTTGGAATTTCTCAAGAACCTCTGCGGTTGCGACTTTGCTTTCAAAACCCTTCGACATCTTTGGTGAACCCGACGTAGAAGCGTTGCAGAAATTTCAGGATGGGAGATACTTCAGTATCCATTTCAGCTTCTTCTACGATTCCAGCTGCGTCCTCTACTTCAGTTCCATCAATGACTGCTGCGTCAAGTACTTTAACAGATGATCTAAAGCAGATTTTGCAGAATATGTCCATGTATATGCAGCTTCAAAATCAGCAGACACAATTGTATATGCAGCAGCAGCAGCAATTGCATCAACAATAGTTGTCTCAGCAAAGGCAACTATATTTGGAGCAAGAGAATGCAATCAGCGCGACTAAGGCGATTGAAGCAGTTGAGAATGAGAAGAAGCTATTTGATGGCTGTAATGTTTCAGCATATTTGAAGACATATGAGATCAAAATGGGGCTTTTTGGAGTTCCAGCCGGACTTATGAGTAAGTATTTCCTTCGTCTTGTCACACCCGCCTTGAGGGCAAAAGTGATTGATCTTTTTATTCAAAATTCGCATTGGCAAGATTTTAAGAAAGCCCTGAAAGAAGAGTATTTCCTTGAGGACTTTGGGATGGCTACACGGCCGTCATTCTGAGAGTGGGCCTACATGCCAAACAAAGGTCTAGTTGCTTTAGAGTTGATTCGAGAATTTGAAGAGAGGTATAGTCAGCTTGATGCCATTGAACAAAAAGCATTGGATGTTGAAAAAGTTGAGCTTTTCTTGCAAGCTGCAGATCCTGCTCTTCAGGAAGAATTGGGAGAGCTTCTTGAGGATCGCAAGAAGCCTATGGGACTTAGAACGGATTGGCAAGATGCCTAGGATGCAGTCTCAACTTTGACCAAGAGAAGGATATGGAAGACCCACCTAGAAAATGGTTCTATGACACCGACACCATCTTCTGCTCCTATGCATGCTTCTATCCCTGTTATTTCTTCTCCTCCTTAGCCAGTTTCTTGGCCTATGCCAGTGCCTACTGTTTTCACTCCTTCTATTCCTCTTGTTCCACGACCGATGCCGGCTCCTTTTGCTCCAAAACCATCCACTCTGTCGGTGCCTACCTCTCTTGATGGCATAATCAAAGGCATAACAGATTTGACACTGGAGTCAGTTAAAGCAGAATTGGTGGGAAAATTGAAAGAGCAGTTTGCTTCGACTGCGCCTACTATTTCTTCTAGTGCTCCTACTGCACCTAGGAGTGCTCCTAGTGTACCTAGGAGAGATCGAAGATGTATTTGGTGTGATAGTACGGACCATCAGCATTGCAGGGATTGTGAATCTTTTCAGGATGCAAGGAGGAAGAATTTGGTATTTTGGGAACAAGATGGTAAGATTTGGTTGACTGAAACAGGAGCTCCGCTTGATACCAACTTTGGGAAAGGCGGAATGAAGAAGTTAGTGGATGACATGGCTGCGCGTACTTCTTATGTGATAGCTAGAGGAGATGCTTCTGCATGTGGAGTCCAGATTGGGAAAGGATCAGAGAATCAGTCAGCATTATGGACTTATGCTATGGAGACTGCAAACAAGGGAAAAATTCAGCAAACTGTTTTGACTAGTGCAGGCTCTAGCATCACATCAGAGACAGGTTGGGACTCGCCTGTTGACAGGTATTCTATTTATGCCTACTTGGCTAAGTCTCAGGGAGTAGATGTACTTGTTGAGGAGAAGTGTAAGAGGGATGAAGAAAATCCAAGTGCAGCTAAAAAGACTAGAGGGGGTGAGTTTGTTACTCCACCTACTGCAGGACCGTCTTTGAGACCAGGGCCAGAACGACAGATGGAAGATGCTCAAAAGACAGAAAAGAGGCCAGAGCCTAGAGAGAGAAAGCAGCCAGGGTTTAGATTGATGTCCGATATTGAGACATCTACAGACATGAAGAAAATCTTTAATGACAAGATACTTGGCAGTGAGATGACTTTCACTATTTCTGAGGTTTTGGGCATCTCGAAAAGAGAGTTTCAAGATCAGTTTCAAGAGGTCCTGAAGAGGAAAAGACATGCATTGCCTACTACTGATACATAGGGAGTTTTGATTGGGGAGTTGGATGAGGATGAAGATGTGGTTTTGGTTGAGAATGCTTCTGTTTTTCCACAGATAGAGAAGAGGGTTCAGCCTATGCATTATGCTGAAACTGATGAGCCTGTCTTAATACCGCGTAGTCACTTTTCGCGGAGTCATTGGGCTAGGGAAACTACAGAGACGATGGTAAAAATTGGAGAGAAACAGGTGCCCTATGTTGCTTTGGTGGATCATGGTTCAGAGATTAATCTCATAGTTCGTGGAGTTTATGAGAGTAACAGATGGCCTATAGATGTAGAGCATGGGCGGCGTATGAGAGCTGCCAACAACACTACAGGTGATTTGTACATTGCTTGTCCCAGTGTCAGGGTTTCTATTGGAGATGTAGAGGAGGATTTTCATTTCTTTGTGCAGGATTCATGCTCTTATCCCATAATTCTTGGACAGCCATTCATCACAAAGATGCGCATGGAAACAAAGGTAATGGATGATGGATCTGCTTATGCACGGATTCGCAGCAAATATGGTATGAGAGCAATTCAGTTTATGACTGTGTGTGTGAACAATGTTAGAAATAGGGATACTCTTAGAGATGCACCTTTGCCCACTGTGAGGGATTCGGGTTTTCATTAGGTACCGCCATTTCGCGAGACGACGGTGGTACAGAGCAGAGGAGATTGGAGTTCTCACCTCCTGGCAGTAATGTTTTCTCCTCCGGTTTTGTTGGGATTTCAACAAACAGTTCAATGTGTTATCAAAAGACTTCTAAGTTGCCTAGAGCTGCCAAGCAGTACATATGCAGGAAGGAGAAAAATTTGAAAAATGCAGGAATTTTAGAGGATGATGAGCATATAGATGGGATGTATGACAGTATGATTTGTGCAGATACGATGATAGAGATGGAAAATATGCTGAAAACTGATATGCAGAGTTGTCACAGTAATGTATTAGTGCAATCCCTAGACATGTTTCATGAAATTGCAGATTTTGTGTCACAGATAGAGTCAGAGGCTGAGGTGACTCAGCAAAAAGTGTTGAGTGCTAAAGAAATTCAACAAACAGAGTTTCCGGGTGATCATGATCAGCTTACAGAGACACAGAGAGCTGAAAACTTTCAGCCAACAGAGTTTACTACTGAAATATTTCAGCATCCAGAGTTTAGGGTTGTTCCTATGCAGTCCATATAGCAGAGGGTTGAGGATATTCAGCCACACCAGAGTGCAAAATTGCTAATTTACAGCAAGATTTGAGTAATGCAGAGGATTATAATGAAGCCAGGGTTGACATGAAATACAAGACTGTGGATAAGAAGGTGGATTCTATAGGCAAGATTACAGAGTATTGTTTTACCACTTTAGAGGTATGGAGATTCATCGGAGTATGTGTGTTTTATATGATTTGGATACCCCATTTTGCACACATAGCATATTGTTTATATCAGCTATTTGGAAAGGGGCAGAAATTATTTTGGGATGAGTGTCACACTAGAGCCATGCGAAAATTGAGGAAGTTATTGCAGATTCTTTGGAAGATGGTGAAAAGATGGTTTGGGTCGTACATAGTCAGACATATCTTTGATAATGCAACATATGAGTTGACAGAATTGGATGCGACACTGCTTAGAGTGCCTATTGCTAGAAAAAGAATCAAGATTTTCAAGAAAAGAGATGATGAGGATTATGCATTGGAAGAATTTGCAAGAGAAGAGCAACGAGAAGAAACTCCAATGGAAGAGACATATGATATGACAGATAATCTTGTTGATATACCGGAAATGCACAATGAAGAGATTGGTCTGTTTGTGGATCTTGATGATAACGATCATGGGTAGTTAGCCCATCTGGAGGATGCGCAGGATTAGAGGGGGTGGATGTCGTATTGCTGCGCATCCGAGGTGTGAAATCCACCAAAAAGTTGTGTGTGTGACATTTGTTACTTTGTACATACTTAGTCCTTGTGTTTGCATTTTTGTTCTGCGTGGGCAGTAAAGTGGAGAAGGACAGACTGATGGGTCAGATGTGAAGAAGATGCACTCTGAGGAGATTTTGAGTGCTGCTTTGCAGAAAGGTTTAAAATCTGCCTGTGTGATCTCAGCTGTGACAAACAATACAGATGCAAGGGGTAGCAGCAGGACAATCTTACCCTTATTGGTGGCAAAGGGGTTATGGAAGGTGCTTCACCAGCAGATTGTGAAAATGTGGAACAGATGTAAGATGCCAAGTGATGAATGCAGGACTTGGTGAACAGAGTGGTGGAGGATCTGTGAGCAAGGATTGTAACTACTCAAAGCCAAATAACAATTATGCAAGTCCAGTATCTCATGGGGAGACAGAATATTCAATCCCTGCCAGTGGGAATACAATGCAATTTCTTGTACTTGTCCTCGATCTGCCACTAAACCTTCAAGAGAGCTCTACACAAACTAATATAGGCAGGGATAAAGAAGAGTTGTCCTCTTACATAAGTACATTGGTGGACAATGGGGAAGAAAAACCGTCAGCAGAAGCAAAGAACGTTGGCAAATTAGAGACATATATTTCTTCTGTTTCTGAGGATAAGGAGAGCAGTGATGACTATGAGAAATTCCTTGGTGAGCTGAAAAATCAGGAAGGATGGTGGATGTTGTCAGATTCAGTTGACAATGGTGCATTATATCAGAGCCATGCTCAAGGATCAGTGTTTTATGCTAAATGTCCAGATTTAAGGGTTCTTGTGTTTGCTGCAATAGCTATGGTGCCCGAAAGCACTTCAGGAGTCTTTGCACTCTGTGATGTCTAAAATGGCTAAAATATGTATCTACTACTTTTCTGAGAAGGGGCCGCTTTTCTGGTAGAAGAAAGAGGCCGCTTTTTGGAGCGCAGTAAATCTGGCCTGGAGAAGAAAAAGCGTGGGCATGATAATACTGGTTACGGATCCTGTTGTGAATCAGAGGCAAACAGAGTCGTGGGAGGTTTTTTTTTTAATTTGGAGGGAGCTGGTGGAGTGACCTTGAGTATGTATAATACTGATGATTCAAATCGCAGTTTGGCAGAAGCTTCCATGGCCATGGCATTAGAGAAGAAGTCGCCTCTTAGAGCTACTAATACTGTGATCAAGGGACCAGAGAAATTGAAGCTTGTGTTTGTTCCATCTAAGGGAGGCAATGTTTGACGAGGTAGCAGAAAACATGGTATCCTGCAAAAGGAAGACGATGTGACACAATTGGAATGTGAGGCATACCCGAGAGTAAGGAAAATCAAACGTAACTGAGAAGGAGGCTGAATTCAGCACAGATCCTCTTTCAGTGTTGACAGCAAGCGTGAAAAACAATACACAGGAGTTAATTAATTGCTCGAACAATAAGAAGCTACTTGGCAGGGTTAAGGTTTTCGATCCGCATTGCAACATGGATGGACTACTCATTATTGTGCTGCATTCAAGGGTTATACAGTTGCTGTTTGCAATCTCCTTCAAGAAGGTGCTGACATATTAAGCAAAGGTGCTGCAGGCTATACCCTTCTTCACTGTGCAGTGGTAGCAGGTCAGACAGACATTGTCAAGATCCTGCTCAATCATGGAGCCCATAGAATACCCACCATGGCACTAGCAGATTAGAACAGACTAATGAAATTCGTAGCCCAGGTGGAATGCCTGAAAAAGGATGATATGCATCTATCAGAACAGGCATTCATGGAGACAACCACCACAGGGTGTTGGCGGGAGGCAAATGTAATTTTGCCAAGATTTTCGAGAGGGCCATCATCAACCAAATGGTAGTAATAAAGGAGGAAAACCAGAAGCTGTATACTTGTGCCCAATCTGGCAAGCATTGTATGAACCAGCAACAATAGGGACACAAGTCAGCACCAGTGGCAAGAGAAAGGAGCTAGAGCCAGCTGAGGTGCCAAAAATAGGCAAAGAAAAGAAAAAGGTAGAAGCCCAACCCAGACAGAAGCCACTCAAAGGAGTAAAGAAACGAAGGCAAAGGGGCCATTCAAATAAGTAAAGAAAAGACTAAGGATCATGTAACCCCAAAATGACAGAAGGTTGCAAAACTCACATAGTTGAACACAAACGAAATGAGCCATGTCAATAAATTGGCTCTGAGTAATGTAAAGGCCATCAATAGCAAAGAATGAAGTACCAATGTCTGGAAATGCTATTAGGAAACACTGCCAAGAAGGACGACTCTCTTATGCATTGCAATCTGCGGACCGCATGGTCCAGCAGGGCATAATGTTTCTTCTAGTATTGCATTTTGCCTTATACAGGGTTGTATAGAAAAGAAAGATCTACTTATAGTTTGTTGGAAGCACTTTATATATTTTGGCATATTCAACAACAAAATGTCTTCACATAGACTGCAATTATTTCAGCTCATGTGCAGTTTGGACGAGAGGAGTAAGCTATGCGATTGTATTGGCAGATGTATGATTCTTGTATGAAAGAAAACAAATATCTGTTTGTGACTATCCTTAAATTATGCTCCATCATAGCAGCATGATCCCATGGGATGTTTATTGATAATCATATTCTTGATAGTAGCTTGGAGTTGGATCTTTTCGTTGGAGGTGCTCTTGTTGACATGTATGCTAGATGTAAGAGCCTAGAGAACGGACAGGTTTTCCTGCATAACGTGAACTCGCTTGATTAATCTTCTATCTTGGAATTTCTCAAGAACCTCTGTGGTTGCGACTTTGCTTTCAAAACCCTTCGACAACGGTAGTCTAAAAGAAAAATCTTACAAGAAAAATCTTACCTTGTTGGTTTTTCAAGCCCTGCCTATAGGACAATGTTCATAGCACTATCAAAAACCTTTGGTCATGGATAGAATGTTATGAGTCTATAAAATGCTCCATACATTGAGTTTAGAAATTGGCATTAGCATAAATATCCACTTCACATTATTCCCACCGTACCACTACTTGTCAGTCTAACATGAAATTATTAACTTTGTTTTTTGGTAAGTTTGCATTACATCATAATCTTCTATGACATGATATGGACCTAAATATTATATGTACATTTAATGCCAAGGTTTTTATTTGATTCAAAGTTGGATCTTCCCTTTCTACCCTTCTAAATTAAAGGGGAAAAATCCTTTGGTGGTTAAACTTTATAGTCCCCTCCTCCCATTTGTAATTTCATGGGCTTTGTGCTACTTACAGGATATCCAATTAACAAAGTTTTAAGTGATAATGATGTTTATCTACTACCTAGATTGAAATTGAATATATTTATGCAAATTGATATAGATATCCACATATTCATAAAGTTTGATATACCCATAGTTAAGTTTAAGAAAAGATAATGGGCATAACTCTAGACAACTTTCTAAAACTATTGTGAGAAGAAGGATTATAGAATCATGATTTCGTTTAAGAAATCTACTAGCAACTAAGTCTCTTGTAGTTTCTTATTTTTTAATGATTTAAGCTATCAATCTATATGTCTTGCTCATTGTATTTATGGTTAAGTTTCCATGTTTAAAAATCTTCCTATAACATTCACAAGCATTGCTTAACCATCGATTTTCAATTTTTGTACATCCTAAATTGTGTCATATAAGCATGATACTTTTTGCATGGCTTACACTATGTTTGTTTTTAATTATTATCTCTTACCTATAATATGTGTTGCATATGTGATGCTTGCCAAATTTACAATCCCTAGAAAAAGCTACTTATTTCTAGTAGTGTATGGGTATTTTTATCATATGAATTTTTTTTAAACACTAATGCTTAAATATGTTTATTATTTATCTACACTTTACACTAAGGCCTAAGAAAAAGACAAATATTTTTTAAGGTTAGACTTACTGGTTAAGTGTTAGAAAATTATTAGACAAAAACATATCATTTGTATAAGGATAACAAAATTATTAGACTTACTGGTTAAGTGTTAGAAAATTATTAGACAAAAACATATCATTTGTATAAGGATAACAAAATCTAGAATGATGCTTTTAATGATTTTTTAGAACAAAAACTGAGATATATAAACACATAAATTCATACATGAGGGAGATATACACTCATATATGGAGGGCGATCACATCTATTCTCTTTTCATGCACTCTTGTCTCTATTTTTCTCTCTTGTGCAACTTTTGTTCTCCTGGCTTTTAGCTAATGTTTAGTTATGGTATAGTCAAGACTATGACCAATTGTTCCATTGTGTACTTTTTGCCTCAATCTTGTACGAAAGATTTGTTACATTGTGTGCTTCTCATCTCAGCTAGGTAAATTTAATTAACAAATATTTACTTTGTGTCACCATCTTGTATGAATTATTGCTCCATCATGTACTTTATGTCTCAATCATGTACACTCACTTACACAAATGTGAAAAGGATTGTAATTATGTATTCATGGAAGCATGAGCATAGCTACCATGTGAGTAGTTGATAAATGCTCCCTTTCACCTGTACTATCACTAGTAATGTATCTTTCAGTGAAATATCTATGAGGTTGGTACTTGCGAACACTAGTCTTATCATCAATCATGAATGGATGATTGAGAAAATGTGATGTAGAGCACACACTCCTTTACTTAAGAATTTAAATAATCATGCATTTTCTACAAACAATGAAAATATCTTCTGAAAATGCATCTATTATAAGGTAGCAACATTCTTCAAAGTATCAATTCACAAGCTTGAATGCCAACTCCTTTAAAAAGAATGTAACAAGAACACTTGTAACACATGTCGACCACAAGGGAAAGCTCAAAACTTTAGCATCAAACAATTTCACTCCAAATGATGTACTGAATAGATGTGTTAGTGAATGCATTTTACAACATGCTAATCCAACATTGAGAGACTCTCGAGAGTGCATTAGACCCTAGATGTAAGAAAATAGAGAAAAACACTTTTGAGAAGTTAAAATTTTGTAAGGAGAATGGAAAAACAATTTAGAGTGAGAAAAAGAAATGTTGTCCTCATTTTGAGCCTCACAATCAGCAACCTATTTGTAAATAGCAAGAGCTTCCACAACTGCTTTATTTCTCTTGGGAACCATAGAAATATTCTTTGAAAGTTGGCTTTTACAAGCGTGTGTGAATAAGCCTTTAGATCCAAGTTTGTTGTTGATCAAGGGTAGATTATGACTATAACAACCTCCACAAATTTTTTGGGTGCTTAGACCTTTTGATAACCTCTAGGAACTATAGGCAAAAATGAGGGCTTAGAATAAGAGGCTAGGAAGGGAGGGATAATGTGAACATACTTTAAGAGAGAAGAGGCACGAGCGGCTTGTTTAAATATTAAAGTGCACATTAAACAAGAAGAGTGATTTTGTATAAATTTTTGGGGAACAGAGAGGGAAGAAGGAACATATCATGCTCATCATATTTTTGCTTGTTGCTCTTTGGAAAGCATTCATTTTTTAGTTTTAGCGTAGCATGGTTTGCTATTTTCCCCCTTTTTGTTGCATTATTTTTTAAATATTGGCCTTATTAATGTCATCTTCCTAGAATATTTGCACTCTTTTAACTCCTTTATTTTTCAAAAAAATTCTCGACATATTTATCCCTCCCCCTAGTCAACAAACATTTATGTGTAGTAGTTGCTTTCATAAAACAATGCAACATTTATGAGCCAATCAAAAGTCAGATCCAACACTCCATCCCTGAGTTCTTCAAACTCAAAAATTAGAAATATACATGGTATATCATTCTCAAATATCTCCTCAGAGAACACACAAAAGTCATCCACAATTGTCTTTTTAAAATCCTCAAAATTTTCAAATCCAAAGTTCTCAAAACAACTTACACTATCAATACAAAAGATCTCATCATCCCCAACAATCCTCGTTCCCCTCCCATCCTCCCAAGAGGAAAATATAACAAATCTATGATTTTGAAATGAGGTTATAACCTTTCTATGTTTCCATAATCCATTCCATCCGAAAATATTGCAAAAATCTTAGAGAAAACTAGAAAAACATCTTCTAGCACCACAAAACATCCAAACACATCATTATTCACAACAAACTAAAACTCATCAAAATAAGGAATCTCTCTAAGACACTCACCCAAACACCAAGACTTCATCTCTTTTAAAAAAAAGGACTCCAACTCTTCAATTCCATAAACACAATCATCAACTTTTTTTCATTTCATTCTCACAATCAATGTGAGACAAATTTTCACAAGAAACTTCAACAAAATCAGGCAACTCATTTGAGTCATTGTTCTAATCCAAACACCCAATTGTCCAATTCTCTTCAACTACAACCTCACTATTCATTTCAAACTCTTTACCTTGAGTGTTAGATCTCTTTTCCCTCAAATTTTAAATCCTTTCCATAGCCTTACTCAAATTTTCTCTCACATCCTCATCAATGTCACTCTCCTCCTCAAAAACCCAATCAAAATCATCACAATCATCATCACAAACACTAAGAGAACTCAAAGAAACCACAAGACTATTAGATTAAGTTTTCTCTTCATCAATGTTGCCTAAATTAACCAAAAAATCATCCACACAACTATCAAGAAGCATGAGGTTAGGTCAAAACATCAAAAACAAAAGCCTCTCCAAGGCTACTCAAACCATCAACAACCATCTCACAAGACTCATTAAATTCACAAACAACACCAACAACATCCAAATCACAACATGAGTCAAAACCTCATTAGGCAACAATTTTGAACCCTTAACTTCATCAATCAATCTTACAAATTTGAAGGCCTCCCCTCATGGTCTTCTAACAAACTTGAGAAATCCTCCTTAATTCTCTCTTCTTCTCCTTCAAGATTAACTAACTCAACTACAATAGATGAAACTTCCCAATTAGAATCACTCTCTTAACTCTCATCCTCAGTATCATCTTCCTCCTCAAAGCTATCACTCTCTTCATCATGTTCTTCTTCACTGTCATCCTTATTCACCAATTCCTTCCTTGACGACATGTCAAATTTCTTTGCTACTACTCTACAATCATAAATTGTTATGATTCCTCTCCCCCAATCTTGAATTGCTCTTGCTTTCCTAAGCCAAGGTCTACCAAATATAAGAGGAAAAGCTCCCAGCCCTACTCGCATAACATGAAAATCAAATTTCATAGACACGCCATAAACCTTCACTTCCAAATTTTGAATGATACCTAAGGACTTGACTCTAGCATGATTAGTAAGCCTGATTCAAAACTTAGACCCTTTGATAATTCAAAGTCCAAACTGCTCTGTACAAGCCTAAGTAATCACACTGATTTGTGCTCCTCCATTAATATATGCTTTACCTATGTTTTGATTCTTATGCCAAGCATCAACAATAGGAAAAATATCAAGCAACTCTTCAACTCTCAAAACTCTCATTGTCCCTTTCTTTTTATCCTTATACTTTGGATTTACTAATTTCTTCCATTGTCCTCTTATCTTAGGGCACAACTCCATCAAATGAGCAAAAGATATATTAGCTTTCTTACCCATCATATCCCTTTTAAGGTCATAGTTACTTTCTCCTTCCCCCAATGGAATACCAATAGTATAGCATGATAGTGTTTTCTAGACACTCGCAACTTATTTTATTCACTCTTCTCTCCTTTCTTTTTTTATTTCCTCTTTCCTCACCAGCCTTACTAGTTTTAGGTTCATCTCTCTCAATATCTCTTGTTCTTTTAATTGAAACATCAACACTTTTATTTTCTCGATTTTGATTTTCTAGAAGAATAAGATTAATGGCATTTTTTTGTTTCTCCTCTTTATTCAACCTAGGAGCTTGTGAAGTAGAATCTTTTTTTATTTCTATCCCAAAATCATTATGCATATCCCCCATTGCTCTAGGTGGATAAGGATAATGTGTGCTCATATGATCTAACTCTCCACAAGAGAAACATTGTTCATCTATCTTTGAAATTATCCTCTCCCATTTCCTCTTCCACTTCCTAGATTTTCCTAATTCTCCAATTCCTCTTCCCCAATATCGTCCTCTCAAAGCTCCTAATCTCATATTTTGCAGTTGACTTGACAATTGATCCTCAACCTTCAATGCTAACTGAACATTTTGTCTCATTAAAATTTGAAAGTTTTGTCCATCCCCTTGCCAATTTGGTCTCTATTTTCAACATTAGTGTTAGGGGTAAATGCACGTCTGCCTAGCCACTCGTGTATTACTACACTCACAGTACCCGCCACTGCACACTGCAAGTGGCGAGCACCCGTCCACAGTCACTTATTCTTTATTCTTTCAGTGGTAGTTTGAATAAAGGAAGGCCCGGCCACACATTGTGGTTGTTGGAGTTCCCACTTTTGAGTCTCTCTCTCTCTCACTTGGCTCTTGTTCTCCATCGGCCATAGCTCTCACAGCCAAGCTTCTTCCTCCTACGTTCCACTTCCCTTTCAACTGGTATCACAGCAAAGGCATTGGAGCTTTCCCGGCATTCTCTTCAACCCAGATTTGAAGAGCTTCAACCCAAGCTTCAATGGTAGCCATGGCACCTTCATTTGCAAGTATGTTTTGATCTCTCACCTTCTCCCCAAGCTTCTAGACCTTCATTGGCTTCTTCCCAGGCTGCATTAGAGCCCTGCCGACTTTTCCAAGTGCCCCGAGGACTATTGAAGACCCCCCGGCTCCCAAGAACAGTCATCACAAATTTTTTCACATTTTTAGGGGGTTGGGCTCACCTGCTCATGGCATTTCCCTGCTCTTCCTCTCGACTTCCTGGCACTCTTGGCAACCTTCTCGGACTCCTCTTCATTAGTGCTTGCCTCCTGATGATCGATTGGAGTGCTTCCTCCTTCATCCCTTGCTGTATACACTGTCCCAGGATTGTCAAAACAAGGCAATACTTGACATTTATTGTTTGATGCTTCTTGGCATTGCCCATTTGATACCTATTGATGCCTGGTGATGCCCGGATGTTATGGGATGCTATGTCTATACTTTGGGACTGATTTGGAGCAGATTTGAGCACTATTTGAGCTTAATTTAACAGTGAATTGCTTGTTGTAATACAATGGGTTGAAGCTAATTTACTTGGTGTATGCATTGGTTCATGGATACGGAGTGCTTACTAGAGGTTTGAATGATCATACTGATGTATTTGGAGGTTTTCAAATGCTTCTTCTTGGTTCTAGAATGCTTTTGAGCTTGGAATAGGCTTTGTCTTGGTTATCATCACTGGCATTTAGCTTTAGTTGGCATGCTTTGGACCGGTGACCTATTGTCACTACTAGACACTTAGGCTTCTTGCATTTATGCTTTGGTTAGATATGGATGCCACTTGGTTTGCCCATGCTTGACAGTTACTTGGGGCTTGATCTTCAAATGTATTTGAGCATTTTGGATCTACTGGGCATTAAATTTGGTTGTCAGTTACATGCTCTTTAAATGCTTTTTGGCTTATGCTTTACAGATCTGAGATAGCTTGGAATTCATGCTCCGGATGTACCCTACTGGGATTTGGCATGTCTGATGCTATGTATTTGATGTATGAGAGCATTGCTTGCTCTCTTTGCATCTGACTTTAATTCTAGTGGGAGCCTCTTGGTATATTTGGATGTACACAAAGTCTTGTTTACACTTGAGCTTGAGCTTGTGGGACAATTATATGCGTTTGCTCTCTTGAGAGCTTTATGTTTGTAGTTAGTCTATAGTGGGATGATTTGCTACGCCTATTGGGGTAGGCACCTATCTTTGTCACAAGTTTGTCAGTTTTGTATGCATCTTGGATAGTTATGTATTGAGCTTCTTGCTCTATTAGTTGTGCTTGTGCTTAGTCTCTTCTCTTACCTCGAGACCCATTACATGCATGACTTCTAGACCTCTGAGATGTCTCTTGCCTGACACGTGATTGGTTTGCCATTTCTTGGTACCTTCTTCCCCTTGGATACTCATGTTGGATGTATCTTGCTACCTAGCAGTTGCAATGACATATGTATCAATGATTGCTTCATTTTGGGACAGTTTTACATACTGTTATCATAGAAGCAATATTAAATTGGCCCATACCCAAAAATGTGCATGAGTTACGTTCTTTTCTAGGTCTTACTAGTTTTTACAGGAAGTTTGTGCGAAATTTTTTCATTACTTACATTGCCTTTGACTAAACTTTTAAAGAAGGGTATTGTGTATAACTGGACTGATAACCAACAAAAATCTTTTGATTTATTGAAACATGCATTAACCCATGCTCATGTATTAGAACTACTTGATTTCAATAGACCATTCTTTTTAGTAGTTACTGATGCTAGCGGATCTAAAATAGGAGCTGTACTTATGTAAGATAATCATCCTATAGCCTACTCTAGCTGTAAACTGAAACTATCTGAACTTAAATATTCTACATATAATAAAGAATTACTAGCTGTAGTACAAGCCTTATGTCAATGGAAACATTACTTAATCGGTTTTGAATTTATGATTAAAATCAACCAACAAAGCATTAGACATCTCCTTAGTCAACCCCAAATATCTGATAGACATATCAAATGGGCAGCTTTCATTCAGCATTTTCATCCCCTTATCCAATATCAACCAAGAAAAGAGAATGTGGTAGAGCTGACGCTTTAAGTAGAAGACCGACCATTCATAATATTTCTATCATATCATTTGATTCTCTTATCCCTATGAAATATACTTATCATTAGGATCTTACTTTTCATGATGATTGGAATAAATTAGTTGCAAATAACTGGATTCCTATTGATTCACTGTCTTACAATAATGGATTCATGTTTTATAAAAAGAGATTATGTGTTACAGTTCCATTTACATCTTTTGTTTTGAATGAGATTCATTGTCCTCCATATCAAGGTCATAGAGGTATTATATCTACTTTGCATACATTGACTAAAGATTTTTATTGGCCACATATGGACACTGATGTATCTAACTTTATTTCTGAATGTTTAATTTGTCAAAGAGTTAAGAGACATCATGGTAAATAGTATGGTTTACTAATGCCCTTATCTATTCCATCACGACCATGGGAACAGATTTCTATGGATTTTATTATTGGTTTACCTAACACTAAAGCTAACCATGATATGATTGGGAGTGTTGTAAACAGGTTTAGCAAACAAGCATATTTCATTCCATGTAAGAAAACTTTAACTACATCTCAAGCAGTTCAATTGTTTTTGAAAACTATTTTTACTAATCATGGTTTAACAAAAGTTATTATTTCTGACCGTGATTTTAGATTTTGTAATAATTTTTGGATTACTTTGTTTGCTAACTTAGGCACAAAGATTGATTTTTCATCTGCATTTCATCCTGAAACAAATGGTCAAATAGAAGCTACTAACATTACTATTTTAGATCTTTTACATGCTTATACTATTTCAAAACCACATACATGGGATACACATCTACATTTACTTCAATTTTCATATAACAATACACCACACATAGCTACAAAGAAAGCAACATTTGAAGTTATTTATGGTTATAGATTGTCTACACTTGTTGCATCTTTATCAAATAAAATTCAGAGTGCTGATGATATTGCTAACATGCACGCTACTATTTTTGATGAAGTTAAACAAATGATTGCCAAAGCCTAGCAATCATATACAAAGCAAGCCAATAAGAAAAGATAGGCCATGAATTTCAAAGTTGATGAATATGTTTGGTTAAGAATAGAAAAACGTAGATTACAAAGTGTAGATAAACACCTAGTTATGAAATTAGCACCTAGATTCTATGGACCATTCAAGATCATTCACAAAATCAATGACAATGTATTTAAGTTAGAACTACCACCACATTGGAAAATTCACAACACCTTTCATATTAGTTTATTACGACCCTTTAGAGGCCAATTACATGTACACCCTATTTATGAAAACCCACCTTTACTAGATGAAGATACTGAAATCCTTGAGCCTGAAGCTATTATAGATACTGACTTTATGACCACTAGAACTGGCCATAGATTTCTAGATATTTGGTCAAGTTTAAAAATCATCCTGTTGAAGAGGCCCAATGGATGCACACTAGAGACTTAAATGCGATCCCCACTCTGTTAGCCCCACATTGAGCTAATAGCAATTGAGGACAATTGCTATCCCAACCCAGGGGTATGATGCCAGGAGGCATATTTCACGGTGGATTCTGTTTTACTGTGGATTCCGTAAACTTTTATTATCGGGGCTCATACACAAAGTGGATTCTTTGTGCGAGAAGTTGATGGGGACGCCTATCCTTTTCGGGTGTTTCGTTAATTTAGTGTGTACATGGGTGATTCCATAGCGGGTGATTCCGAAAAATACATATTAAATTAATAAACATTTATGAGTTTAGAGTGTGCACTCGTGATAAATTAAGGTTAGGATTGATTTCTAACCAATTGAGTTATTTATGTAGTTGAAGACTACTAGGTATTCACTTTTTTCGGTTTAATTGTATTATTTTACTAACGATTGTAAATGCTTCAGTTGATGCGTAGAGATAGCAGCAGTGGCAGTGGAAAGCATTTGGAGGATAACGTGTATTTGAGTTATCGTCAATATTTTGATGGGCTCATACCTTAGGCATGGCGCCTATATTTTGTCACGCTTATTTATCAAGGCGTTTGATATTTATTTATTATTTTTGTATACGCATGGGCGCACGATTTAGATATTTGTATTTGGACATTGTATTGGGTATGCTTGACTTCTTGGGCACCCGCCCATTAGCTTTATTTCTATTTGGCACTAAAGCAAACTCAAAAGCCAAAAGCGTGTTATTTTGTAATTTGGGCTATTATTTGAGCTTGAATATGATTAATACATAAAATACATGCTTTGTGGAGCGCTCACACAAGGCATGGGGGGAGATTGCACCCAATTGGTCTCTTGTTCATGTCGTGCATGCTTTCTACATTGAGTTTTGTGCAAAAAGTGGAGTTCTTTTATTCTTGGGGACCTTCTGATGCTCACTGCGCGTGCTTACGGTATCCAATCTCTGTACCAAGAGGAGCCGGAGCCTAGCTAAACACCATGATAGGGCAATTAGAAGAGTATAACTTAGGTGAAAAGATTGAAAGAGGATCCATACATGCTACCACTAAGAAGAAAAGATAGATCTTCAATGTCATGTAATCCAAACTTTAGATACTTACAGGGATACATCCTTCAGAATTTTGGTCGATTGTGGTAGTACTCATTCCTTTCGTTAACATAAAATAGAGAAGATATTGCATTTAGAACTATGGAGACAAGAAACATGATAATAGAACTAGCTAGTAGGAAGGAACCATCCAACTAAAGTAAAATTTCAAATCCTACCATTAGGATGTTATGATTGCATTGAGGGAATGGAATAGCTTACAAAGAATAGAGGACATATTTTGTGTGCCAAAGAGGAAGTGATCTACCAAGATCTGGAAGATAATACCATGAAAGCATATGGAAAAGCTCAAAAGACTAGGTTCTAACTAGCCAAGGGAAGTTGATTCAGAAAAGGGTTATAAGGAAAGATTGGCTAGTTTATATCATCCAGTTAAATAAGGCCCAAATAAGGTTGAGAAGAATAAAAAAGATATTCTACCTTTCTAGATCAATGATTTTGAATATGTATTTCTATAAAATTTGATCCAATTGCCTTCAAAACATGACTTTGACCACAAGATAGAGCTGATTCTTAGAATTGAACCAATATACATTAGACCGTACAAGTTGTTTTGTAGCTAAGGCCATCAAGCTCAAAGAACAATTGATGCAACTGAAAGTGCAAGGATTCATCAGCCTAAGTAATTCACCTTCAAGCATGCCTATTCTTTTCCAAAAGAAAAATGATGGATCTCTTAGACTCTGCATTGACTTCATAAGACTAAACCTGGTGGCAATTAATAACAAGTACCCTAGAACCAAGATCGATGAACTTCTAGATCTCTACATGAAGACAAGGTCTTTTCCAAGATAGATCTAAGATCTAGATATTACCAAACCTCAATCAAGGTAAAGGATATCCCAAATACTACCGTCAATACTAGGTATGGTCATTACAAACTCTTGGGATGCCATTCAAATTGAATGATGTCCCAACACCATTGAATTGATTGCTGTAAGATATCTTCCAACCATATTTACATTACTTTGTTCTAGTATCCCTTGACGATGTACTATTGTACTCAATTTCATTAGAGGATCATGAAGGTCACTTAAGGATTGCATTGTAGACATTGTGAAAATCAACTTTGTATCAAAATGAGAAAATGCATATGACCTACATTCTTATTCTTATATGATGTATCAAAAAAGTTTATCACATTTCTTTTTTTTAATATAATATTTTTTATTCTTTTCAATTTATATATTGACTAAGCATGGAAAACTAGAACATTTCTAATGCAAAAAATTACACCTTGCAATGTTAATGAGATATTATCATGTGCATTATTTTGCATGAATCATTGAAATCAACCTCAGAAATCAACTGTAGACTGTTGTTGATACTATGTACACCAAGTGGTACTGCATATGAATTTGTTAATACATAAGCTCTTAGAAATTGAAATAAAGGACCATATCAAGTATGGTAATCTTTATGCAATTGGCCCACACCTGCCCCTCCCCCCTTTCCCATGTCTTCTTTCCCACCACCCACCCCTACTCCCTCCCCCCAAACTACCCCATTCTCCCCATCCTTTTAATATTGGAGGGAGACATTAATTGGGGCATATCCCTAATATGTATGCTTATGCACTTTCTAAAAAAACAACCCCTCCCTTGCACTTACGTGATTCCATAAGCTACCCACAGTGAACTCTCAAAAGTATAAAATCTTCATCAAGGATTATTCTCTTATTAGAGCACCTTACAAAATCTCTTGAAAACAAATATTGTGATTATATGGGTAGTTGAATATTTAAAAAGCTTTAATAAACTTAAAGACATTGTAACAACTTTTCTAATAGTGAAGCTCCCAAATTTCAACCAACCATTCAAAGTAAGCATTGATGCAAGTGGACTTGTAGTTCGTGAGGTTCTAGTATACGAAGGAAGACTAATGGCCTATACTTCAAGGAATATCAAGCCTTGTAATTCAAACTATGCTCCGCGTTGAGAGTGTAAACCAAACCATTGAAGACACAAAGGATCGAGATAGTTGATGGAGCATCTACCTCTTGTGGGATTTGCTTATAATTCTACTCATCAACATTAGTAGACAATCAAGATGTCACCATTTGAAGGCTTGCATGGAAAAGAATGCCATGTATCTCTAAGTTTCTTGGATCCTACTCTTAATGTGGAAGCATCCAAGACCATGCTTAAAGAGATGGGGACCAAATAAGTCAAACTATTCAATATGATTAAAGTTGCCCAAGACTAACAAAAGTCCTATGCTGATCTTAAAAGGTCCATAAGGATGTTGAAGGAAGTCGACATGATTCTCTTAAGGATGAAACCTAAAAAGAGCTCACTATCCTTGGAAATGTGTAAGAAGCTTATTCCAAGTTAGTGTGGATCTTAAAAGGTGTTCAAGGTGATGGGAAAATAAGCCTACAATCTTAGACTACCACCCATCTCAAGATCCATAATATATGTCATGTGAGTCTACTAGAGCATCCCTAATTTCTCTAGATATGAGGACCTCTTGATTTCTCTAAGGAGGAGAGGATGTAATGTCCCCTTTATATACTATGATAAATAATGTGCATACACATTCTACTTAACTAAAGAAATGTGCAATAATGTGCATTTCTCAGTAGGTGCAAGAATTATGAAAAAAAGTGCATTTCTCAATAGGTGCAAGAATCATGAAAAAAGTGCTAATGTGAATATTTTCCACATTTGCACCTTTGCGCATTATCAAAAACAAATATACTTAGAAATATTTAACATGTGTTGTTAAAATACAAAAAAAACCCACACATTTTAAATTAGGCCATCTAATGTTGAAGATGAGAAAAATCAATAATGTAGACATTTTTGTCTCAAAAAATTAATCGCTCTATAATTTTACAACGTATCATGCAAATGATCACTTCATTCTCTTCTATTCTTGATGTTTCTCTCTTATCTTTCCTCTTAGGATTTGTGTTCCTCTTATGATATATACTCTCATAGTAATCATTACCTTGTTGAGGATACAAAAGCTTCAATAAGAAAAGACCACACTATTCTTATTTAAAAACACAAATTTTAGCTGCTTGTTGTTGAAAATGAAAATTTTAGCCTACTATTTATTGCAAAAAACCCAAATTCTTTGCATTATTTGGTTGATTACAACATACATGGGATATTTTTCACAATTCTTTGGTAGATGTAGCTGATTATACCCTTCATTTGGGCTCCCCAATAGTAAAACATAGCAAATTTAGTGTGTTTGTAGTAGGTGTCTTAGAGATGGAATTCCATCAATTCACTTGTTTGGTGGAGTAGGCAAGCAATCTATCCATACTATTACTTCAATATGCATCTAATGATAGATGTGGGGATAGAAGGTCAGAGTCTCATTCTCAATGGGCATAAACTTGTGATAGGTCTCAAAGATCAAAGAAGCTCTCTTGTCCAAGATTCCTTTTTATCTCGCATAAGGCCCATCCTTTTGGCCCTTATATGCCTACAATGGCACCTTTAATTATACAAGTGTTGGTTATACCTTCCCTTCCAAAAGAAGATTGCATAGATTGGTCTAACTACTCCCTTTGGTCTTCTAAAGTGGACTATATACCTCACATGTCTGATCTTTGGGAAATTGTTATTAGCCACATTCCTCATCACATGAAGGATGCCATAGTTGGATCCATGTAGCCCTATGGGATCTGCTCAACTCTCAAGCTTGGTCCTTCCTCTTTTACGAGACTACATGACTCCATACTTTCTCATGTACATAGGTTGGAAATAGTAGTGAAAGTGTGGACAAAGCTTTATTCTCTCAACCATTATAAGAACTTTTCCCACCATATACCTTAGAGAAGAAGCTAGCACAACAAGCACATGATAGGTTGAAAAAATCCAGGCTAGTAGAAAAAACACATCACTCTAGTCTATGACCATCTTGAAGTCACCCTTGACTAAATTTGTTCCTCATGGGATTTCCACTTTTTCATTCTCTTCACTTCTTACTACCTCTCTCTTCTCTTTTCTCTCCATATTCATGTCCCTCTTCTATTGCGAACTCTCAAGTGGTATCATTACCTAAGCAAGGACATTAATCCTTTAGCCAGAGGGGGTACTACATCGTTGATACTTGAAAAAGAATATTTTAACTTGCTATTGGTGAAAATGCAAATTTAGGCCTCCTATTTACTGTAGAAACACAGATTTTTTGTAAAATTTAGTGATTACAACATAGATAGGACATTTGCCATTGATCCTCTGTAGACTATACCCTCTATTTGAGCTCTCTAATAGCAAAACACAATAGATTTAGTGAGTTTACAAGTGTCATGAGATCCACCTGCTCAACATAATTGATGATTTAAGTGAGCAGTCTATCCATTGTGCTTTGGATAGGCATTGTGATGATAGAAGGTCAAAATCTTGTTCTGAATAGTCACAACCATGCGATGATAAGGCTAACAAAGCATAGGTAAGTTGAGACAATGCATAAGTGTGGTCTACAATTGTGTCAAAATCATGCCCAACAAGTCCTATTCCTAATGGAATTATCACGTCATTCTCTTGTCTTCTTGTTGTATCTCTCATCTCCTTGTGTTCTTATTCGTGTTTCTTTCATGTGTGAAGTCTCACATTGTGTCATCACCTAAGTGAGGATGGGAAGTCTTTAGCTAGAGTAGACAACCCTATTGCTACTCAAAAATGCAAAGTTTTTCCTCATCTAAGCTAGAGTAGACAACATTGTTGCTACTCAAAAATGCAAATTTCAGCCTCAACTATAACCATCTTGAAGTCACCCTCACAAGTCCTATTCCCATTGGAACATCACGCGGCTGAAACAATTCCTTCCCTCTCGTTTTATTTTCAATAGCACCATAAACATTGGTCATGTTAAATTTCCTCACTTCCTGCCCACCTTATGGAGATACTCAAAATACTACTATTAGATCTATAAATGCATTTTGGGTCTTTGCTTCATTTGCATAGGGAACGAATGTTCTCTATGATAGTGATATTTAATGAATCTTTGGGTAATTTACATGTTTTGGGGCTATTTTAAGAGCTAATCAACATGTCCCTTGGAAGGCTTGACTTGCATCATCCAATGCATGACCATCAAAGCCCAAGGGAGATCAAAATCTAGCATACCCATCAATTTGAGGGCAAGTGTGCTTACCCTTTCCTGCATGGTCTGAACCATATTTCTTGAAATTAATTTAAGGGAAAGATCTGTATAGGGCCATATTGCTTGAAACCATAGGGCAATCCTCTTCTTTTCTAAGTGAGAGGAATATCATTTCAATTTCCCTCATAATTATTCCAATTAACAAGTGAATGTTTAATCTAGAATCTTGCTACACATTTGAGTTATTATTTGTGAAGATTTAGGTATAAAATGGAGTCCCATTCCATTTAGTAGGGCAACCCTATTCTTATATCTAGAAGCTTGTAACACATTTGAGTTATCATTAGTGAAGATTTAGGTACACAATGAAGTCCCATCCCATTTAATAGGGAAACCATGTTCTTATATCTTCAAGTCTATCATACTAAGAGAGGTTTTGTAATGATAGTAGAAAGTGGAGCTAGAGGTCATCCTTGTATAACTTACCTACTCAACTAGAAACTATGAAATTTTATTCCATTCACATACAGGAGTAGTGGCATTGGTGAAAAGACTCTAGGTGAGAGAGTCAAAACCTTTAAGCTTTTCATTGTTAGGAAAATAGGGAGGTGTCATTCTAGAGGAGGATTAGGGAAGATGGAGTATAAAAGGGGTGTAGGATGGTTGTCCTAGCCATAGAACGAGTCAAAAAGTGCCATGGTAGAGGAGGATTAAAGAAGATGAAGTAAACAAACGGCTTCCCTAGTAATATGATAGATAAAAGGGTAAAAATGCATATAGCTTGATAGAAAATGTTGGTTGTGAGACTAAGAAACATGTTACAAATGTAGGGAAGATTATCATCTAGTCTGGAAAACAATTATAGCAATGAAAAGAAGGGTAGATTAACCTTAAAGCTAGGTAAGCATAGACCTATAAGATATGTCCCCCTTTTTAAAAAGTAACATTGAAAATGAGCTTTAGAGAAGATTGTAATCACTTTTCCTAATTCTTAGTTATGGTATAGCTTTGCTTTCATCAACTTAAGCATCGTAAGGTTTGGATCATTTCGCTCAAGCTGAAGAATTGAGGTGTGGATAAACAAACCCATATTAGAAATTATTTGAAATTTAGAGTTATGGATCCTCTTTATATGGATTCTTTTCTCTTTTGTGTAGCCGTGAGTGTCCATTATGAAAGTGGAAGAGTAATACTTTTCAATCTTTCGTAGCATGAGTTGCTCTAGAGTCTGATGTAGGAGTAGGACCCTCTACTATCTAGGTATAATTTTCCAAATTTTAAGTTTGTTTTATTGTAATTATGCATGTGTTTCACGATTTTCCCTTACATTTTTTATATGTTTGGATTCCTTTATTATACATAGTACTATAGTAGCTACACTAGGACATATAGTGTCTCTTATGATGTTGATGATGATGGTCATTGTCAAAGCATGTCAAGTAAAGGTATACCATAGGGGTATAAGACAAAAGGGTTTAGAGAGAGTGAAATAAAGAATAGGAAGAAAAAAAGAGTACTAGGTGTTTAGATGAAGTGAAAGACAATCCTAGAGGTGCAATCCGATGATTTCATTCTATATATGGTCAACCAATACATATTAATACAACCATATAAGATTCCCAAGTCCTAGGCATGCAAATACACTTGGGACAATTGCCCAACACACAATTTGAGACTTTACATCCTCTCACATACAGGAAGATCTTTTTTATACATAGTCTAGAAGCAAAGACATGCACCTCATAAATCCATACATACATCTAAATTTGTGTAGCGGATCGTGCATATTAATCCCAGAAAGTGATATCAAGCATCAAAATCTGTCAAAATAACTATTTATCAATTACATGGCTTCAAAAACCACTTCAAACATGTATGATAGTTTTATTACAAGGAGAATAGAACACTCCTTTCTAGCAATAAGTCCACTCTAAACTTGAGTTTTGATGATACTCAAACCTTCTCTAGTGTTAGAGAGTTTGATTCCATCAAGAGATGCATTTGAAAGTCTCTTTGAAGTTCATGAACTTCATGAAGAGCATGCTGCCCTATTTTGCATGTTATGGATAGCAAAGACATTTCAAAAATCTATTCTAAAACCCTCCTTCAAGTCATTTTATCATAAGCTTTGATGAATTTCCCTCTTTCCCTATTTTGGGAGCTTCTTGTTGAGCATAAGAAGTGTACATCTCTCCTTCCCAACCTCTCCATATTTTTGTCACCAATAGGTTGAAAAAATTACATCAATTTTTTTTCCTTTTTGGTTGTCCATGAGTGACTGGCTTCACACAAAAGCCCCATTTCTCTCCTTCTTACCCTTTGCATGTTCACTACATTTGGATACTTTGCCCTTGTCCCATGAGCGGTGGATATTATCTTAAACATTCACTAATTATTAATATGTTTAGTCCTAACCATTTATAACATTTTTAAAGTTTATGATCACCAACTTAGTAGGTATATCATATGTAAACTCCATCTTACACTTGACAAGTCTTTACTTAACTATTACTCATACTCCTTTATAGTCTTTAAGACATAATAAACTTTCATTTTCCCTGCCAAAAACTAGTGTTGACACATATAGGAAATCATAGTATTTCTATGTAATTTATAAGTTTTATTGAATCAACACACTATGCCATGACATCCATCCCATCCAAACTTGCACATCTTCTAGATCACACACAACTACTCATAATTATTTCCAAGCTCAACTATGTACTCAAAGTCACTATCTTGTACTTTGAATTCTTCTTTCTCTTCTAGAATACCTTCTTCATCTACCATGTCATCCTACCTTTCATCCTTCACAGCTTATGCTTCTAGATCTCTTTTCTTGACTATGTTGGTCTAGTTCTGTTTCTTAGGTATCCATAAGTCATCCCTATCCACCTATCTTAAAGCATATGTCATGTACAATACTTTACATGCATAAGATTCAGTCCTTCTCTTTCTAATGACAAAACCACCCTACAAAAAACTACAATTTATATATTTTAATATGTAACTCATATCTCCGAGTTTTCCTCTACAAAGTTGTAGCACTATTTCCAACCTAGAACTTTTGTGAATAACTCAAAACCAAGTTCTGAAGATGTTAGCCCCTAAAATTTTAGATGCAATGTGCAACTGTGTCTTTTACACTATGACTATGCAGTCTCAGTTAACATATGTGAACCTTCTCGCCCATGTGACTTTTGCATATCAACCTAGATGGCAATCAATCTTAGTAGGCCTCTTCCCCAAGTATAAAATCCCATCTTGGAAGTGTTGGGAACACCATAAATCCTCACTAAAATAGAGAAATTTTCAAGATTTTCAATTCTACCCCAACCTGTCTAGTTCAGTTGTATTTAGCATTTGTAGGTTTGAACCCTCATCATCCATCTCCATGCCATCCTCTTCCACAATTTCATCAATTGATCCTATCTCTAGCTCTTGTATCTCATATGCATTAGACTCTCATATTTTGGACGAGCTTGATGCACTTACCTACTATAGGAATATGCAGTGCAATCCCGTCCAATTCACTAAGTGAACATGTAGCATTGTCATGTACATATCATACCACATAGGGACCAGACCACTACTTCAAAACCTTGTAAATAACAATATGTGTGTTATCTAAGCTGCTATCATAAACTAGTCACCCTCTTGTATTACCTTCAATCTCAGTCCCGCTGATTCCTCTTATCAAACCTCTCCTTGTTCTAGAGTCTTGCTGCCCACAACATAGAAACCAGTGCCTCAATGTCTTCTGGCCTTCTCTCCAACTATCTAATGTGCAGAGTCAACAGTTCCTCTCTACCTTAACCCTTCTTGCCAATGTGGCATACTCCATGGCATAATGAGATCCTCAACTGGCATAATAGGTTTCTAGCCGTACATCAATTTAGCATGCATAAAACCAAATACTACATTGTGTGTTGTCCTATCAACCCATAATGCAAATGGTAGCATCTTTGACCACTCATTTATCCTACCTCAACATACTTTTGTTGGTGCCATAATTATAGAAAAATATCCCCTTTTGTTTAATCATTACCTTCACGATTATATGCTATAGCCAGAGTCTACTTAATTCCAAACCATGAGAAGAACTCACAAGCCCATTTTCATCCATTCCCCTCAAACAAAAGTATAATTTTGCCAACACATCCATATCAAAAAAATGCCTCTTATAAGAGAAATCTAAAAACAACCTATGCAGTCTTTGTACTAAGAGCTCTTCCCTTAACTTGATTTGATAGATCCTCTCATGAGAGTACAAGACACCACATATGCCAAAGGTTTGTAGGTGTTGTCACTAGATCAACCACCCGTTTATAATATGTGGATAATGGATAAGTTGGCTATAATCCATCACTATATCTCATAGTAAAGTACACTTGGCATGTATTGATGACTCCATAAAGTGTGCTATATCGTTTTAGGTACTTTGCCACCAATATTTTTCCTTGATCTTCTAAAATGTGCCCAAGACACCTCTTTGGTGAGCCCATAGACTTTCATAAAATTCTTGCATAATCTATTGAGACACTCTAACCCTAATGGCCTGCAATTAAAGCCATTCTTTTTCTTCACATGCTTCTAGAAATAACCATCTTTTAAGAAAATTCCAAATGTCTTTCTCTATATTATTTTATACTCTACTTCTAACCACTCCTCTTTCTTGGAGTGTGCTGAGATATTGTTGATATACTTGCTGCATTTAATGATATTCCTCTATTTATGATAGTTGTACCATCATTTATGACACCTATACTTGGATTTACAGTAGCTATCCAATCAGCCCTTGTAGTATAATAAGCATTTTCAATGGCTAATTCATCATCCACTTCATCTTCTATCATATCCATTTCATTATCAAACCATAGCCTTGATAGCATGCCAGTAAACTAGGTTATCCCTTGTTGCAATATGCTACAATTCAGGTTTTAGTGGCGTAATATATTCTATTCAATGCAATATAGCAATGTTCGAAGTGGGATAACTAGAAATCATCCCCAATAGTGGCAAGTAATCTATCTCAATAATCACATGAGAACCCACAAAATATTCCTTAGCATATTTAAGCCCTATCACAATGACCCCCAACAGTCTCGCTTAACTTGCCAATATCATCTTTGCCTCTCACCAAGTAGCTTTGCACCAAATTGGATGGCATACCAATTTTCCTCATCATCATTCTGTCCAATTACCCACCCAATTCCAATCAAGCTCGTATCTACTATATGAATAATAGCCTTTCCATTTGAGTAATTGCCCTTTCTTAATGTTGGAGTAGACTTTAATAGTCTCTTGAATTTCCTCATTGCTTAGTATGCCACTTTTTCCAATAGCTTGTGTTCTTTCCTCAATAGTTGATAGAGATCATCAATCACATGTGTAAAGTGAGGAATCCATATGGGATAAAAGACACATGTGCCCAAAAACCTTCTGACTTGTGACAAATTAGAGAAATTCCCATGCAACCTTTCAATTCTATTAATCTTTGTCACTAAGGGCTTTCTTTCATAAGGCCCACACATGTGACCTATGATCAACAACTCCTCAACCCCAAATAGAGACTTTTGACCCAATAGAATTAATTGCACTTATTCCAAGTGAGTCAAAATCTTCTTGTAATTTGTAATGTAATTGGCAACAAATATCCAGCAACCATTGTCATCCAACTTTTCATTATTTTCATGCACTTCATAAACCTTGATTGATATATCATCAAGAAACAACATGGTAATCTAGGGAAGAAAGTCTCACAAAACCTTATTCATCATGTGGGCAACAAAATTTGTTGCTCCTTGCAAAATGATACATATGCACATGAAACCCAATGGCATTTTCATAGTAGTAACATCTTTACTTTCTAGTACTAGGCTGAAACTAATCATATCCTGAATATAAGTCCCCCTTTGAATAGATAGCCTTTTTATGAACCCAATTGTAGAGATTTCTTCAACCCAATTTTGCAATCGTTTATATTCCCGTTTAACAAATTCTTTTGTGATTTCAAACATGTCTAGAGTACATACATGTATAACACAATTTTCAACCATATTTTTAAACATTCATTTCTACAATTGCATTGTAGATAATATGGATAAAACACATGCTTTTTCACTTGCATTTTTCCATAAAGATAGTCAATCAAATCACCTTGGAAATTTGGTTTCCTATTGAATAAATTTTCAAACACAATATTAGTGAGTTTGGGAATCTCCCAAATCCCATTTTTTGAATACTAAAAAGGTGGCACATTGATAACATGCCCATAAGCTTCTCAAAACCATATGATATGACCTATCATTAGAAAGCACTTGAAAAATTTAATCTATTGAGCTATAAAGTGCTCGATTTGGAGTTATAGTGTTCAAGTTGTGACAAATCCAAAGATTTGACCATGTGTCCCAAACTTATGGAAAATTTCCATATTCCCCAATATGGTGTTTTCAAGTAATATCCCAAATTTGCAACAAATATTTTTGTAGATTAAGTTTCCCACATCATTTTATTTGATGTTTTTCATAGCTTGAGCTTCAACTAAAGGTAATCAACTATGATCAAGATGTAGGCTATTTCCCTTGAACTGTGTGGTACTCGTCCAATGGTATCTATTTTCCATATCTTTAAAATGTCATAAAGAATATTTATTTTCTCTCAACTTTGGTTTAAATACCCTCTTACTCATTTTTTCAAACTCAAAACTAGTGACCTTTTGCAAACTAGACTAGATATATGCCTTGATATGATGCCAGGAGGCATATTTCACGGTGGATTCCGTGCCACGGTGGATTCCGTGAAGTTTTACGGTGGATTCCGTAAACTTTGATGACCGGGGCTCATACACAAAGTGGATTCTTTGTGCGAGAAGTTGATGGGGATGCCTGTCCTTTTCGGGCGTTTAATTAATTTAGTGTGTACATGGGTGATTCCATAGCGGGTGATTCCGCAAAATGCATATTAAATTAATAAACGTTTATGAGTTTAGAGTGTGCACTCGTAATAAATTAAGGTTAGGATTTATTTCTAACCAGTTGATTTATTTATGTAGCTGAAGACTGCTAGGTATTCACTTTTGTCGGTTTAATTGTATTATTTTACTAACGATTGTGAATGCTTCAGTTGATGTGTAGAGATAGCAGCAGTGGCAGAGGAAAGCATTGAAGGATAGCGAGTATTTGATTTATGGATTACATTTTGATGGGCGCATACCTTAGGCATGGCGCCTATATTTTGTCACGCCTATTTATTAAGGCGTCGGATATTTATTATTATTTTGTATGTGCATGGGCGCACGATTATGTTATTTCTACTTGGACATTGTATTGGGTGTGTCAGACTCTTTGGGCACCGTCCATTAGCTTTATTCCTATTTTGTGTTAAAGCAAACTCAAAAGCTAAAAGGTTGCTATTTTGTAACTTGGGCTATTATTTGAGCTTGAAGATGATTAATACATAAAATATATGCTTTGTGGGGCGCTCACACAAGGCATGGGGGGAGATTGCACCCAATTGGTCTCTTGCTCTTGTCGTTCATGCTTTTTACCTTGTAATTTGTGCAAAAAGTAGAGTTCTATTGTTCTTGGGGACCTTTCGGCATTCACGACGCGAGCGTACAGCATCCGATCTGCGCACCAATGGTATCAGAGCGAAGCTGAGATCAAGAGCTTCCAATCGCTACCCATCTCGTGCGAAGGTGAAGCTCATGGAACGATCGGGCTCTACAATCAATCTCGTCGCGAACCGTCAATACAGATAGATTTCTGGCGATCAAGAACCCATGTTTCCATCATCGGATCACGAAGGACCGGTTTGCAGAGGCGGAGGACCACTTCTACATCCCTCTCTTCAAGTCATTTGGTACAGAGAAAAGAGTAACTTCCATATCTCTCATTAAGCTTCAAAGCTTAAGTTTACAAGTTATTAAGCTTAGTTAGAAGCTTTAAAAAGCTTCAAGCATCAAATCGTTAACAAAACGGCAGTAGCATCCCGAAAATCACGGCGACAAAAAACGCCCCCCCCTTGAATTTTGTCGTTTGCTGCCCATTAAGCTCCAAGCTTGATCATTTAAGCAATAGTCACACAAGCTCTTCAATCTTGCAAGTCATAACCAACTTCAGGTCACACCCAACCAGTCAAGTTCAGCAAGTTTTAACAAGTCAAAGTTCTGCAAGTCCGACAGAGCAAGCAAGTACTGCAAGTCAACAAACTCTGCAAGTCACATTAGTCTGGTACTCTGCAAGTCAGACAAGTCAACTGGAATCAAAACTAACTTCTGTCTAAAACTCATAGAAGGGTTGTTCCTGCACAGAAACTCCGAACTGCAAAGTTGTTCATTGGAAGGTACTCTACCCATACGCAGATTTGCTGAAGCATTTTCAGCATACGAAGAAGGATAAAACACAGATTATTTGAAGATTGTGAAAGCTACACCCAAAAACACATAAGCCTTGTATTCTCGAACTTGAGCTACGCTCATCCCGCTAACTTGATTTTGAGTGAGAAAGGTCTTTTGAGTTTTGTAGGATGTCGGAACCACATATGGACGATTTAATGGCTGAAGGCGACCTACCTGAACCTACGATGGAGCAAAAGCTGGACTTAATTATGATGCAATTGGATGAAGAACGACGAGCTACGCAAGCATTGCAAGTTCAATTGGCAAATTTACAAAGATCGTCTACCGACAAAGAAGAACCTCAATCTGAAGATCTTATTCGACGTACCATCGACACGACTCTCGAAGCTCAAACCATCCGCAAGGAATCAAAGATAAGTAAAAGAAATTTCAAATTCCGTACTTTCAATGGCACTCGAGAGGGAAAAACTATTCTTGCATTCATTAGTCAATTTGACGACTACTTTCATGAGAAAACCTATGCAGAAAAAGATAAATCAAGTGTGTCACTAATCATTTAGTGGACAGAGCATCTCTTTGGTGGACTGTAGTACGCAAGAGTATAGATTGTCCCGCTACCTGGGAGAATTTTAAGAAGAAGTTTATGCAGAATTTCCTTCCTCCACAATTTCATGAGAAAGCCATAAAGCAATGGGATCTTCTTCAGCAACGGGATCGTGAGCCTATTCCTCAGTACACAGAGCGTTTTTGGAATGCACTACTCCAGCTACGCATGCTTGAAGATGTACCTAAAGCGACACACAAGCGCAAGTATATGTCTGGACTCCTTGGGCATTACTACGCTGAAGTTAACATGTTCAAGCCTACTACTCTTGAAGACGCCATTTCACTAGCTCACGACACTGAAGACAAGTTGCGAGGTAGAGACAGACGTCCACAACAATTCCAAGCCAATGGTAACTATGGATCTAAGCAATTCAATTCCAATTTTAGAAGATTTAATCCAGGTCGTTTCTCTTCATCATCTTTCCGTAAAAATTGGGCAAAACCACCTGCTTTACCATCCAATGTCAATCAAAATTCTAAGCCTATTCCACAACCAAATCCTAATGTACCTAGACTTTCCGCCATTGCAAACAATGTAACCAAAGCCAAACCTATAGTATGTTATAAATGCCACCAGCCTAGACATCTAGCAGCAAATTGCCATTCAAAGAAGCCATATGCCCATATCAACTACCTTGGAGCAATGGACGATGAGGAACATGAAGATATGCCTGATTTTACAGAAGATGAGGACGAAACTACTACTCCTTTGGATACTTTACCAGGTATGCCAACTCCACATTCTTTATTGACTATGAAATCTTTGGTGCATGGAAAGGAAAAGATTATTTTGCATGATGACGGTAGCACTCATGATTTTATTTCAGCAAAGCTAGTAAAAGAATTGAAGTTACAGACTGTACCTATTACATTATATGGTATGCATGCATCTAATGTTTTTTCACTGCTTTCGCATACTCAAGCTAAACGTGCATTACGCAAGAGTAGTAAATCTTATCTCATTTGGGTGAATGAACTACAAGTTAAAGAAAATCATATGCATCCTAGGCATAAAGAATTTCTTGCACATTTTAAGGACTGTTTTGCCGAAGACCTACCACCTGGTTTACCTCCTTCACGTCCAGAAGACCATAAGATAGATTTGATTCCTGGCACACAACCACCTTGCAAAGCACCATATAGGCATAACCAGATAGAGCAAAAAGAAATTCAGAGTCAAGTTGAGGAATTACTAAATAGAGGATTGATTAGACCTAGTAGTTCTCCATTTGGTGCACTTGTTCTGTTAGTCAAGAAAAAGAATAATACATATCGTATGTGCATTGACTATCGAGCTTTAAATAAGATCACTATAAAGAATAGGTATCCCATTCCTAGAGTTGATGACCTTATGGACAAACTGCAAGGATCTGCTATATTTAGTAAAATAGACCTTAAGTCTGGTTATCATCAGGTGAGACTAGATACATCAGACATATTCAAGACTGCATTTTGAACACAGTTCGGTTATTACGAATTTTTAGTGATGCCATTTGGATTGACTAATGCACCTGCTACGTTTAGTAGAATGATGAACCGTATATTTTTGAAATATCAGTATTGTGTAATTGTCTTCTTTGATGATATTTTGGTGTTTAGTCAAAATGAGAAAGAACATTATGAGCATTTGTCATTGGGTTTTCAGTCACTAAAAGATAATCAACTATATGCAAATCCTAAAAAGAGTGAATTCTTTAAAACAAAAATTGAGTATTTAGGTCATATTGTATCATATGATGGAATTAAAGTTGACCCTAAGAAAATAGATTCAATATTGAATTGGCCTGTACCTAAAAACGTACATGAGTTACGCTTATTCCTTGGTCTTGCTAGTTTCTATAGGAAGTTTGTACGTAATTTTTCATTACTTGCTTTACCATTAACCAAACTTCTGAAGAAAGGTATTGTCTATCATTGGTCCGAAAATCAACAGAAATCCTTTGACTTATTGAAACATGCATTAACCCATGCCCCTGTCCTACAGTTGCCTGATTTTAATAGACCATTCTTTCTAGTAGTGATGATCGATGCTAGTGGATCAGGAATAGGAGCTGTACTTATGCAAGACAATCATCCTATAGCCTATTCTAGTTGTAAGCTGAAACCCTCTGAACTGAAATATTCCACATATGACAAAGAACTATTAGTAGTTGTACAAGCATTAAGACAGTGGAAACACTACTTAATGGGTTCAGAATTTATGATAAAGATCGATCAGCAAAGTATTAGACATTTACTTAGTCAACCCCAAATATCTAACCGACATATCAAATGGGCATCTTTTATTCAAAGTTTTCATCCTATCATTCAATACCAACCCGGAAAAGAAAATGTAGTGGCTGATGCATTAAGTAGAAGACCTTCCATTCATAATATTTATGTTATATCTTTTGATTCTTGATTGCTATGAAAGATAATTATCATTAAGATATTACTTTTCATGCTAATTGGAATAAATTAGTTCAAAATAACTTGATTCCTATTGATTCATTGTCATATAATGATGGATTTATGTTTTATGAAAAGAGATTGTGTGTTACAATTCCATTCCGATCTTTTGTTTTGAATGAGATTCATTGTCCCCCATATCAAGGTCATAGAGGTATCATATCTACTTTACGTACATTAACTGAAGATTTTTATTGGCCGCATATGGACACTGATGTATCTAACTTTGTTTCTGAATGTTTGATTTGTCAAAGAGTTAAGAGACATCATGGTAAACAGTATGGATTACTTATACCTTTGTCTATTCCATCTAAACCCTGGGAACAAATTTCTATGGATTTTATTACTGGTTTACCTAATACTAAATCTAACCATGATATGATTTGGACAGTAGTAGATAGATTTAGTAAACAAGCATATTTCATTCCATGTAAGAAAACTTTAACAGCATCACAAGCAGCACAATTGTTTTTGAAAATTGTTTTCACTAACCATGGATTGCCAAAAGTTATTATTTCAGACCGTGATTCTAGATTTTGTAACAACTTTTGGATTACTCTGTTTGCTAACCTAGGCACAAAGATTGATTTCTCATCTGCATTTCATCCTGAAACTAATGGACAAACAGAAGCCATTAATAGCACTATTCTAGATCTTTTACGTGCATATACTATTTCTAAACCATAGACATGGGACACACATTTGCTTTTATTACAGTTTGCATATAACAATACACCACACACATCTACAAAGAAAGCACTGTTTGAAGTGATTTATGGATATAGATTATCTACACCTATTCCATCTTTGTCAAATAGAATTCAGAGTGCTGATGATACTGCTAGTATGCATAATACTATTTTTGATGAGGTTAAAGACATGATTGCCAAAGCCCAGCAATCATATACCAAACAAGCGAATAAGAAAAGACAAGCAATGAATTTCAAAGTTGATGACTATGTTTGGTTGAGAATAGAAAAACGTAGACTACAAAGTGTAGATAGACACCCAGTTGTGAAATTAGCCCCTAGATTTTATGGACCATTTAGGATCATTCATAAAATAAATGATAATGCATTCAAGTTAGAATTATCACCTCATTGGAAAATTCACAACACATTTCACATTAGTTTACTAAGACCATTTAGAGGCCAATTACTTGTACATCCTGTTTATGAAAACCCACCTTTATTAGAGGAAGAGACTGAAATACTTGAACCTGAAGCTATCATAGATACTGATTTTATGACCACTAGAACTGGTCGAAGATATTCTAGATATCTAGTTAAATTTAAGAACCATCCTGTAGAGGAAGCACAATGGATGCACGCTAGAGACTTAAATGCTTTCCCCACTCTGTTAACTCCACATTGAGCTAATAGCAATTGAGGTCAATTGCTATCCCACCCCAGGGGTATGATGCCAGGAGGCATATTTCACAGTGGATTCCGTGCCATGGTGGATTCCGTGAGGTTTTACGGTGGATTCCGTAAACTTTGATGACCGGGGCTCATACACAAAGTGGATTCTTTGTGCGAGAAGTTGATGGGGACGCCTGTCCTTTTCGGGCGTTTCATTAATTTAGTGTGTACATGGGTGATTCCATAGCAGGTGATTCCGCAAAATGCATATTAAATTAATAAATATTTATGAGTTTAGAGTGCGCACTCGTAATAAATTAAGGTTAGGATTTATTTCTAACCAGTTGATTTATTTATGTAGCTGAAGACTACTAGGTATTCACTTTTGTCGGTTTAATTGTATTATTTTACTAACGATTATGAATGCTTCAATTGATGTGTAGAGATAGCAGCAGTGGCGGAGGAAAGCATTGAAGGATAGCGAGTATTTGATTTATGGATTATATTTTGATGGGCGCATACCTTAGACATGGCGCCTATATTTTGTCATGCCTATTTATTAAGGCGTCGGATATTTATTATTATTTTGTATGTGCATGGGCGCACAATTATGTTATTTCTACTTGGACATTGTATTGGGTGTGTCAGACTCTTTGGGCACCGTCCATTAGCTTTATTCCTATTTTGTGTTAAAGCAAACTCAAAAGCTAAAAGGTTGCTATTTTGTAATTTGGGCTATTATTTGAGCTTGAAGATGATTAATACATAAAATACATGCTTTGTGGTACGCTCACACAAGGCATGGGGGGAGATTGCACCCAATTGGTCTCTTGCTCTTGTTGTTCATGCTTTTTACCTTGTAATTTGTGCAAAAAGTAGAGTTCTATTGTTCTTGGGGACCTTCCGGCATTCACTACGCGAGCGTACAGCATCCGATCTGCGCAGCATGATAAGAATGTTTTGAAGTGTCACCTTATATGCACAATGTTCCTTGCAAGGCTCCTAGTGATCACTCTCAAAGATATGCTAAATTTATTTCTTTCAAGACACTCTTCCCAATATCAAATCTACTCCTATTGTTCTCATTGCACATAATGAAGAATCTTTCTTTGAACCATGAATTGCTTTTGATTTGAAATGTGTGTCCTATTTTTCCAATTTTCAAGGATTTTAATGTTTGATGGATCAATAATTTGTGCCATCACTACTTGCGGTGTGCATGGAAGTTCAATATGGAGAGTTAGTTGATTATTTTGGATCTTTAGTAAGCTTCTACTCAATGCATCCACTATTTTATTTGTGCTCCCCTTTCACTGTCGAATTTTTAAATTATTTTTAGACCATGCAAATATGGGTGTGGTTGGCAAATGCCCAAACAATAGATGGCAATTCCTTCTTTGTTGCTATGAAATTGGATTCAACCTTTGTTAACCCCCCATCTATACATAATACTGAATACCACTCTTGTCCTTCCTTTTCTTGTAACAAAACTACCCCTAGTCCATGGTCTAATGTGCTTTTGGAATGAAATTTAAAGCACTAGCAATCATGCCCAAAAACCATTAAAATAGCTTAACTATTATAGATGCACCATAGTATTTTATGGAAAGTATCTTGGGTGGATCAACTTGAATTCATTCTACTAAATTATGTACACTAATAACTTTATTTTTTTGGCTCATGAATGAAATTATTAATGTTGGAAGTTCAAGTTGTATTTGTATAATGTGCTCAACACTTCCTCTAGTACTTTCAAATATTGTGTTACCCATGTTGTTATATAGAAGATTAAGAATATCATCTAAGAAGCTTCGAAGAAGATATATTTTAGTGTGGGGTTATTAATAATACCTTGTCACCCAAACATAGGTATAAAAGGGGTGAGGCATGTAAATTTTCACATCTTTGGACATTAATACATTTAATGTCTCTTACCTGACCTCCTTGCTCATAGCTTCCTATATGGCTTCTATCTCTTCATTCCTAGCTTTATAGTATTCCCTCTCCCCGTCACTCTTTTCTCTCTCCTTAGATCTTCTTTCTCTCACCTCTTAGTTCTCTCCTTGCCAAGTGGTATCAAAGCTTAGGATTTTGACCCATTTGATTTTCTCATTTTTAGATATATTTTCTCCAATTTTCCACCTTTGAATCTTGGATAGCAGGTACAGGAGCCACATGGTAGGTACTTGCAAATGTTCTACTTGGAGAAAAGACCAATCTTGGAGCTTTGACTAAGATCTTGGATAGATTTGGCCAAATTGTGGCTAAAATGGCAGGTTGTGCATCCACTACAGGCTATGTTGAAGGTAACTTAGTCAAACAGAGGTTAATCAAACTTAGGAGAAGAATAAACTATGGTTACTTTTCAAAGAGAGGATTCTCTTTCTCATTTCTTGAAACTTCCCTACAAGTTCCATGAAGTTTTCAATAGATAATTCACTCTACCTCTTAGACCTTCATCTCTAGAGGCTATTCAATACTTGCATAAGCTTTCTTTCTTCATTCTAAGTTGGGACATAACCTATCAGAGGAGTTTTAGCTATCTATGCTGCTTCAAGAACAACTCAGAAAAAATGCAAAATTTTAGGAAGCTTGGCTAAACATTTGCTGATGTTCATCTTCTTCTGGATCAATCTTGCACATCAAGGCTTCATTAAGCATAAAACACCTCCTTTACTAAGAGCATCCTTTCCAAACCTTTTGGCATATTACTTAATTTTATGAATCCTAACATTGCAGTCCATGGGCAACCATGAAAGCTTTAGTCCAAGCTTCAACTTCTCTTACATTTCTTGAAGATTCTTCATCATTTCAGCCCTGGGATTCATTCTACTAAATATTTCTTGAAGAAATTTTAAGGATTTGAGCAAGATTAGCCTCAACCTTAAGAGCTTTCATGGAGTCAAGTTTTGGGAAAAATGGGTTCAATTCTTCAATCTCAGATTTTTGAGGTTTCAAGATTGCTTTATATGTGTCTACGGAATAAGGATTGAAGGTTATTTTAGTAACATTGAGCAATCAAAGGCTTCATCAAGCATTTGGGGATCATTCAAACCTTCATCAAGCTATGTAAGAGGTATTTCTCTTCAATTCACAATCTCTGTCATCTATCCAATTGCTAAGCTTCATCCATTTTATTGAGAGATTAAAGAATTGAAAATTTCTCCATCAAATTTCAACCCATCATTGGTTAAATCAGCCCATTCATGGAGTGCCTTGCTTACTTGATTCAAACATTGAATTAGAAGCCCTTGCTTGAGTTTTTAACATTACATTCAATCCTATTTGTTAGAGTCCAATTGATTGGTTAACTTTGTCACTCTAGTATAATGACGTGTTAAAAATTATTTGATTCATTGAAAAATATATCATAATCCATTGTAAAGGATAAGTCAAAATGAGTCACTATATCGTAAGACCCTCATCCTATTCATTTTTCCAATTTCAATCCTATTGCATCTCATGGAGTGAGCTGAATGAAAAGTTTAGTAATGCATATCATGTTGATTGATTAGAGTATAATATCACTACCATGTTGAGATCCCCACTAAGGAAAAAGGCAGATGCCAAGGGAGATAGTGGGACAATAGAGAGGTGACCCTCTCCCACTATTAAAGATCCTAAAGGGGTGCAATGAGACGAACCGAGGGAAACTTTGCCCACCTCCCAATGATTTTGAGCACCTACAGGGATCCTATCATTCTATTTTATCCCTCACATAGGTACCACGAGTGGAGCATGAAAGATTCATGTAGTCTCAAAGATTTAGTATCTTGAATATCAAAAGAGGGTGAAACAAGGCTTTTACAAGACACTATAGGGTATGAATAAGTCACTATAGGTAGCATTTTCCTCATTGGAATATAGGTGCACATACTAATATAGGTTGCCCACAAGTCCTATCCAGCTCCCTATGGGGTTTTTAAGCCCATTAAGTATTGGTCATGTATACAATGCTTGCTAGTTCGGTTAGCAGTCTAGACTGTCGTTTGTCAAGCATGTAAGGCAGAGTACACGACTATTACAGTTAGTGCACTCTGATGTTTGGGGGCCAGCTCATAATGCATCTATGGGAGGTTCTAGATATTATGTATCTTTCATTGACGACTACAATCGCTATACCTGGCTTTACATATTGAAAACAAAAGATGAGGTCTTTGCTGTTTTTCAGCAATTTAAAGCACAAGTTGAGAAGGAGTTTCAATGCTACATCTCTTTCTTGAGATCTGACAGTGGTGGGGAGTATGTATCAAATGAATTTGATGATTTCTTGGCTGAAAATGGCATTCATAGGCAGCTAACCTGCAGCTACACTCCACAGCAAAACAGAGTAACTGAAAGAAAGAACAGGGTTCTGATGGAAGCTGCTAGGGCCATGATGAATGAAAAGCATATGCCGCTTTACTATTGGACAGAGGCTGTTATGACAGCCGTATACATTCTTAACAGGACTCCCACTATAGGTATTCATGACATGACACCATTTGAGAAGCTATATGGCTATAAGCCGGATGTAAGTCACATGAAAGTCTTTGGCTGTCTTGCTTATGTGCATATTCTAGATGAGAAAAGGAAGAAGCTGGATCCCAAAGCGCATAAGTGTGTTTTCATTGGATATTCGTAGGAGAAGAAGGCATACAAATGCTATGATCCCTCTACCAGGGAGACTTTGGTGAGTAGGGATGTTATCTTTGATGAGATGGGCTCTTGGTATATATCACCAGTTGCAGTGCCATCACATATGCCTTCCACTCATGTCTCTACAGTTGATTTACAGCAGAGCACTGCTATGACTGGACCTAGTAGTCAGACAATATCCCCATGGAAAGGGAGATTGAGGAGCTCATCGTCCACTGACACCAGTATGTCAGTGAGGGGGAGACATGATGTCTTGGACAACAAAGTAAAAGAGAAAGTTATTGAGGATGCATCTGGTATGATGACACCTGGCAGAATGACTTCTGGCTATGAGTTTGCTGATACTTTAGACAACGAACTTGGTATTCCGACTGTCTATACGCCTGGCACGAGGCAAAGCAGGTATATTCCACCTCATGAGAGAGGGGAATCGAGTAGTGCACCACAGCTTAGATGCTCGTCGCAGAGGGTTAGATACCCTGTTGACAGGTTGACATACAGTGGCTACTTCGCAAAGCATTATGCTTACATGACAAAAGTGATGGAGGTCAAAGAACGCGGGACTTAGTGCCAGTGCCTGAAGGGAAAAAGACCATTGGCTACAAATGGGTCTACAAAATCAAATGCAAGTCAGATGGTAGTGTGGAGAGATACAAAGCCAGGCTGGTCGCAAAGGGGTATGCCCAACAGTATGGACTTGATTATGAGGAAACATTTAGCTTTGTTGCCAAGATGGCAACCATTCGCACTGTGATTGCCTTGGCTGCTGCTAAAGGCTGGAAATTGCAGCAGATGGACATTAAGAATGCATTTCTTAACGGTGACCTAGCAGAGGATGTTTATATGGTTCAACCGGAAGGGTATGTTCACCCTGATTTTCAGCATTATGTATGCAGGCTAAAAAAGGCATTGTACGGGCTGAAGCAGGCTCCGAGAGCTTAGCATGCTAGGATCAGTAACTACTTGCAGAGATTGGGTTTTGCTGTTGGCAGGGCTGATCACAGCCTATTTACAAAGAAGACTGACAGTGGCTTGGTAGTGCTCCTCATATACGTTGATGATCTGATAATCACTGGTGATGATGACTTGGGCATACAGCATGTAATGAAGATGCTGAAATCTGAATTTGACATGAAAGGCCTAGGAGAACTGAAGTATTTCTTGGGCATTGAGGTAGTTCTAGCTGACAATGGGTTATGGATGATGCAGAAGCACTATGCCATGGAGATGTTGAAGAAGTATGGCATGGCTGAATGCAAACCGTTGGATACACCTCTTGATCAGAATGTCAAGCTAGACATGAACACTGGGGCTGAAGTAGAGGATGTGACTATGTACAAGCAGATGGTTGGCAGCTTGATTTACTTGACCATCACTAGGCCTGACTTGAGCTATGCTGTAGGGCTCATAAGCCAGTTTATGTAGAAGCCTAGAAAGCTGCACTTGGATGCGGATAGATGCATTATGAGATATGTTAAGTCCACCATAGAGTATGGGCTGTTCTATGTCAGAGATAAGCCCTTGATATTGACTGGATATACGGATGCAGATTGGGCAGGTTTCTCATATGACTGTAGATCTACGAGTGGATATGCATTTGGATTTGGCAGCGGCATGATTAGCTAGAGCAACAAGAAACAGCCTATGGTTGCTTTGTCGAGTTTTGAGACAGAGTACAGGGGTGCTGCATTGGCAGCATGCGAGATTTCATGGCTGCTCAAGCTTATGGCTGATTTAGACATACAGGTAGATGCTCCAGTGAAGTTACTATGTGATAATCTGAGTAGTGTACTCCTGGCTATGAATCCAGTCTATCATGCCATAACGAAACACTTAGAGGTACACTACCATTTTATTAGAGAGATGGTTCTTGCAAGACGAGTTGATCTTATGCATGTAAAGACAGATGAACAGGTTGCGGATATCTTTGCCAAGTCCTTGGGTAAAGATAAATTCTATGGTTTTAGGCAGATGCTTGGAGTACATATGATGTCTTGAGCTTGAGGGGGAGTGTTAGAATATCAAGCTCTTTCATATGTGTTTGACCGACACAGCT
Source organism: Lygodium microphyllum (assembly GCF_053477565.2). Lineage (NCBI taxonomy): Eukaryota > Viridiplantae > Streptophyta > Polypodiopsida > Schizaeales > Lygodiaceae > Lygodium > Lygodium microphyllum. Next base: position 100,079,060 of record NC_141161.1, read on the forward strand.
ATTCTAGCTATATTAGTGAGGTATATTAAATAAGTCAGTACTCTAGTCTTTATGGTTGGTGTGAATGGTCCTTCTGGACTTGTAAATACTTGACCTATGTCTTTTCAGTAAATGAGTTGAATGAGAGAGGAAGCATGTTGCTTCACTCTATGTGTTTCTCTCTATCTGCATCCATGAAAGTTAACATTGAAATGGCCTCAAATGTTAGAAGTATAGTATGTGAACCACAATGGTGCATGAGGAAAGGTGAATGTGAATGAATTGAAGGGCTAGCCCTAGCCCACAGTGAGGCTATATAAATAGGTAGGAGATCACTCTCAAGGACATCCAAAGATCTCATTCGACTCATTTTTATCTTCTTTTCCACCATAGCCAATTCTGACCACTAGCCCAATGGAGGGCCTAGGGAAAAGAAATGAATAAATATCTCAAGAAGTTTCCTTCTAGGAACCTTCTCCCCACCTTAGGCTATAGCAACGTGGCACAACAATGCCCACATTCGGCACACAAGATCCCAGCATTGAAGAAAAACCCAAATCTAGGGTAGTTTTCACACCTAGAGAGGGACTTGCAAATGCTCTCTTTGATGAACCCCACTGAAGGGGATTTTTTTGGGCATTTATAACCCCCTAAATGAGCTATCTCCACCTCAAAATGTTTTGAAAAACTCCCTCTTTATTGGCCACAAATAGTGAGATCCTAACCCAAACCCATTGATCCATCCAACCCTATGGATGTAGAAGTTGATGCAAGAGTCCAAGCCATAATAATAAAGCACCCAGATGAATCCGTAATTCACCATATTGACCAACTTGCAACTACAAATGAGAAGTGGAATAAGCTCAAGAAATTTTATGGTGAAGAGGAAAGAATTCCACAATCTTCCTCAAAAATAGAGTTCTTCAGCTTGGAATACAAGCAAGGAGAAGACCTAGGAAAGCTTAGTTTCCACATGAAGGATCTGCTGGCTTAATCAACATTAGTCCAAGCTTTGATTCTTGCTGAACAAGATGTCATTTCAATACTTTTGAAAGCTATAAGGAAAGTCTTTTCAATCCTTGTTTTACTACCCTAATAAATGTACCAAATCCTACACTTGAAGGTGCCATTCAATCTTGTTTGAATAAGGAGAAAAGAAACCAAATCCTACACTTGAAGGTGTCATTCAGTCTTGTTTGAATAAGGAGAAAAGAAACCAAAAGAAAGGCAACACGGGCTCAACATCTACTTCAACAAACCAACTCTTAGTCCTTACTCTGATTAGTAAATGTTCCTTTTGCAATAAAAAATGACATATTTTGGGCGATTGGTGGAAAAAATATCCCAGCGAGATGAAGTGCAAAAAATGTAAACAAACAAGGCATATCACTAGTAAATGTCCACACTCTCTTGAAGTACCCAAAGAATTGGAGGCCAACTATATCTCCAAAGCTCTTGATGACCAACAAGTTTTCTAATATCTATTGTATCATTTGTCCATACACATCCTTGTAGCCTATTTTATAAAACCATTATATTCATTCATCGAGGGAAAACCATTTACATGCTATGTAATCTAATGCCACCTTAGAATTTAGAGGGGTTATTAATTCTAACATGTGAAGCCTGAGTAAGCAAGGGTGCATGAGGGAAGATGAGGTGTGACTGAGCTACAGAGGAAGGGAAACCCTAACCATATCCCACATTGAGGCTATATAAACAGCCTTGAGGTCACTCACAAGTGTAGAGAGAGTGTACCTAGTTGTACTTGAACGACTTATTAAGCAAGATTTCCTTTTTTTATTTAAGCTTTCTCTCCCTCTTGTGCACGTAGCTTTATGCTCTCGCTCCGATCTTCCAATATCAAATGCTCTCCTGGGAAAAAGAGAGAGAATGGGAGAGCTTCTTACTAATTACTTGATTATTTGAATCCTTGCTCCTTCTCATTTACTTCAACCTCTAAACCTAGCTTTCATCAATGGTTTCACTTTGATCATAGGTTAGGAATTGCATGGTGGGGACACTTGCTTGAGCTACTGCATCAAAGACACATAATATACACAAGAAATAGTTCACACGAGAACACAAGAAGAGAGATGGAGACCAATACATTTTCTTTTTGGTTTTTTCTTTTTCTTTTTCACACAATACAATGTACATAAAGTATAGATAAGATACAATATAAAGGAAAGTGACCTACTAAGTCAGGCAGTGCATAACTAACTATACTAATCAACTAGTGCTTTAGCTATGCCAGTTGTAGGTAGGTGTAGTATATCAAATATAATAACTGATACGTTAATACCCATGTGAGGATCATAATGACCACGCACATGCTAAGTACAAAGGTTAACTAGGGGGTTCATCATCAATGTCGGCACAAATGAGCTTGCCATCTCAATGCAACCAACATTTTTTTGGCTTTCACAATACCTATATATCCTTGGAAAACAATGTTGTCATAAAGATTGATGAGGGCCTACATAATACTTTGATGTATCAACTGAGAAACATGAGGGTTTAGTTGATGAACAAGTAATTGCTCTATCATACGCACATCTATCACCTCTCATGCCATCTTGGAGTCATCAAAAGTTATAGATGCATGTGCTAAAGTATCCATCATGTCAGTCATATGAACATCTAACTTGCTGGAATCAATCTCTTTAATAATGGTCATAATACTTGGGTTCCTTGCCATTTTAGAGCGTAGTCCTATTGTACCTATTGTCATTAAATTAGTCATAAATTTTTGTCCAAATAATTATGCGAGAGACCTATAAATCCAACTTTCACCCTATTTATCCTTGTATACTGAGCTAAGGGACTCTGTAGGATACTAAGAAACCTATATATGATATGTGAAAAACAATTAAAGACCTGTATCACCCACCTTTAGTCTTGGAAATACCTTGTTTCTTTTTTATGTAGGTTGGAGGATCCAATTTTGGCTTGTATTAGCTCCCATACTCACATAGATCCCCATGAAATCCATGACTCCAAAGATTGACTTATTGATGAATAATCCTTGAAGTAAGAATGCATTCAGCTACCTTTAGCCTTCAAAAATGGGAAATTGTAAGGTTGTTGATGGATTCCCCAAATCCAACCTAATAATGCTCAAGAAACCTCTAATGAAACCATGCTTGCAGGATCTTTATATGTCCATGTTGTAAACAAGCTTCTTGGCCTCCAAAAAGAAGATTCCCTCTATCTTGATGCACTCTTGATGAGAAATTAGAGGCCCCTACTACCCATTCTTATCCATTGGAGATTAAGGCTTAATGAGGGGTGAAATGAGACATACCCTCACTTGGATGGTAGGATGAAGGTTGTAGTAGATCCCATAAGTGTTTTGATTTGATTAAAAGCTTCTAATCAATGAAATTTAAGTCAAATATCCATATTGTCTAAAATTCACCATATCTAGGTTTTCCAAAGCTTCAAAATAAGAGAAATACTTACCATTGAGAAGAATAATGGCTCTCCTATTTGCTCCAAATCTTGGAATGAATGAAAATATTTATGCATGCCCTATGTATCACAGTAGTAATGGAAAGGTATATTGCTTTAATGTTGATGAATAGCCTTCAATCTTCAGCATATAAGCCATCAATGGCCATGGTTAAGAAAGGCATTAGAATTATCATAAGCTTGAATCATGAGCTTGAAGAGGTTACTTGCTATCCACACCACAAACTTGAATCATAAGCTTGAGAAAGCTAATTTCTATCCACACCATAAGCTTGAATCATGAGTTGAAGCTACTTGCTATCCAATACCTTCACATCAAAGCTTGAGGAAACTACGTGATGTCCATAAGCTTGAGAAGAAGCTACTTACTATACATATAGTTTAGTCCACCCTCTTTCCCATGAAATTTACAACATGCGATATTGCTATCCATGTAGTTTAGAGCATGCCATGCTAGTGTCTACACAGTCATCAGTGCATTTCAAATAGTTCAACCCATGCCATGCTACTATCTATGCAGTTAAGAATCAACACACACAATTAGATGGAAGATCTCCATGAACAATACTAAGATTATTGTATAATAAAAATCTTTGGATGCTTGCAATTAACAAGAACCTATTCTTTTAGCTAATACAAATGACACCATAGCAATCTTTGATGTAAATAAAAAATTACTCCAAACCCATCAATTGTCAATTGAATTCATCATGGCCATAGTACATCTTTGCTTTAGTATAGTTGATTTTTTTAACTTTTTAAGTAAGTTAAGAAATCTCCAATACTCTAATAAGACATGAAACACCATATGCCATTTTGACCTCAATGTGGAAAAAGTGTTTTTTTTTGGCTATATGTATTAGAAATTATCAAGAGATATGGTTGGACAATCTGGATTGTTTTCACAACTAGATCAACACAAGTGGCCATTTCCCTCCCTATTAGGTGCTCTTTGGAAAGCTTATGAAGCAACTAAGCTCATGGTTGGGTTTTATGTACAAGATTCATCCAGGCAAGAGACTAATGGGAGGATTTGAGGGTAGAACTTCCATGGAATCTTTAGAAAGAAGGTTTGAGAGCAAAGGGGAAATCCTCCTTTGAAAAGTAGCAAGACTTTTAGTGTCATCGAGGTCCATTGAAGGCTATTTTTACAAATTCCCTATCAAAGTAACTCAAAGTTTATCCATGACTCACTAAAAAAGCATGGATGCCACCACTTTTGCCAAAGCTTCTATAAATGCCTCTAGTTATGAGATCTTCTAGTTGTAGCAGATGTGCAAGTCACGGCTAGTCAAAATCCACATCCTATACCTAAAGTACTTGTTTGAGAGAGGATTTTATTTTGAAAATTGAACCTAGATATGAAGGAAAAGGGAGGAGGAGAATGGATCAAAGACCAATGCTCTAATACCACTAGTCATGAAGTGAACTAAGAGAACAAAAGACTAATGCTCTGATGCCACTAGTCACGAAGTGAACTAAGAGAAAGAAAGATAGGAGAGAGAATACTATAGAAGGAGAGAGAAAGATGGTATAAAGAGAGAGAAATAGGGAAGAGGTGAGAGAAATACTAGAAAAATAGGGAGAGACACAAGAATAGGAAAGAGAAGTCAGGTAATGAAAGCTGGAGGAGAGAGATGAAGTAAGAAAGTTACTTGTAAATGGTGAAAAATAACTCGTCCTTAGACCTTTTCCTTTTCCGATATTTTTTACCCTCTTTTCCTTGCTTCATAAATTTATTTTAAACAAAAAATCTTTATACAATTTTATAAATACCTATATGGAGAAGTTTCTCACCTATGTATGTGGGAGATTGTACCCAATGCTCTTGTGTCATGCAAGCTTCGTCTATTTCTCTTCTCTTCTTACAACTTGTTCTCTTCTTATATTTTTTCAATATTTGTCTATTGCATGATGAAGGCTAGCAACATCCACATCTCCTTTTAAGACTCTTCATGCAAGCTAGAATTGCTTTATGCTCATTTAGAATAAAACAAAGAAGAACACCACCATGAACTACAATTTTAATGGCATGCCAAGCAAAACCTCATATATGGACATGACCATAATCTTGTAATGAAGGAGACCTAACTAATCTAAATAAGAGAGAGAAGAAGTGAAAGACTGCAGAAGAAGAGGGAAGAAGAGAGTAGAGGAGAGAGAAATACTAGGGGAAGAGAGAGAAAGACAAGAAGAGAGAGAAAGAGATAGAAAGAGGGGAGAGAGAGAGAGGGGAAGCCATGGGAGATGAAGATGAAGGTGAGGAGACAGATTTGGATATCAAATGGTACCCTAATCAGGTCCTTGTACACCTTAAATACCCCATCAGTGTAACTGAGTATTCGCATGTGCTAGCCCCATGTTAACCCCATGTAAGACCCTCTAATCCCATTCTTTACATTCCATCCCGACTCGGAAGGTTTTTGCCCTCACAAAAAAAAAGTGGATGTATTGGTATAACTAGGTGGGGGGAGGGGGGGGTGAAATCTTGTGAAACAGTGGCCTATGAGCATGTATGTAGTGTGAGCATGAGGGAAGAAGGTAACTTAGTACAAGGATAGGCAGCAATTCCAAACAATAAGGGCTAGACAACATTGGGCAGCATGTTGTCCTAAACAGGCATGCAGTGGAAAACTTATCATAACTTGCCATGGGCAACTCCAAATGAGATGTTCCGCATGTCAAAACAGAGATCTTTGAGCGTACTTTCAACCTGGGTAGGTCATGCATGGGTGCAATTAATGTAGCCCCAAAACTATTAAAAAACAGATGGCTGTCTACTGCAAAACAGGCCCAAATCGAGCTGTCATTCAACCAAGGTTTCCGCCTCAAGGTGAGGGGACTGCACTGGGGGAGTGCTGATGTAGATAGAGATTTTTTTCAACCCCCCTTGGGATCAAATGGATAACCTCCATGGTAAGCATCACTAGCATACAGGTCATCCATGCAAGTGTAGGTCTCTGCACTACCACTGGGGTCAAATGGAAAGTGGTTATCATTTTCATGCATTGGGTTACCATCCACAAGTAAAGCTAGAATGGTCAGTGCCACTAGCTGTTGCATCGAGCCTGCCATAAGCATCATGTGATTAAGCTCAGTCTACGCTTGGATGTTGTCAATAACACTTGGGGTTGCATAAGCTAAAAAGTGTACTGCATCAACCCTTATATGTGACATGTGTATAGACTGAAGGGTCTCCTGGAAGGACATGTTTTCTTGATCTGTAATATGAGCATGATATTTAAGATCTACATGATCTTCTTTCTTGAATAAAACTTCGTCTTGCTTTGGACCCACATCAAAATGGTCTTCAGCAAGATCTGTCCTATCCTTGGCATAATGATATTCAAATACAAATAGGAGTTTTGCATTCTGTGCTCTACATTTGTCTTGATGATCACAAGATATTGGCTTAGAACATCGATAGCATATGCCCATAGCATGTAGTTCCCATATCGTATCACTAGTAAGGTGTCTAATGAGTTTAGCCTTAGATAGCAATCTACACACATGCTCATCACCATTGGTTAGCTCAGTAGTAGTTCTAACATGCTGCTCATAGCCATCTTGCTGCTCATGTATAACAGATGATTGCCCATGACCATAATGCTCATGCTATCCATGGAGGGTCATGCTAATGCGGCTGCTACTCATAATGATACTCATGCTGTCCATACTGCATATGGTGATAAAAGCCCTACTTCTCATGTACATCTATTTGCTACTGACTATTACCAAAACTTTGGTCAAATTGTTGCCCATAGACATGCTACCCAAGATTGCATGATGATTGTCCAATATGACTACAATGGTGTCCTTGCATCCTAGGCTGACCATAAATATGAAGAGTGGCGAGTCCATGAGCATGGGTATTGGCATGATGCTAGTCATAATCACACGAGCTTGCTGCTCTTCCATTGCATAAGAATCTCCATATGCATGCTGCTGATTATTACCAAAACTTTGGTCATATTGTTGCCCATAAACATGCTGCCCATATAGTACATGTGAACAAAACTAAACATTGGGGCCTTGCTACCCAAAACTGCCATGTGCATGCTACCCATGTGCACCTGCATTAGGGCCTTGCTGCCCAAAATTTCCATGTTGCCCATGCAATATATGCAAACCAAACTGAACATTGGGGCCTTGCTGCCCAAAACTACCATGTGTATGCTACCCATTGCCATGTGCATGCTGCCCATGTACACCTTGCATTCCATGCTGCCCAAAATTTGCATTAGGCCCTTGCTGGCCATTCCCATGAGTATGCATATAGCTTTCATTACTGGGGAGCTGATGCCCCAAGGATGGGCTTGAAGGGTTCGTAATGGGGGAGGGAAGGATGGGTTTATCATGTCAAGTGGAGGGCTTGCCTGTCTCATAATTTCTATAGGGAAATCCATGGGTGCCACCAAAACCTTGTGGGCTACGCCCGATCTCCAAGGGAGGAGGGCAGTTGGCCTCACGTGGAGGAACATGCTCCTTGGGCTGAGCTGAGGAGGGTGCGATGGCGGGGATGAGGGCTCCCATGTGCTTGATGAGTAAGTCCATCTTGGCTGTCATCTCGTAATGACGCTGATCCTGGTGGGTTTCCATCTCCCTATGGTGTTGTTCCAACTCTCGATGCCAGTCGGCATGACAGGTCTCATGTTGGCATAGAGTATGGTTAAGCATAGCCAAGCGATCCATGTCGGAGGCACCATCTTCAAACCTGTCTTCACAATCCTCCTGGGCTAAGCTAGGATCATTAATTGAGGCATGGAATTCCCTTATTTCACGCTGGAAGTCCTCTTGGGACTTTGCTTTTCCCTTGTGGCCTGCCATCCTAAGTGCAGTCCACTAGACCCCCTGTTACAGAAATGGCAATATCTTGAGCTAGGAAGCTCCGATCCCCAAACTTTCTGACTCAAATTAAAGCTCTCAATCCCCTCTACAAGGCTATGTAAAAATATATTTGATATTAAATGATCAATGGTTTTCTGTAATTGACTTTTGTGGGCTGACTCTATAGAACTGATGTCTATCCCACAATACCTCTAAGCACAAAATTGGGCGTATCTCCCAAATCATAGGGCAGAATGGGGAGAATTTTTGTCTCAAACCAAAGGAAACATTTTCCTCTTCAAATCAAGCTATGGGGTCCGGGCTTAGTCACACAAGAAGGCTTTTTGAATTAAAAATCCCTACCATGTATACATAGACTAGGCGAGTCGGGACCAAAAGAGGGAACCCTAAAGCCCCCTCCCGATTAAGACCCTGAAAGGGTGCACAACTCGGCCCGAGGGGAACTTTGCCCACCTCCCGGTGATCCGGAGCCCAAAATTTCTTGTAGGTGCAGATACACTTGAATGAATAGCCCGAGCTCGATCATTTACATTTCACAACCTTGTAGATGTATTGGTAATGAGATGTATCACTTGGGAATGTATGGTGGATGTATGCAGTGATGGGGCATGCAATCAAGAAACGGTCTCAGCAAGAGAACTATTGATGCAAATGATGTATGGCTCTATGTGGCATTGAGAACCACCATTGAGACCTAGGATGTCTTGGAATAAGCACCTCAGAATTGGGATAATAGCATGCTATGCAATTTCAATTGAAGAGTTGGGCTTTTCATGAGATGCATGACCAATAAGGAAATGGGATAGGGGAAGGGTTACCTCTGCAATCAGTGACTCACTGATTGCATGACTTACCCTTCTTAAAAATTTCTCTCTTATCGATCAAGAATGAAGACAAGATTATGGTTAAGGATTAGAGTAAAATCTTGATCAATGGGGAAAGAAATTTAAAGAGCATTCAGCCATGCATGCATTTCAAGAGTGTGGGATGGGGATGGGAAATCAATTGGCACTCTCAAGCTTCAAGAAGGGATACAATTTTTCCATCTCTCTCATCAAGTGGATGAGCTCAACAATTGGATGTAAAAGAGAGACCAAGAATGGATTGACATACCTTATTCAAGCTCGGGGAAGAGTTAATGGCTACCCTCTCCAAGAAATTTGTGGTTGCCCTTCTTCTTGCAGCCCAGTCTTTGTCAAAGATGATGGAGTATTTGCAGGAACATTGCTTATAGGCAAGTCTTCCACTGTTAAATTGCAGAATGAGCTTGAAAAATTCAGCTCTCTTGTTCAAACTATGCAAGACTAGTCTAGCCCAATGAATTTGTAGTCACGCAGAAAAGTTGAACAAGTGCTTCTTAAATCTAGGACAGATGATGATTGGCCAAACAGGGTGATAGAGAAGAGCAAAGTTTCTCGATGACTTCTGTCCAAAGCTAAGGGCCAACAAAGTAGATGTGAGGCTTTAATGAAGAGGTTGAAAGCTTTGCTATTAGCTAGTGAAGAGGAGGTCATAGCACTGAAAGAGGAGGGTGCCTCCCTTAATAGACTTGCAGCAAGAACCATGCCAAGGGGTCTCCATGTCTTTCACAGCAGCTGACTATTCGGCATTTTAACTAGTTGATTGACCAAGTCAATGGTGATGAATGGAAGCTTGAGGATCGAGAACTTTCTCACTATGTGGTCTACTCAGAAAATGTGCTCGCAGCCTTTGTTGTTGTAAACTCTAATGTGTTCTATGCTAAGGAACCTCATAAGCATGTTTTTCATATATTAACAAATACCCTGAACTATCCAGCAAATGAAGATGTGGTTTAGGAAGAATACACCTACTAATGTGGTTGTTGAACTGAATAACATTTATGCCATGGGTTTTGGACATGTCTCTTATTTGAATATAAAGAAGTAGACAAAGGATCTACAATCAAGCCTACCTGCTTCGGGTTTAGTCAATATGAAAAATGAGACTCTTCTCAATGTCCTAGCCTCTTTATTTCCCAATCTTGAAAAGGTTGTCTTGCTAGATGACGATATTGTCGCTAGAAAAGATTTGGGAGGTCTTTGGAGGAAAAGTCTGGAAAAAAAGATAGTAGGTGTAGTGAGATCATTCAAAACAGGCAGTGAGCATCTAGATGGTTTCTTACATCAATCCATAGAGGTGCAGAGATCCTGTATCAAAGTGATAGACCTGGGGGAATGGTGAAAATAGAATCATATGAAAGCTTATTAGAAAATACTGCTGAGTCAGATTGAATCTGAGTTCAAAGTCATGGATGCATCCCATGAGTTACCTAGTTGTGAAATTCACACTTTCGATGATGCACGGCATGTGGCAAACCTAGATGACTCTCTCGAGATAAGAGAGCATGAAATTTAGAATGCTAAATCCGCCCTTAGATCCCTCCTCAACATCCCAGAAGATTACACCGTCTTGACAAAGCTGGCAAGGGTAGTTTCATTCAGTCATCGGTTTTCTCTGATCACAATGTTGATGTCATGCTTGATGAAGGCTTAGCATCTCCTAGATCGCATTACCACATCTTCAATAGTGAGCGTATGCCCTGGTGGTTCGTCATCAAAGAAATAGGAGATCCAAGCTCTATGATAGCAGTGCCCTTGAAAACCCGATGAAGAGTTTCGAATACATCACCCGCTTCAGGCACGCGCAATTTGACATTGTAAAGGCTGGCCATGTTGTAGAAGGAGAGGTTACATCCATCAATCATGTGTACGTGAAGGACGGCACACCTTCTCCCACTGGATTTGTCATGAACATGCAACCATATAAAGCAGAGGCAGGATTTGATATGCGAGTCTCTCCTTTTCTGATCTAGCAGCCTTGCATGCGAGGATGGAGAATGAATGGGAACCTGCCTAGAGGAACTTGTCTTACAGGTTCACTCAGAAGGAGTTGTTACTATCTAGTCAGGGTATCCCTCTCATCACTGCTACAAATGAGTAAAATCCATGGTGGCACCTATTGAAAGAGGTTGTTTTGATGGCTGGAGGTGAACTGAGGGAGCCCGAGATTTTTCCTACTACCACTAATAGCCGCTTTGTGAGGGAGAAAGGAATTCCATGTTTCGGGTTCTCTCCCATGGCTAATACACCTATTGTATTGCATGACCACAATGAGTTTCTAAACAAAAAAAGAGTATCTGAAAGGAATTAAATTGTACGTTGAAATCATCAAATCCTTTCTATCGTCAGATGAAAATGGAGCCTCACTAGATCTATACATACTTTGGTGCATTGGATTGTGCCATCAAAACAAAGAAGGCAGAGGGTTCCATGGCAATGTACAAGGGCTTTGTACTGACGGTAATGAGGCAGGGCCCATACACGGTAGTTCTGTTTGTGACTCTAGAGGAAGTTCTATGCCTATGATATCTAAAGTTAATACACCATGATGAAAGCTCATCTCCCTGCATGTCCACTTCACAGCATCCTTCTTCATCACCCTACAAGTCTCAAAGTTGAAAATGAGCTACCATTAGCTGCCATTTTTGTCTCCTTGCCTCCATATTTGGCCAAGCCTCCTACCGTAGCTCTTGTGTGTCTTCCAAGAAAGCTGCCATCTCTGCCTGTGTACCTAAAAAGTAGGGTTTATTGTTGGAAAATGAGACTAGATTTGGGAGAAAGGAGAGAGAAAGGAAGGATCAAGAACTAAGCTCTGATACCAGCTGTAATGAAGGAGACCTAACTAATCTAACTAAGAGAGAGAAGAGAGAGGAAGACTGTAAAAGAAGAGGGAACAAGAGAGTAGAGGAGAGAGAAAGACTAGGGGAAGAGAGAGAAAGGCCTGAAGAGAGAGAGAAAGACAGAGAGAGAGGGGAAGCCATGGGAGCTGAAGGTGAATGTGAGGAGATAGATTTGTATAACAAATGGTACCCTAATCGGGTCCTTGTACACCTTAAATACCCCATCAATGTAACCGGGTATTCGCATGTGCTAACCCTGTGTAAGACCCTCTAATCCTATTCTTTACAAATCTTTTCCATATAATCCATTTCAAGTCAATATTATAAAATATGAATACATGTCCACCTTCTCCTCAGTTATGGATGGTTTTTAGAGCTTTGATTTGGTGCCATTTATTGATGCTTTGATATAGTTGTTGAGCATGCACATCAAACATTCATCATAATAATCATATTAGTATTTATACGAAAATAGTTGGTCATCATAATAACCATTGTTAAGCATATAGATTAGATGGTCATCATAATGCTCTAGTGTTAATGAATATAAGTGATACACTAGGAATAATAGAGGCTCAGTGAAACACCTAATAAATGCTTTCTTTGAAGAGCACATTAAATTAGTCTCATTATCTCTATGTTAAAGTATCTAATTGCAATTTTTTGTGTATGAAAGATTCAATTGTTCTAAACTTGGAAGTTGAGGAGTCATGTTGGCTACAGTGGTTGTCTCATAGGCTTAGGAGCTAAGAACATGGAAGGGCTAGCTAAACTTACCATGATCAGAGGGATGCCATAATACTTAGTGTTTAGCTTAAGTCATTCTAAGGATTTACTCTCTAAGAGAAGAGTAAATGTCTTGGACCCAATAAGAACTTCCTTTCTTCTCTACATCTTGGGAAGGTATGAAAGACTTGAACATAGAGAGTACCTGACTAGTGAATTTCCACATTTCATAGATTGTAATAGATCCTTCTTATATGGCATAATGGTAAAATTACTTTAGAAAACCTTGACTAGATTCTAAGGGCATTTTCCTATTCTATTCGGGAGGAAGATCATAGACATGAAATATGTGTTGCAGTTTGTATAGGTCTCTCCCTTTGGTAAGAGAATGAACTATTTTTGCTATTTTCTAAACCTATGATGACTAAGAAATGTCATGTAGCCTCTATGTTTTCCTTAAGTTGTGCATATACTCATATTTTCCAATGTATTGAGAAGCAATATCATAACAAAGACAACTAGACATTAAGAAATCAAGAATCTACGTGATACCTAGAAAATTCCATCCGTCTAGTATGAAATTCCTCTAGCACGTTACTTTTGTAATAGAGTATATCCTCGACATGTTAGCGATTGTTGTCTTCTTCTCAAAGTCATAGGAGATTCTAGTCTATTTCTATATATGTTCATGTCAATACCAAGATTTGCAAGATCCATATCAACATTCAAGTTCTTATGTGATATCTCTATCCAAAACAATTGAAAAATCTTCAACAAGATGTGTTGGTTATAGCTATCAACTCAAGTGATCCCTGTGCCACATCATCTACTCACATGGTTTCCTCTTTTCCCACTTTAATTGTGCCTACATCGGCATGCCCCATCAGTATTTGATTCCACCAAGTCAACCACTACTCACTTGCCATCTTAGTAGTTTGTGGGCCTAGTATGCCATGTTGTCAATAGTTGTGACAATGACAATAACTACCTCTATATCTCTAACCTTTTTGTTGGTTGCCTCTATTGTTGCAGCCACCAATGTGAATAAAAAAGCAATGATCCATATGTACAAATATCACTTCATGTATGTTGATTAGAAAAAGGAATACATCTAGCTCTCCTAATCTCTTGTTCTATTGGATAACTTGGCATTGATGTGCAATTTGTGCATCCTGCCTCAAGGCATCTATAATGAGGATCTAATGCCAGGTTTGTGTGTCATTGCCTCACCACGATATCAAAACCTCATGTAGCATTTGTTGCACAAAAATTGTTCTTCTCTAGCTAGTATAAGAATAAATACTAGCCACCACTAGCTCCACTAAATCAAGAGGAAGATAAAGCCAAACCCAATAAAGAAGTCTTACATCCACAAAAGCATATTCTGAATTATTATAGATATGGATCTCAAGCATATTGTTGTCTTATAGCGGGATATATAGTATCTACTTGCTAGCATCTAATCCATGGCATGTACATATGTGCCCATTTTTGTTGACCATTTAACATATGCGTTCCTAAAACCTCCATAACTACTCATTATATCACCACAATCATTTTCTATCCATGATCCATTAAAATATATTAATTAAGATCTCCATTCTTAGTATAAATGTATTCTGACATATAATAAACATAGTAAATCAAAATTGCAAATAAATAGTGATTTTAATTAGTTTACAATATTTTTCATAGATGTATTACCATTTTTAGACTCATGCATGCTAGTTTTGAATTATAGTAGCGATCACATAAAGTCTTTATATATCTCCTCTTAAGGTAGGCATGGAGTTCGAAAAGGTTGCAATTTAATCAAACCTTTGTGATTGTAAATATGGTACAAATAGGAAATATAGGAAAGTTTTTGAGTGGAAGGACATGACACTACAATAGAGCTACCAAGTGTGCTAAGAGAAATATAGGTAGGTGGCATTTAGCTAGTCCTACAAAAAAACTACATATCTTCCCTTCATTATTATTCACTAGAGCATCCCTTCTAACACCAAGATTGCTTTGGCAAGGGATTTGTATTTGCAATATTTAGCCACAAGCATACTCAAATTGATATATTTATTTTCTAGTCCCATGGGACATCTTCAACTAGCAAATGCAATGCATCCTTGTCAAATCTTGCCTACACATGGGTTGTGGACTGCAATAGGAGGGTGTTGTTGGTAGTGGGATGTAGCTGTAGTGGTAGCTTCCCATAGGCCACCCCCTTGGCCACTACTTAATGTCAACAAATGGATTACCCCTCCTCACTAAAAAAATTGCAGCCGCCTACTTAACTATAAGGTGGTGTCTTCCATATACATGTGGCCTTTTTACATGCTCTCTTCAAACCTATTTTTAGAATCCCACATAGGCACAACATATCCACTCCCACTTCTCCTTAAGCACACACACAACCATTCTAAGATCTCCCATATTAGACATTACCTAAACATTTTCTCCTCAAACCCTTCAATGATGATTGCATACCAAGATCCATGCAGACACTAACATAGAGATATCAAAAGAAAGTTCTCAATGGTACTTCTAGGTGGGAATCATAGTAATCCTTGTTTCCAACATTAACCAAAAATTTACCATGTAACCTCAAAAATCCAACTATATCCTTGGTGCTACCTAGTCTAGCTTAGAAGGGTTAAGATGGACTCCCAAAGGGTCTCATAAGGAATTGATTAGGAAACCTTAGACCTGGACTAGTCCATTGAGTATAGTCATCATTGAGTTCCTTTTTGTTCCTTGGATCCCTTACATCCCAAGGCTCCACCCTACTTTTTGTGGTTGAACCCACCCCAAAAGAAAGAGATCCCCCTTTGTTTTCACCTTGGTAACAAGTCCTTTTATCCTCCAAGGTGGGATCCACCACTCCTCAAAAAGTGTGATATCAACAAGTTGCATTTTATTTTGGCAAAAAATGATTTCTTTATTTTGTACAAAACATTTTATTTATCTCAAAAGGTAGCCAATCACATTGTAAGTTCAAATACCCATTTTTTATACTCTATTTTGTACTAAAATGCCTTCAAATTAATCTAGCTTTGTAGAACCCCATAATGTGGTGCCTCAGATCCTATAGAGGTAGCTACATAACCACTTTATTTCCACTACTTCTCCCAAGTGCCACATTAGTAGAGTGATCTGATTTTGGCCCCAAAGTTGGACCCTCTTGCCCCAAATTAGTCTTTTCCATCTCTAAAGGTACCTAACCACATTATATATTCAACTCTAAATGTGTCTGACTACATTGTATGTTTATCCAAGTGTGTTTTATATTGTATTTTGGTCTCCAATCCTTCAAAACAAATATTATGCTAAGAAAATCAATCTATACAAGTTTCTTTTCTATCTTACATTTCCTAACAAAACTCTATAGGGATATAAGCCAGTGTAAGGGAAAAGTGGATTTTCATATTCGTGTGGATGAGGAGTATGCTACGACAAAGACCCCTTACAACCATTGTACCCTAGATACAATAAGAGCCTCCCAATATTCTTTAGAGGGAAAGAAAAGAATTACTCTTTAGAGAGTTCCTTCTATCCAAACGATCTTAGAACTAGCCTAAGCTTCACAATGGAAGCACACTAGTGGTAAGAGTCATCTTTGTATTAGTTTATTTGGAATTAAATAAGTTTTTGTTCCTCTCATATTTACTATGTATTCTCTAATACTTGGTCAGATTATGTTTGTTGTGCAATGTAATTCTCACAATCTAACCATGGATCATTACACAATAACATTGTGGTTAAAATGAAGGTAGTGATGTGTTCAACATATAGATGGGCAAGTGCGCCAATCGGGAATGGTAAGGTCGCGAACGTGCTAGAATGTAAATCTAAAGATATGGTGGCTTTAGCTATACAATATTCTCTTTATTTGTTGTATAATTAGAGATGATGATCTTATGCAAGGAGAATTGATACTTGATCTCCAAATTTTCATAAATATTAGCTGGATATTTGGAGAATTTTTCTCCTTTCTTCCTTCAAATTCAAATATTTATTTTTTGAGTTACAGTCAAACACTCTTGTGAACATTTTTTGTCCTCAAGTATGTCCAAAATGGATTTATATTATCCTATTGAGCTTATTGCAATAGAAAATAAGATTATGTGAGGCAATGGAGTACAAAACCAATATACACATTTAGAGAATTTAAGTGTGATTATGCTTATTGTTCTAAACACCTCCTTAGATCTTTCCAAAATCTAGAGTGCTTGTGCTTTACTCAAATGTAGCGAGATGTATATTAGCGTGGAGCCCCAATAGAGACACTAAGGGAAATGGGTTTCATCTGCAAGAAAATCTATCTTGTAACATCAACAAGCTTTTGTTTCATTCTTTAGAAAATAACAACAAGGAAAAGAACACCACGAGCAAGAAATCTACATGCAGCTTCATAGAAACAATTCTCCCACGGCTTTAACTTCAATAAAATTCATCCTTCTCTTCATATTCTTCATAGAATTCATCAATCAACAAAGAGAACACAAAAAAACACCACTTTATTGGAAAAATATCACATAGTATTCATCTTCATTTTCTTCATATTTTTCTCTCTCAATCTCCCATAAAAAGATACAATGTCTTGGCTATCTCTAACTCTCTCTTTCTCTCTCAATCAATAGTACATAATCTCCTCACTACAATACTCAATAATCACTCATAATAATCCTTCTTTTGTCATGGATGCCCCTTCCAAAAGATATGTCTGATATGAAAGGTCATCGGAGTCACTATAGTGACTCCTCACAGCTCATTATTGCCACTTCACTCCAGTCTTCTCTTTGAGCCTTCAATAGCTACTTCTTCCACTTCCTTGAGCTCTTTTCTTGAACTTACATTCACCTCTTTCCAAGGCTAGAAAACTTTCCCAAAGTCACACATACATTCCACAGAACACTTACATAAGCATACATAACAAAATAGAACAGAAGCAGAAGTTGTACAGAAGCTCAACAGAGGGTTATAGAAGGTCAACAAGAAGCATCAGAACCACATCACTCATACTAAAACAACTCCAAACTATCAAAAACCATTGAATGAGCTTTCAAACTTTCTCAACTTCCATCAATCATTAATCCATGCTTCATATAGAAGAAAAATACAACAAAATAGAAGCTAAACAGAAGCTATCAGAACCTCAACAAAACCTATCAGAACATCACAGAGCCTCATATCTCTACTAAAAATCTTAATGAGCTTCAAAAAAATAATCAATCTCATCCAAAATATTCTCAAACCACTTTGGAAAAAACTAATCATTACTCAAAATCCATTCAGCCTACAAAAATAACAAAAATCAACAAAAAAACCAAGTTATTTCAGCATTCAAAAATGCAATGTGATGGAGAACTATGTACATGTTTTTTTAGCAAAGTAAATATTTTGCACTACCCAAAATTTCATAATGAAGGCATGACTAGCATCACAATGATACATTTTTACACAAAGCTCAATTGACGATGAGGGGTCAATAGAGTGTAAAGGATGCATTCTTTGAAGATTTTAGAAAAGTGAAGATATAGAAAATAGGAATTGTTTCACTCACATAAAACTTAAATTTAATATTCAAACATTTGTGATATATATTCAACTAATTTTAATATGTGCATTATTATGCATGAAGTGTGCCATTTGCTACGCATGAAGTGTGTTATTTATTATTTATTTTGCAAGAATAGGGATATAACTATGTTATGGTACTGCTTCCTTTTTCTCACAAAAATGTGGAGTGAGGAAGGCATAGCCTTACAAGCTTTGCAATGATACCTCAAATTAACGTGGACCACTTTGTCTACTTTTGTGATAATATATGTTTAGCTTATGAAAGATCTAGAGATCTTCTAATTGGATGGTTTATAATATGATAGTGCAAAATGACATATCTTTGACACTGCAAAATGACATCTACCACAAGTTTGAATGGTTATCATTTGAGATTACATGTTAAACTTATAAAAAAGATACATATCAATTACTATTTCATACATGACATCATGAGAAATGAGAATGTATTGACTTGTAGCTACAAAGTCCATATACGTTGAGGTATTAGAAGAATAGCATTAACTTAGTTCGTCCATTTCATGTATGAGATTTTTAAACATCAATTAGGGTTGTCTATGTAGCTTTTCCATGTTAAGATAACACCTTTCAAGTGTGATAGAAGAGGAGCTCAATATTGCAGGTTTGCCTTGTGGGAAAGTAAATTAGATTATGCATGGCTTGAAAGTAAGTTAGCAAGTATGGTTTTTGGAATTACTATTTCCGTGGGCTAATTTTGGCTTTCCTTTACCATTTAACCTAAAAAATCCATCTATATCCTTGGTGCTACTTACCTAGTCTAGCTCAGTAGGGTTACATATGGACTCGGGAAGGGCCTCATAAGGAATTGACTAGGAAACCTAAGACTTGGATTAGTCCATTGAATATAGTCATCATGGAGTTCCTTTTTGTTCCTTGGATCCCTTACATTCCAAGGTTCCACCCTACTTTTTGTGGTGGAGACCACCCTAAATGAAAGAGATCCCCCTTTCTTTTCACCTTGGTAACAACTCTTTTTATCCTCCAAGATGGGGTCCACCACTCCTCAAAAAGTGTAATATCAACAAGTTGCATTTTATTTTGGCCCAAAATGATTTCTTTAATATTGTACAATAAAATTGATTTATCTCAAAAGGTAGCCAATCACATTGTAAGTTCAAATACCCATTTTTTATACTCTATTTTGTATTAAAATGCCTTCAAATTAATCTAGCTTTGTAGAACCCCATAATGTAGTGCCTTAGATCCTATAGAGGTATTTATATAACCACTTTATTTCCACTACTTCTCCCAAGTGCCACGTTAGTAGTGTGCTCTAATTTTGGCCCCAAAGTTGGACCCTTTGTCCCCAAAGTAGTCTTTTCCATCTCTAAAGGTACCTAACCACATTATATATTCAACTCTAAAGGTACCTAACCATATTATATATTCAACTCTAAATGTGTCTGACTACATTGTATGTTTATCCAAGTGTGTTTTATATTGTATTTTGGCCTCCAATCCTTCAAAACAAATATTATGCGAAGAAAATCAATCTATACAAGTTTCTTTTCTATCTTACATTTTCTAACGGAACTCCATAGGGATATAAGCCAGTGCAAGGGAAAAGTGGATTTTCATATTCATGTGGATGAGGAGTATGCTACGAGAAAGACCCCTTACAACCATTGTACCCTAGATACAATAAGAGTCTCCCAATATTCTTTAGAGGGAAATAAAAGAATTACTCTTTAGAGACTTCCTTCTATCCAAATGATCTTAGAACTAGCCTAAGCTTCACAATGGAAGCACACTAGTGGGGAGAGTCATCTTTGTATCAGTTTATTTGGAATTAAAGAAGTTTTTGTTCTTCTCATATTTACTTTGTATTCTCTAATCCTTAGTTAGATTTTGTTTGTTGTGCGATGTAATTCTTACAATCTAATCATGATGGATCATTTCACAGTAACATTGTGGTTAAAATGAAGCTAGTGATGTGATCAACATATAGATGGAAAAGCGCGCCAATTGGGAATGGTAAGGTTGAACCTGCCAGAATGTAAATCTAAAGATATGGTGGCTTTACCTGTACAATATTCGCTTCATTTGTTGTATATTTAGTGATGATGCTCTTATGCAAGGAGAATCCATACTTGATCTCCAAATTTTCATAAATATTGGGTGGATATTTGGAGAATTATTCTCCTTTCTTCGTTCGTCAAATATTTATTTATTGAGTTACCGGTATATACTCTCTTAGAACATTTTTTGTCCTTAAGCATGCGCATAATGGATTTACATTATTCTATTGAGCTTACTACAATAGAAAATAGGGCAATGGAGTGCAAAAGCAATCACATTTGGAGAATTTGAGTGTGATTGTGCTTATTGTTCTAAACACCTCCTTAGATAGTTTCCAAAATCGAGAGTGCTTGTGCTTTACTCAAATGTGGCAAGATGTATACTAGTGCAATGTGATGCAGAGCTATTTACATGTTTTTTGAGCAAAGCAAAGATTTTGCACTACCCAAAAATTCATAGTGAAGGCATGACTAGCATCACAGTGATCCATTTTTGCCCAAAGCTCAATTGATAATGAGGGGTGAATAGAGTGACACTAAAGGATGCATTGTTTTAAGATTTTTACAAAAGTGTAGATACAGAAAATAGGGATTGTTCGACGTCTAACACAAAACTTATATTTAAATTAGTTTGAAAATTTGTGACATATATTCAATAGCTTTAAAATGTGCATTATTATGCATGAAGTGTGCCATTTGTTGGACATGAAGTGTGTTATTTATTATATATTTTGCAACCATAGGGATATAACTGTGTTATGCTGTTGCTTCCTTTTTCTCCCAAAAATGTGAAGTGAGCAAGGCATAGCCTTATAGGCTTTGCAATGATACCTTAAAAATAATGTGTGCCACTTTGTCCACTTTTGTGATATTATATGTTTAGCTTATGAAAGAGCTGGAGATCTCCTAATTGGATGGTTTGTAACGCGATAGTGCAAAATGACATATGTTTGATACTGCAAAATGACATCTGCCACAACTTCCAATGGTTATCATTTGAGACTACATGTTAAACTTATGAAAAAGATAGAGATCACTTACTATTTCATACATGACATCATGAGAAATGAGAACGTATTGACTTGTAGTTGCAAAGTCCATATACGTTGAGGTACTAGAAGAACATCATTGACTTAGGTTCGTCCATTTCATGTATGAGATTTTTAAACATCGATTAGGGCTGTCTATGTAGCTTTTCCATGTTAAGTTACCGCCTTTCGAGCTCGATATTGCAGGTTTACAATACCTTGTAAACCTTGCATGGATCTCAAAAGAAAACAGTACACACACACACACACACACACACATTCTCGATATTGTGGTTTATCGTTTGAGATTACATTTAATTTACACGTATGATTCATTAGTCTAATAAAAGCCCGAGGGACTGTTATTCAGTTTACCATGCATGCGTTTTGAAAACGTGTCGACTCGTACGATGCATGTCTCTTTTCGAAACGTGCAGCACGGAATCAGAAGAGTTTTTGCACATCGATGTTTCCTGGCCGGAGCAACGAGCAGAGTTTTCGGTTTAGATGTTCTGGCGATCGACCTTACCGAGCACAGCTACTCTGTCACTGAAATTTGCAGAGACAGATATTCCTGTCGCCGAGATGACAGTTGTCGGTTTAGATGTTCTGGCGATCGACCTTACCGAGGCGTGTCTACAATCGCCGACAGCTTACAGCTTTGAGGTACAGTAAATTAGCAAGCAGGGTTTTTGGATTAGTGTCTACGTTCGCTAATTTTGGCCTTCCTTTGGAAGGAGAAGGCGACTCATGAATCGACAGAGGAAGGGCGATATGCAAGCAAGCCAGTGCAGATGGTTAGTGCCTTGCCATTGTCGGTACGTATAATGATGGTTAGGATTTGCATGTAAAGGCTCCGCCTGTCCCTGTAATATGTATTACTTTTTCCAGTGTGTTGTTGGTAGGTTGCTCTTCCTGCATCATGGCTTGTTTCAATACTTACTATTTATTTTAATCATGGCTTAGTCCAAGTGGTGTGTATGGGTGAAGTTATTGTTCTAAATCGCTTGAATTTTATCTCTTATCTCTCTTGATATGAAGAGAGAAGGATCCGTATGAAACCACCATGCTTTAATTACAACACTATTACTTGAGAGTGCGGACATCATTGGATAGAGATTAGAGAGTATAATTTCTTTATTTATCTTATAATTGAAATGGGAGAGCAAGAGCAAACCTGAAGATATGTACAATCTATCAAGCCTTGTCTCTCTTATTGTCGCCCCTTTCTAATTGTTGGACCATGTGTATCAAATCCATGCATATACATAGACAAGTCGATGGCAAGATACAATTTTCCCAAGCCATTTTCTCACTTTTTGCAATTGCTTGACCCTTAATGAAATACCTTTGAGGCTTTATCTTTCACCCTATGAAAATCCTCAGCAACAAAGTATATCTTTGGTAGTTTTTGTAAGTTAGGGGTTTCTTAGTAAGCACATTTTTATTTGTATCAAAGATGAACAAAAAGTTTAGGCACCTTTGGTAAAACTCACTTCTATTAGTACTTGTGGGGACACTAGTGAGGGTTGATGACATTGGTTGATCTTTATTCTAGTATGCTCCCTAAAGGGGTGAGGGTAATAATAGTTTTCGACATTAGGTCATAGGTTCCTTGGGAGGTTTGTTAGGTCGACCCAAATAAAAACTTTATATGGTTTGTGTGGGAATTGAACTCAAATGTCCATTTGAACAGTGTTAAAGGGAAATATTTTAATATTTGCCTACTACCCTACGCCTAGTACCTTTAAGGCCGTCTCATTGTTTTTGAATAAGAAAAATAAGTTATTGGAAAAATAAGTTTTGATATTTTCAACTCTTTTTAATCCAAGTTTTCATATATTCCATTATAGGCTGGCTATAGTGGCACTAGTCTACCATGGCTCTTTTTTTTCATATTCCAAATTCCAAAGTTTAAGATTGGAAGTGTATACAATTAGAGAGGGAATTACTTCACTGTCACTTACCTTTTTGTTCTATAGCTGTGCTTCACTAGCATCCAATTGATATGCTTTTGCTTGCAAGTAGCAATTGGCCTCTTTGCTCATTATTTGACTTATTTGTGGAAGCGTGAATGTGTTGATTGACTTTAGGCTTTTTCATTTTGCATCGTCTCAATCGAGGATGGATGATTCTATCTAATAGGTTGAGCTTTGCTTGTAGAACTTGTAATCTGCATCCTTGGATGCTTCAGCCTCAATGTTGGCTTTCTCCATTTTGACCTTGATTTTGCCAGAGATTATTTCTAAAAGAATGTGAGTTATTGTATAAGCCAGTGTTAAAAAGAGTGTTGTAGAGAGACTCTAGCGAGCCAGCAATGGCTTATGCTTTTGCGTGAAAGACAATGCTCCCCCCCCCCCCCCCCCCCAAACAAAGAGGGAGACTCTAAAAGTAGGTTTATTTTTCCTAATAGCCTTGTGTAAGGATTGAAAATGATAAGAGAAAATGAAGGGAGTTTGAGACATGCATACTCAAATCAAATGGGAAAGTTTCTCGTTATTACAGACTTGGTTTCCTTTTGTTCTCTCCCGATTCTTTCCTCTGAGGATACCTCTTTAACTCCATACCTTATTGTTCTTTGATTGGGGAAACTCCAAGAGGGGGCTCTTTTTGTGAAGCACCTTTTTATATGTCGAATGCAGGGCATGGTAGGTAGTGGCCATAGTTGGCCGTTTTTGTTTTATGGCTGCATACCAAGTAAGAGACTTTCATGAAGGGAGAGTATGGTGAGGAAAATAAGGAGGCAACCATTACAAGATACAGGTCTCATACCGCCGTTCAAAGCGACTTTATCATTCGAATCAAATTCAACTTGGGCTTTTGGGTGAAAGACAATGCTCCCTTCCCCCCACAACATGGGGGACTTCAGAAGTAGGTTTCTTTTCACTAATAGCCTCGTGTAAGGATTGAAAATGATAGGGGAAAATGAAGGGAGTTTGAGGCATGCAGACTCCCAAATCAAATGGGAAACTTTCTCGTTGTTACGAACTTAGTTTCCTTTCATTCTCTCCCGATTCGTTCATCTGAGGATATGTCTTTAATTCCATACCTTATTGTTCTTTGATTAGGGGAACTCCAAGAGGGGGCTCTTTTTAGGAAGCACCTTTTTATATGCCAAATGCAGGGCATGGTAGGTAGTAGCTATAGTTGGCCGTTTTTGTTTGATGGCTATATACCAAGTAAGAGACACTTCCATGAAGGAAGAGTGTGGTAAGGAAAATAAGGAGGAAACCACTACAAGATATAGGCATCATATTGACGTTCAAAGCGACGAAAATGTTTACAAAAAAAATTATCCCCATCATCGCTAAACACGTTGGTGTTAGCGACGACATAGAACCATTGCTATCGACGTCTCTAGCGACACAAATAGCGACATTTTGCAATGCGAATTGCGATGCTAATAGAGATGTATGCAATAAATTTGTGACGCTATTAGTGATGGTTATAGAGAAAAAAAAATTGTGGGAGGATAGCTTGTAGCACTATGCGCTGTATTTGGGCTATACAAAAGGGTTATAGTAAGGTGTACAATGGTCGTGAAAATAAAGATAAAGTGTACTTGAATCCACAAGATTGATACATAAAATAAATACAAGATTGCTTAATAAAAGCGCTTATGGAATCATGGCAAGATATAAAGTATAATACTAATATAGTGCATAGAAAATGCATACATAAATCACAGGACCAAAAAAGAAGAGGACGTGTGCTCCACGGATCCTAGCGTGAGCTATAGATCCTCGCCATCTAAAAGCTTGTCCCGTCGTAGAAAGGAGCATCGAACGAACTCTGTAAAAAAATAAATAACTACACATCAGTCCACCATACAATAATACATTTTAATTAAAATTAGCAACTACGGATAAGAAAGATGAGTGACTTACTGGGTTGCCATGTGTATACAATCTATCGATTAATGCAATTAGACCATGTCTCTTTGCATATCGAGTCTTTAGACATGTGGGATTGCAGTTTATAGTGGAGTGGTGCAAAGAAAACAAAATACAATTGTTTTATTCACGATTGTTAGTACAAGCAATATTGCAAAAAAATAAGTGCAAAGAGCAAAAGAAAAACTTACAAAGTCCTCCATATAAGTTCTGTGGTCGTCGCTCCTAAGACGATAGACCACTCCTCTCTCCAGATGTGCCCTCGCTCCCTCCCATTGTTGTCTCCAACGTCTTGGAGAATTTATAGCCTCCTTCTTGAGTTGGCGCCAGTCATCTACGTCTAGCCACTCGGGCTTTGAGGCCCCACTCTTAAGTGCATTGCTTGCGTCCGATCCTCTATGTAATATGTACACACGTATGCACTCCATCATCTAGTTTATGGAGAACTTATCTGTTGTGGTGGATATTGGAAACTCCTTATGTATGGATGCTATTATGTAGTCTTTGCTCCTCTTTGGTATGTTCTTCCAATGATCCAAGACATGCCAAAAAACTTGTTTGCACAATACTCTCATACGATCCATCACCCTCCTCCCCTCATCATTCATGATAATGGCTCATGTCCTATACTCTACAAGGTATTGATATTCCTTTGGGGTATGTCTAAGATGTGTCATCTCCCACCTGCGATTGTTCTCGTGGGAATATTTAGGAGACCCTTGTACATTTGGTGTATTGATGGGGGTGGTGTCTCTCGGAGTACCACCCATAGGGGTGTCACTTGTGGATGGCCACGTGCGGACGTTTGAGTAAAAGCTGGAGTGACTAAAGTAGACATCTCCACATGTGTGACAAATCCCACAAGTGACACAAATCCAACAGAGCGACGAGACAGACACTATGCTGATACCTCCACAACAACCACCTGAGCCACTCTCTCTTGAACCTTTATGAGAGCAAGAAGTAGAACCTGTATCTTGAGCTGACCATGGGCTCATCGCATTCACGTCTTCGCAACATCCCCTAGATCCCTCCATCTGGAGCATGGACCTCATCTAGGGGAAACCGAAGCATCAAAGTGTGCCAAAGTAAATCTAACGGAACCGCCTAATGGTGTCCCAGACAGCTTCAGGTTTGCCATATCTCTAAATCGAGCCATTTGATCTGGAGACATATGTGTGAAGATCTCCTGTAGCTTTTTGTCACTCATTCCTAGACTAATCGTGTTGTCCAAATATCCACAAAGGTTATGTGCACATATAAAAATTGATATTAGCATAATCCATATAAAGATTCAAGCAAAGCACGGTAATATAACTCTTAAGAAAATGATATTACTGAAAATGTATATTCTAGAGTATCATTATAAGTGATTCATTAATGAGTTGAGTAGGTGGATGCTCAAAGTATGACGTAGCTTATGGTTCGATGTTAATCTCCTCACACAACTTCGCATACACTAGAAGGTCGATAGAAAGGTCACCACAAAAGGATGAGTCCACCTCGTTCCTCAAAGAATTCTTGGCCTCCACCCCTTGCAATATCGACCCCTCTATCTGTATAATGTTCTCAGCTATGCTAGGAACATTGCTTTCATCATATACTCTTGCACTTCGGGGAGCTAAGGTACAATAAAATATCATAAAAGAGATTTAACATTTGTGACATATACCATGTCGTGATAAAATTTTAAAAAACATGAGTTTATGCATCTGTTCACAATGGGCCAACAATACAAACGTGTTGTGCAAATTCATCCATCTTTTTTTAGAATCTATTTTGAGAAATCTATTTTAAGAAATCTAGATAGATCTCGTAAAAAAAATTTCCCTGGCTCTTTCCAGTACCACTTTGAACCATAACACATTGAATAGAATCATGGAGAAGCTAAGATAATCCAATGTGATAATTCTTTGCATATTTTCAAAATACTCCGTCTCTTTTATAATAATGTTTGGATCTGTGGCTCGCCGTTGACTCTCTTTCTTGAACTTTGCCATGACACCATAATCCTTTGTGGAGTGCATTTTGTTGATACGCTCCATACTGAAATGTCATCTCCGCAACTCGGTCGCATTGTATATTTTGTACTGCACATTGAAACGACTACTTAGTTGTCACATATAAAATATAGATATGACAGCTTATAAAATATATGGTCTCCTTTGGACTACATCTCCTCGAGAATTTTCACTTCTCAAAAGAGACCTCCACCCCTTCGCGAGAAGCTGCGATCAAAGCTCCATGCAACCATCGCATAGACATAAACCACGGCATCTCCTCCATGCTCTCGGGATATCGAATTTGTCGATGGTGCATACTACGTCAAAATTTGGATCGCGCTTCATTTTTCTAGGCTTGCTCATACCTAGTGAGCTACATCTTTGTGGAGATATGGTGCAACATTAAAAAATGATTCACTTTCTTCTCCATTGTAGAATCCATCATTTTTTCTATCCCATTTTCAACCACCAGATCTTCGATCAGTCTATCATCATACTTCAGCGACCATAGCATACTGTTGTCTGAATCCACCATTGGTAGCCACTGTGAGATATGCACTAATGCCTCAGACACCAACCAACATTTAGCCATGCTACCTTCTGCCCGAGCTTGTTGTCGCACAAAGCCTTTCAAGGTTTTCATGAAGTGCTCTAAGAAGAATATCCATCGCATATGGACAGGTCCTGTAATCTTCACTTCATCTACAAGATGCACCAGGAGGTGGGTTTGGATCGTAAGCATGCTCGTAGACAGATACTTTTCAAAGAGACAGACTATCTCCACTACTCTTTGCCTTGTGGATTCAATAGACGATGTCTTGATTTTCTTTTGTGAGATCCATTGCACTAAATTTGACGACGTGTAAATTTTTTCGTATATTTTTAGAGTGAGACATCCTGTGATTGCGATCAGTAGTACAAAATACCACAAATGAATAAGTGTTACAAAAAACTACACTCTAAATAGCAAAATACGCAAGTCACTTACAATCCATTCATAGTACAAACTTGACATATCTTATGCCAATCATGGGATTTTAGCCCTGATAATTGGTCATCTCTAGAAAACGTGGATCTGAGAGAACATATCATACCTATCGAAGTACAAATAGACATGATAATTTTTTTCACAAAGCGATCTTCTTTATTGGACAAAACCCAAGGAGCGTGAGGTAGTTGCAAGGGACCATCGATTGCAGCCAATGCACCTTCATCTTACCTACCTTCTTCAAATCCATTCGTGCCCCTACAATGTCTCTCTTTCTTGTGACGTGATCCCATAGTAAGCTCTCCACATTCATGAAAATATGTATGGGATTTAAGAAGTGGTTGATCTATAAGTGATTCTGATACGGCAACTCGTAGAAAATTGAGAATCGTCGCATTCCGTTTGGATGCGACTCCATGTGGATAATTTTCAGCTCGTACTAGCTTTGTGCGTTCATTCGTGCTGAAGGTCGTCCAAGAAAACCTTCCCTCAATTCATGACCCTTTGAAAAGAAAGCGGCGCATTCTTGATATACCATCTTCTTCGTGGTTCGTGACCTTTGGGAGTCAACTGTGGCCCACACAATGGACATGCATGATAACTTGAGGTAACTAGACCTGTCCTAATACCTCTATCCTATGAATACAAACTTGAACATACTATGATAAGCATTATCAATGAGAACAGAAGCCTACTTACCTCAGCACTCCTCCAATCCCGAAAAGTCATGCATGGTCCACATGAGAATGACTCATATACTGGCGCAGATCGTTGACCATTGTACTTTCTCATATCTTCCACATCAACCCTCTCCTCCCACAAGATCTCAAGCTCGTAGACTTATGGACGAAGATAGACGTTTATATTATTGACTTTATAGAGGCGAGGAATGAGCAAGCTAAGAATCAAGTGTTCTTTCTTCGTAGAAATACATGGCGAGATGTTGTAGTTAACAAGGACTATAGGCCACACACTATAAGAACTTGAGCGGAGACCGAATGGGTTCAAGCCATCCATAGCTAGACCAAGCCAAAGATTCTTTGGCTTGTGTGCAAAGCTTGGAAAGGTAGAGTCAATGTCTCTTTTTGAATTAATGTGTAGCACAGAATCAGAAGAGTTTTTGCATCTATCTCTCTCCACGCACTGTAATTAATATTCAAAAGCTCTACTCTCGAGGACTCGAGCCATAGTTTGAAGTGATCAGTGAATGCAACGGAAATGGAAAAGGCACAGTTGTGCTATGCACATCCATGTTTCCTGGCCGGAGCAACGAGCATGCCTCTGGTTGTGAAATGCAAATAATAGAAATTTGCTCATCAGCCTCGGCTGTCATTGAGATGACAGTTGTCGGTTTGGATGTTCTGGCAATTGACCTTACCGAGGCATGTAAATGCTTTGAGGAATAGTTAGTTGCTGCATGGCTTGCAAGCAAATTAGCAAGCAGGGTTTTTGAAAGAATTAGTGTCTACGTTGGCTAATTTTGGCCTTCCTTTGGAAGGAGAAGGCGACGCATCAAATTGATAGAGGAGACCGTGAATGGACAATCGAAGGGCGATATTCAAGCAAGCCAGTGCAGATGGTTAGTGCCTTGCCACTGTCGGTACGTATAATGATGGTTAGGATTTTCATGTAAAGGCTCCGCCTGTCCTTGTAATATGTATTACTTTTTCCACTGTGTTGTTGGTAGGTTGCTCTTCCTGCATCATGGCTTGTTTCAATACTTCCTATTTATTTTAATCATGGCTTAGTCCAAGTGGTGTGTATGGGTGAAGTTATTATTATAAATCTTCTGAGTATTCTCTCTTATCTCTTTTGACTTGAGAGTGTGGACATCATCGGATAGTGATTAGAGAGTATAATTTCTTTATTTATCTTATAATTGAAATTGGAGAGCAAACCTGTACAATCTATCAAGCCTTGTTTCTCTTATTTTCGCCCCTTTCTAATTGTTGGACCATGTGCATCCAATCCATGCATATACATCTACAAGTCGATGGCAAGATACAATTTTCCCAAGCCATTTTCTCACTTTTTGCAATTGCTTGACCCTTAATGAAATGCCTTTGAGGCTTTATCTTTCACCCTATGAAAATCCTCAGCAACAATTACATGGCATTGTATTGTCATTAATAAATTTCAAAGATTAATTCTTTCATTTGTTGAGCATGGAACATAAAGAGAGATTATAGCTATTTCTTCTTAACCTTTGAGGTGAATGCCGACCCATCTATTTCTTAGGTCACTTGTGGTTGTACCCACCAACCCCTTTAGATTATTTTTGTATCCTAACCCCCCTCCGCTTCTTTGGGAATGGCTAATAAGGTCTATGAGTATTCTGGGGGGGAGCAAATTTAGGTTTTTCAAGAAGATAATCCTTAGAAGTTTTGACTTTAAAGGCGTCTAATGTTTGGAGTAGGATTTACATCCTTTAGCCAAATTTTAATAGTTCTTGCTCTAGAAGGATGAGACAACCCTTTGCAGTTATAAGACACTATTTTAATGAAGTTTATAATTAATAATATTTAATTGTTCATTTTCACCTTGTTAGCACCATACTTATTCTTGTTGAAGGGATTGCTATTGCTATCTCCTCCTTTAGAATATTTTCTTTTCATAGTTTGGTTAGTCTCTACTGAGTTTTTTTGAGGATTCATGGTAAACTTTGGATCTTGAAATTTTAGAATCATCCTCTTTCTTGTCTAAGTTCTCTATTATAACATTATCACTCTTTTCATTGAGGCTTATTTCCATTTCTTTCTTCTAGGTATTCTCTTTTAAAACTTCATCATTCGAATCAAATTCACATTCCCTTTCTTTTGGTTTTCTTTCATTGGCTCAGGTTCTATTGATTTATTGAAAAAATCCATTAGAGAGGGGTATATGTGTCATAGTTAAATTGCTTTTCATTCCTCACTTGATTAGAATTGTGAGGGGTACAAACTTTTTCCCTTTTTTATTGAACATTTGAAATCCTTCATTGTAGGTTTCTTTATCTTTATTTTTTCTTGTCGTCTATTTGGGCTTAAGTTATGGGAAGTCACTTTAAAAATGTTCTATCTTTAAACATTTAAAGTATATATTTGGTAGTTTTTGTAAGTTAGGGGTTTCTTAGTAAGCACATTTTTATTTGTATCAAAGATGACCAAAAAGTTTGGGCACCTTTGGTAAAACTCATTTCTATTAGTACTTGTGGGGACACTAGTGAGGGTTAATGGCATTGGTTGATCTTTATTTTAGCATGCTCCTTAAAGGGGTAATAATAGTTTTAAACATTAGGTCATACATTCCTTGGGAGGTTTGTTAGGTCAACCCAAATAAATACTTTATATGGTTTGTGTGGGAATTGAACTCAAATGTCCATTTCAACATTGTTAAATGGAAATATTTTAATATTTGCCTACTACCCTACACCTAGTACATTCAAGGCCATCTCATTATATTAAAATAAGAAAAATAAGTTATTGGAAAGGTAAATCATTTTAACAACATGATAGTTTTGGTATTTTCAACTCTTTTTAATCCAAGTTTTCATATATTCCATTGTAGGCTAGCTACAATGGCACTAGTCTACCATGGTTTTTTTTTTTCATATTCCAAATTCTAAAGTTTAAGATTAGGAGTGTGTACAATGAGAGGGGGAATTACTTCATCATCACTTACCTTTTTGTTTTATAGTTGTGCTTCATTAGCATCCAATTGTTGTGCTTTTGCTCGCAAGTAGTAATTGGCATCTTTGCTCATTATTTGAATTATTTGTGGAAGCCTCAATGTTTTGATTGGCTTTAGGTTGTTTCATTTTGCATCATCTCAATCGAGGCTAGATGATTCTATTTAATAGGTTCAGTTTTTGCTTGTAGAACTTGTAATCGGCATCCTTCGATGCTTGGGCCTCAGTGTTGCCTTTCTCCATTTTGACCTTGATTTAGCCACAGATTATTTCTAAAAGAATGTGAGTTATTGTATAAGCTAGTGTTAAAAAGAGTGTTCTAGAGAGACTCTAGCAAGTCAGCAATGCCTTGGGCTTTTGGGTGAAAGACAATGCCCCCTCCCCCAAACAAAGTGGGAGACTCAAGAATTACGTTTCTTTTTCCTAATAGCCTTGTGTAAGGATTGAAAATGATAGGGGAAAATGAAGGGAGTTTGAAACATATAGACTCCCAAATCAAATGGGAAAGTTTCTCGTTATTATAGACTTAGTTTCCTTTTGTTCTCTCCCGATTCTTTCCTCTAAGGATAAGTATTTAAATCCATAACTTATTGTTCTTTGATTGGGGAAACTCCAAGAGGGGGGCCTTTTTGTGAAGCACCTTTTTATATGGCGAATGCAGGGCATGGTAGGTAGTAGCCATAGTTGGCCGTTTTTGTTTAATGGCTACATACCAAGTAAGAGACACTTCCATGAAGAAAGTGTGTGGTAAGGGAAATAAGGAGGCAACCATTACATATATAAGCCTCATACTGATGTTCTAAGCGACTTTATCATTCGAATCAAATTCACATTCCTTTTCTTTTGTTTTTCTTTCATATTGGCTTGGGTTCTACTAATTTATTGAAAAAATCCATTAGAGAGGGGTATATGTGTTATACTTGGTTGCTTTTCATTGTTCACTTGATTAGAATTGTGATTTTGGGATACGAACTTTTTTCATTTTTTATTGAATATTTAAAATCCTTCATTATAGGTTTCTTTATCTTTTTTATTTCTTGTTGTCTATTTGGGCTTGAGTTATGGAAAATCACTTTAAAAATGTCTTATCTTTAAACATTTAAAGTATATCTTTGGTAATTTTTGTAAGTTAGGGGTTTCTTAGTAAGCACATTTTTATTTGTATCAAAGATCAACAAAAAGTTTGGGAGCCTTTGGTAAAACTCATTTCTATTAGTACTTGTGGGGACACCAATGAGGGTTGATAACATTGGTTGATCTTTACCCTAGCACGCTCCGAGAGGGGTGATAATAGTTTTCAACATTAGGTCATAGGTTCCTTGGGAGGTTTGTTAGGTCCACCCAAATAGAAACTTTATATGGTTTGTGTGGGAATTGAACTCAAATGTCCATTTGAACAGTGTTAAAGGCAAATATTTTAATATTTGCTTACTACTCTACGCCTAGTGTTAAAAGAGTGTTCTAGAGAGACTTTAGTGAGTCAGCAATGCCTTGGGCTTTTGGGTGAAAGACAATGCTCCTACCCCCCCAAACAAAGTGAAAGACTCTAGAAGTAGGTTTGTTTTCCCTAATAGCCTTGTGTAAGGATTGAAAATGAAAGGGGAAAATGAAGGGAGTTTGAGACATGTAGACTCCTAAATCAAATGGGAAACTTTCTTGTTATTACGCACTTAGTTTCCTTTCATTCTTTTCCGATTCGTTCCTTTGAGGATATGTATTTAATTCCATGCCTTATTGTTCTTTAATTGGGAAAACTCTAAGAGGGGGCTCTTTTTATGAAGCACATTTCTATATGCCAAATGCAGGGCATGTTAGGTAGTGGCCATAGTTGGCCATTTTTGTTTGATGGCTATATACCAAGTAAGAGACACTTCCATGAAGGAAGAGTGTGGTGAGAGAAATAAGGAGATAACCACTATAAGATATAGGCCTCATACTGACGTTCAAAGTGAGGAAAATGTTTACAAAATAAATTTTCCCCGTCATCGCTAAACATGTTGGTGTTAGCAATGCCATAGAAACATCGCTATCAGTGTCTCTAGCGACGCAAATAATGACGTTTTGCAATACAAATTGCGATGTGTGCAGTAAATTTTCGACGCTAATAGCGATCATAGAAAAAAATTATTTTGTGGGAGGACAACTTGTAGCACTATGCACTGTATTTAGGCCATACAAAAGGGTTACAGTAAGGTGTACAATGGTTGTCAAAATAAAGATAAAGTGTACTTTAATCCACAAGATTGGTACATAAAATAAATACAAGATCACTTAATGAAAGCGCTCATAGAATCATGGCAAGATACAAAGTATGATAATAACATAGTGCATAGAAGATGCCTACATAAATAACATGATAAAAAAAGAAGAGGATGTGTGCTCCACAAATCCTAGCGCGAGCCATAGATCCTCACTTTCTATGCACTACATAAATAACATGATAAAAAAAGAAGAGGATGTGTGCTCCACAAATCCTAGCGCGAGCCATAGATCCTCACTTTCTATGCACTACATAAATAACATGATAAAAAAAGAAGAGGATGTGTGCTCCACAAATCCTAGCGCGAGCCATAGATCCTCACTATCTAAAAGCTTGTCCTGTCGCAAAAAGGAGCATTGAACGGACTCTGTAAAATAAGAAACTACACATTAGTTCACCATACAATAATGCATTTTAATTAAAAATAGCAACTACGGATAAAAAAGATGAGTAACTTACTGGACTGTCACGTGCATACAATCTATCGATCAATGCAATGAGACCATGTTTCTCTCCATATCAAGTCTTTAGATCGATGGGATCACGGTTTGTATTGGATTACTGCAAAGAAAATAAAATACAATTATTAGAAACACGATTGTTAGTACAAGCTATATTGTAAAAAAATAAGTGAGAAGAACAAAAGAAAAACTTACAAAGTCCTCCAAATAAGTTTTGTGGCCGTCGCTCCCAAGATGATAGACCACTCCTGTATCCAGATGTACTCTCGCTCCCTCCCGTTGTTGTCTCCAATATCTTGGTGAATCTATAGCCTCCTTGATTCGATGCCAATCATCTGCATCTAGCCACTCGGGCTTTGAGACCCCATTGTTAAGTACCTTGTGTGTATTCGATCGTCTATGTGACATATACCCACGCATGCACTCCATCATTTAGCTTGTGGAGAACTTATTTGCTGCGGTGGATACTAGAAACTCCTCATGTACGAATGGTACTATGTGGTCCTTGCTCCCCTTTGGTACGTTCTTCCAATCATCCAAGATATGTCAAAAAACTTGTTGGCACAACTCTCTCATACAAGCCATCACCCTCTCCTCATCATTCATGATGAAGGCTCTTGTTCTATCATCTACAAGGTATTCATACCCCTTTGGGATACGTTTAAGATGTGTCCTCTCCCACTTGCGATCATGCTCCTGGGAATATTCAGGAGACCCTTGTACAACTGGTGTATTGATGGGGGTGGTATCTCTTAGAGTAGCACCTTGCAGATGGCCACCTGTGGATGGTTGAGTAAAAGCTGGAGTGACTGAAGTAGACATCCCTATAGGTGTGAAAAATTTCACAAGTGACACAAATCCAATAGAGCAACGAGACGGAGACACTGTGTTTGTACCTTCGCAACAATAACTTGAGCCACTCTCTCTCTCGAACCTGTATGAGAGCAAGGATTAGCACATGTATCTTGAGTCAGGTGTGGGCTCATCACATCCACATCTCCACAGTATCCCCTAGTACCACTCCCTGCGTATGGAGCGTCGATCTCATCTACTGGAAATCAAAGCATCAAAGTATGCCAAAGTAGATCTAACGGAACGGCTTGATGGTGTCCCAGGCAGCTTCAAGTCTGTCATATCTCTGAATTGAGCCATTTAATTTGGAGACATACGTGTGAAGATCTTCTATAGCTTTTCGTCACTCACCCTAAACTAATCGTATTGTTCAAATTTTACTAAGGTCACGTGCATAGATAAAAATTGATGTTAGCATAATCAATATAAAGATTCAAGCAAAGCACGATAATATAAATCTTTAAAAAATGATCTTACTTAAAATATATATTTTAGAGTATCATTATAAGTGATTCATCAACGAGTTGAGTAGGTGGATGCTTAAAGTATGATGTAGCCTATGTTTCAATGTCAATCTCCTGACACAACTTCGCATACACTAGAAGGTCGATAGAAAGGTCACCACAAAAGGATAAGTCCACCTCGTTCCTCAAAGAATTCTTGGCCTCCATCCCTTGCAATATCAACCCTTCTATTTGTATACTATTCTCATTTACGCTAGGAACATTGCTTTCATCATATACTCTTGCACTTCGGGGAGCTAAGGATACAACATACCACGTCCATCGAGGTTGTCCGGGGTTTGGATAAAAAATTACCTATTTAAAATATCATATAAGAGATATTTCAAATTTGTGACATATATCATGTCGTGACAAAATTTTAAAAAATATGAGTTTATGCACCTGTTCACAATGGGCCAGTAATACAAATGTGTCATGCAAATTCGTACATCTTTTTTCGGAATCTATTTTGAAAAATCTAGATAGATCTTGTCAAACAATTGCCTTGGCTCTTTCCAGTACCACTTTGAACCACTGCACATCGAACAGGATCATGGAGAAGTTACGGTAAACCAATGTGATAATACTTTGCAAGTTTCCAAAGTATCCTATCTATTCTATAACAATATTTGGATCCGTGGCTCGCCGTCGGCTCTCTTGCTTGAACTTTGCCATGACACCACAATCCGTTGTGGAGTGCATTTTGTTGATACACTTTACACTAAAATATCATCTGTGCGACTAGGTCATATTGTATATTTTGTATTATACGTTGAAACGACTAATAAGTTGTCACATATAAAATCTAGATACGATAGCTTATAAAACAAGTGGTCACCTTTGGATTACATCTCCTCGAGAATTTCAACTCCTCAGTAGAGACCTTCACCACTTCGTGAGAGGTTGTGATCAAATCTCCATGCAACCATCGCATAGACATAAACCATGGCATCTCCTCCATGCCCTCGGGATATCGAATTGGTCGATGGTGCATACTATGTCAAGATTCGGATTGCTCTTCTTTCTGATTTTTCCAGGCTTGCTCATACCTAGTGAGTCACATCTCCATGAAGGCGTGGTGCAACATACAAAAATGATTCACTTTCTTATCCATTGTAGCATCCATCCTTTTTTCTATCCCATTTTCAACCACCACATCTTCGGTCAGTCTATCATTATCCTTTAACGACCATTACATACTGTTTTCTGAATCCACCATTGGTAGCCATTGTGAGATATGCACTAACGCCTCGAATACCAACCAACATTCAGCTATGCTACCTTCTGTCATGCTTGTTGTCGCACAAAGTCTTTCAAGGTTTTCATGAAGTGCTCTAAGAAGAATATTCATTGCGTATGGACAGGTCTTGTAATCTCCACTTCATCTACAAGATGCACCAAGAGGTGGGTTTGTATCATGAGCATGCTCGTGGGCAGATACTTTTCAAAGAGATATCCTGTCATCGCGATCGGTAGTATAAACTACCAAAAATGAAGAAGTATTACGAACAACTACACTCTAAATAGCAAAATATGCAAGTCACTTATAATCCATTTGTAGTACAAACTTGACATATCTTATGTCAATCATGGGATTTCAGCTATGATAATTGGTCATCTTTAGAAAACGGGGATCTAAGAGAATGCATTATACCCCTCAAAGTGCGGACAGACTTGATAATTTTCTTCACAAAGCAGTCTTCTTTATTGGACAAAATCCACGGAGTGCAAGGTAGTTGCAAGGGACCATGAGCACTTGACTACAGCCAAAGCGCCTTCATCTTGTCTACCTCCTTCAAATCTATTCGTGCCCCTACAATGTCTCTCTTTCCTGTGATGTGGTCCCATAGTAAGCTCTCCACATTCTTAAAAATATGCATAGGATTCAACAATTGGTTGATATGTAAGTGGTTCCAATACGGTAACTCGTAGAAAATTGAGAACCGTTGCATTCTGTTTGGATGCAACTTCGTGTGGACCATTTTCAGCTCGTAAAAGCTTTGTGTGTTCATTTGTGCTAGAGGTTGTCCAAGAAAACCTTCCCTCAATTCATGGCCCTTTGACAAGAAAGCGACGTGGCCTTGATATACCATCTTCTTCGTGGTTTGTGACCTTCGAGAGTCAATTATAGCTGACACAATGGACATGCATGATAACTTGAGATAACCAGACCTGTTCTAATACCTCTATCCTATGAATACAAACTTGAACGAGTTATGATAGGCATTACCAATGAGAATGGAAGCCTACTTACTTGAGCACTCCTCAAATCCTAAAAAGTCATGCATGGTCCACATGAGAATGACTCGTATATTGGCGCAGACCATCGACCATCGTGCTTCCTCATATCTTCCATAGCAACCCCCTTCTCCCACAAGATCTCAAGCTCATAGACTAAGGGATGGAGATAGATGTTCATATTATTGACTTTATAGCGACCAAGAATGAGCAAGCTAAGGATCAGGTGTTTTTTCTTCATAGAAAGCCATAATGGGATTTTGTAGTTAACAAGGGCTATAGGCCACACACTGTACGAAGTTGAGCGGAGACCGAATGGGTTCATCCTATCCATAGCTAGACCAAGTCGAAGATTCCTTGGTTCTTGTGCAAAGCTTGGAAATTTAGAGTCAATGTGGCTCCATGCGTGTGAATTCGTTCATATTCATTGGACTCCATCTGTGGATCTATTCTGTGCATATCACGTTGTCAAGCTTGCCAAGCCCGATATACGAAACATGTGATGTATACGGGGGGATAAGTGAAAAGTGTCTAAGAACTTTTCGAGGAATGGTTTTCCCTTGCAAGTCTTATCAATACCTGTGAGCACCAAACTTAGGATATGTCTCCATTGTTTCATACTCTCCTCAAAACAACACACAATTGTTGACACATGCATGGATGGTATTGTAGTCCATGCCAAGCTTTCGTAAAAAATGTCACGCATCATCACGAGACTCACGCATGGTATTTGCAAGTGGTAATATATGATACTTTAGAAACCTCAAAAGAAATCATAAAACACCTTGAAAAAGCACAATTATTTTTAATAATGGTGCCAAAAATAAATCAATGAAGCGTACGTAGAAGGTACCTGAACAACTCTGTCATACTCGCATTGCTCCATCCGTATTTTTCTTGCATACTTAAGAGTGCAAGCAGCGTCTTCAAGTGAGATACTTGGCAGCCATCATATAGTGGTATGGATGCTTTCTCTCTAAGCGGATCACATGTCTCGATATCCATGGGCATCAATGCATCGATCATTACCTCCATCTCAGGCTTCAAGATTGTAGGAAAGTCTGAAAGGTTGCTTGTCT
This sequence comes from Lygodium microphyllum, assembly GCF_053477565.2. Lineage (NCBI taxonomy): Eukaryota > Viridiplantae > Streptophyta > Polypodiopsida > Schizaeales > Lygodiaceae > Lygodium > Lygodium microphyllum. The sequence continues at coordinate 100,118,372 of NC_141161.1, forward strand.
CCTCTGGTATTGATGGTATCGACTAGGTAGTGCCTTCCTTGGCTTAAGCACTTCATCCATCGGATGCCCATGAACTCTTCTAATTGGCCACAATAGGTGCACTCCTCCTTGGGATGAGACGTCACCTCCTTGTAATAAATTTTACGGTCACATTCAATATTTTTGTATATGATATTCAATTAGTTTGAGAATACAATGCATGATTGATATATACTTTTCTTACCATTTGCTCAAAGTTTGAGATTGCTTGATCAATGATCTCCGATTGAAACTCACCGAAGTGTCATACGTGTTCTATAGATAATCGATCTTTTCGTCTAATTACGGGCTTGCATTGAGAGCAAGGACACGGGACATGCTCATTAAGATACATCTCGTGATCTTGAACATCATGACCTTTATCATTTTCCATTTGGTCTACGTTATGACAAACAATTTATTTTTGTTCTCATTCTCTTTTTCTTTCTTAAATTGTTTGAGAAGATATTTCTTCTCTTGTTATAACTCAACAAAATTAACGTCAAACAAAGTCTTGGTTTTCTCTCCCTTTCTTTGCACTCTTCATTTTATGTTCTCTTCCCTTTCTCTTTCATGTTTTCTTTGTCTTTCATGCTTATTCTCTCTTTCTTGTTCTCTCTTTCTCTTCATTTTTTCTTCTTCCTCTCTTATTTTCTATCTTTCTTTCTCTCCACCCCCTTATGGGTGGGCCTACAATATGTAAAGTCTAATATGCTATGCATGGGGGCGAGGGACTAGGTACCCTACATCGGTAGAGTGTTCCGTGTCCCGTGGTATTGCACTAGACCTCACCACCTTTTGCCTTTGTGTGTGACTAGATGTGTAGAGCGTAGGATGAGGTACTGCAAATCATTTCAAGAAAACCATCCATTCACCTCCAAGTCCAATCTCTCTTTCACTTTACCGGGCCTAGAGACACATGCTCTCCACATCTTCCCAAAGCGTAGAACACACCCAATATGCACCTTTAACAAAACCTCTCTTTCTCTCTCTACTACTACTACTACTACTACTACTACAGCCACCATCCCACCTTTCATATATTGCTTAATAGTTTTAGAACATGAGTACAATAGATGCGACCGCCATTTCTCTCTTGCTCTTTCTTTCATCTTCTCCCTTTCTTATTTCCTATCTTTATTTCTCTCTCTCTCTCTCTCTCTCTTTTTGTTGCCCCTCCCTTTGTTTCTCTCCATCCCTTTATGTTTTCTCACTCATTCTCCTCTCTCTCTTCCCCCCTCTTTTTGTTTCCTCATTTCTTTGTTATCTTTCATGCTTATTTTTTTTTTCTCTCTCATTCTCTCTTTCTTTTCCTTTCTTCTTCTCCCTCTCTCCTTTTCTATCTTTCTCTCTCAATGCACCACATTCTCCATCCTCTCTCTTTTTTTATTTCATTTCCTCTCTTTCTCCCTCAATGTACATCATTATAAAAAAAAAATAAGAACAGAAGAAATTAAAGAACAAGAATTGGCTCAGGTTCTATCGATTTATTGAAAAAATCCATTAGAGAGGGGTATATGTGTTATAATTTGTTGATTTTCATTGCTCACTTGATTAGAATTGTGATTTTGGGGTACGATATGTTTTCCTTTTTTATTGAATATTTGAAATCCTTCATTATAGGTTTCTTTATCTTATTTATTTCTTGTCGTCTATTTGGGCTTGAGTTACGGGAAATCACTTTAAAAATGTCCTACCTTTAAACATTTAAAGTATATCTTTGGTAATTTTTGTAAGTTAGGGGTTTCTTAGTAAGCACATTTTTATTTGTATCAAAGATCAACAAAAAGTTTGGGAGCCTTTGGTAAAACTCATTTCTATTAGTACTTGTGGGGACACTAGTGAGGGTTGATGACATTGTTGATCTTTACCCTAGCATCCTCCCTAGAGGGGTAATAATAGTTTTTAACATTAGGTCATAGGTTCCTTGGGAGATTTGTTAGATCCACCCAAATAGAAACTTTATATGGTTTGTGTGGGAATTGAACTCAAATGTCCATTTAAAGTGTTAAAGGTAAATATTTTAATATTTGCCTACTACCCTATGCCTAGTGTTAAAAAGAGTGTTCTAGAGAGACTTTAGCAACTCAGCAATGCCTTTGGGCTTTTGGGTGAAAGACAATGCTCCCTTCCCCCCAAACAACATGGGAGACTCCAAAAGTAGGTTTCTTTTCACTAATAGCCTTGTGTAAGGATTGAAAATGATAGGGGAAAATGAAGGGAGTTTGAGACATGCAAACTTCCAAATCAAATGGAAAACTTTCTTGTTGTTATGAACTTAGTTTCCTTTCATTTTCTCCTGATTCATTCATCTGAGGATATGTATTTAATTCAATACCTTATTGTTCTTTGATTAGAAAAAACTTCAAAAGGGGGCTCTTTTTATGAAGCACCTTTTTATATGCCAAATGCAGGGCATGGTAGGTAGTGGCTATAGTTGGTTGTTTTTGTTTGATGGCTATATACCAAGTAATAGACACTTCCATGAAGGAAGAGTGTGGTGAGGAAAATAAGGAGGCAACCACTACAAGATATAGGTCTCATATTGACGTTCAAAGCGACAAAAATGTTCACAAAAAAAAATATTCCTATCATCGCTAAACACGTTGGTGTTAGCGATGCCATGGAACCATTGCTATTGCCGTCTCTAGCGACGCAAATAGAGACATTTTGCAATGCAAATTGCGATGCTAATAGAGATATGTGCAATAAATTTGTGACGCTATTAGTGACGGTTACAGAGAAAAAAAAATTGTGGAAGGATAGCTTATAGCACTATGTGCTATATTTGGGCCATGCAAAAGGGTTATAGTAATGTGTATAATGGTCGTCAAAATAAAGGTAAAGTGTACTTGAATCCACAAGACTGATACATAAAATAAATACAAGATTGCTTAATAAAAGCGCTCATGGAATCATGGTAAGATGTAAGTATGATACTAACATAGTGCATAGAAAATGCCTATATAAATCACAAGACCAAAAAAGAAGACGATGTGTGCTCCATGGATCCAAGCGTGAACTATAGATCCTCACTATCTAAAAGCTTGTCCCATCGCAAAAAGAAGCATCGAACAGACTCTATAAAAAATAAATAACTACATATTAGTCCACCATACAATAATGCATTTTAATTGAAATTAGCAACTATGGACAAGAAAGATGAGTGACTTACTTGGTGCACAGATCGGACGTCGTATGCACGCGTAGTGAGCGTCGGAAGGTCCCCAAGAACAAAAGAACTCTAGTTTTGCACAAAAAACAAGGAAGAAAGCTTGCACGACATGAAGCAAGAGACTAATTGGGTACAATCTCTCCCCATGCCTTGTGTGAGTACTCTACAAAACATGTATTTTATATATTATTGATCTTCAAGCTAAAAAAAATAGCACAATTTACAATTAGTACGCTTTAGCTTTTGTGTTTGCCTTTGTGCCACTTAAAGAATTAAAACTATTGGGCACCCAAGGAGTCAGGCGGTACCCAAATACAATGACCAATACAAATATTTAAATTGTGCGTTCATGTGCATACAAAAGTAATAAATAAATATCAAGCGCTTTAATAAATAAGCATGTCAAAATATTGGCGCCATTCCTAAGATGCGTACCCATAAAAAATTAATAATAATTTGAATACACGCTATCCTTCAATGCTTCCCATTACCACCGTTGCTTGCTTTACACATCAACTGAAGCATTCACAATTGTTAAAAAAATAAAACAATTAAACCGACAAAAGTGAATACCTAGCAGTCTTCAGCTACAAAATAAATAAATTAGTTAGAAGTCAATCCTAACCTTAATTTATTAGAAGTGCGCACTCTAAACTAAAAAATATTTATTAATTTTAATATGTATTTTGCGAAATCACCCGCTATGGAATCACCCACTTACACAATAAATTAACAAAATGTCCGAAAAGGATAGGCGTCCCCATCGACTTTTCGCACAAAGAATCTACCTTGTGTATGAGCCCCGGTAATAAAATTTTACAGAATCCACCGTGGAATATGCCTCCTGACATCATACCCCCGAGGTGGGATAGCAATTGTCCTCAATTGTTATTAGCTCAATCTGGAGCTAACAGTATGGGAAAAACACTTAGATCTCTAGCGTGCATCCATTAGGTCTATTCAACACGATGATTTTTAAAATTAACCAAACATTTAGAATATCTACGGTTAGTTCTAGTGGTCATAAAGTTAGTATCTATAATAGTTTCAGGCTCAAGAATTTCAGTTTCTTCGTCTAGCAAAGAAGGGTTTTCATAGATGGGGTATAGAGGTAGTTGTCCTCTAAAAGGTCGTAATAAACTGATATGGAAGGTGTTGTGGATTTTCCAATGTTGTGGTAGTTCTAGTTTAAATGCATTGTCATTGATTTTGTGTATAATCTTGAATGGTTCATAAAATCTAGGTGCTAATTTTACCATAGGGTGTTTATCGACACTTTGTAATCTTCAAATTTTAATTCCTAACCAAACATAATCATCAACTTTAAAACTCATAGCTTTTATTTTCTTGTTTTCTTGTTTTGTGTATGATTGTTGGGCTTTGGCAATAATATTTTTAACTTCATCTAAAATAGTAGCATACATTTTAGCAATATCATCAGCAGTTTGAATTTTGTTTAACAATGATGCAACAGGTGTAGGCAATCGATATCCATAAATAATTTCAAATGGTGCTTTCTGTGTAGCTGTATGTGATGTGTTATTATATGCAAACTGAAGTAAATGTAGATATGTATCCCATGTGTGTGGTTTTGAAATTGTGTAGGCACGCAAGAGATCTAAAATAGTACTGTTAGTAGCTTCTCTTTGACCATTTGTTTCAGGATGAAATGTAGATGAAAAATCAATCTTTGTTCTTAAGTTAGCAAACAAAGTAATCCAAAAATTATTACAGAATCTAGAATCACGATAAAAAATAATGACTTTTGGTAAACCATGGTTAGTGAAAATAGTTTTAAAAAATAATTGAGCAGCTTGAGATGCAATTAAGGTTTTCTTGCATGGAATAAAATATGCTTGTTTGTTAAACCTATCTACAATGGTCAAAATCATATCATGATTTGTTGAAAACGAGAGTTGTAGCATTGGAATGTGTGCACAAGATGGAGAAGAGAGCTCAAAGTATAAGAATGAAATCTTGCTTACTAAGTTGCTTAGAGTACAACTTGGGTACACTTTCTCACACTCGATAGTGACCCATAGGCTGTTTATATAGCCTTTGCTAAGCTAGGGTTAGGGTTTTCCGTGTCCCTAGGGCTATTCACACACATCTGCCCTTATACTCCCTTGCTTATAGTGGGTTCTTATGCCTTCCTTCTAACACTCCCCCTCAATGCCAGGGTGGCATTGGATTACAAAGCATGTAAGAGATTCTCCCCCTTGTTGGGTTACCTTTATAAATCAACCTTACAAGGTTGTTTTAGGTAGATGGTTTAAATAGTCAAAATAGTCAATCTTTAGATAAATTGGAGGAATAGTTGGCCACCAATTCTTTGGGTATATCAGGAGCGTTGGGGCATTTACTAGTGATATGGCCTGTCTTCTTGCACTTGTTACATTTCATCTTCTGGGGATACTTCTTCCAGCAGTTGTTTACAAGATGTCCTTTTTTCTTACAGAAAGAACATCTAGTAAGAACTGTATGAACCAATACTCAATCACGGGAATTTGAAGTTGCCTGACTGTTGCTACCTTCTTTGTGGTTTCTCTTTTCTTCATCTAAACATGATTGAATGGTACTTGCCAAAGTAGGATCTAGAATATTGGGTAGAGTGGTTACAAGAGTAGGAAACACCTGTTTTACAGCTTTTAGGAGAATAGCAATAGCATCTTTTTCATGTATTGGAGCTTGTACAGAGGCAAGTTGTATCACAAGTCCCTTCATATGAGATGAATTTTCCCAAATCTTCTCCTGAACAATATTCCAAGCTAAAGAATTCAATTGTAAGGAAGATTTTAGTATTTTTGCCAGTGGCTCCATTGAGCTTTTCAAGCTCATCCCATTTTTCTTTAGTAGTATTTAGTTGATTAACATGATGAATTAGGGATTCATCTAAGTGTAGCATTATGATTGCTTGAACACGTTGGCCATCCTCTATATCAACTAGATTTGCAGAGTTTACGGCTCTACTACCTTGAATGAGAGGCCAATACCCTCCATCATTTTGTATTTTATAAGTAACTACCATGGGTGTAAATCTTTGCCATCAAACTTTCAAATTTGAGGACGGATATCAGCATATGTTGTGGTCATTGGGAAGGTCTTACCACTTGTTAGGACAAGGGTAGTGTCTAGTCCCTTACAAATTTTCCACTGAATGCGGAAGCAAATCAGACAATTTGAAATTAAAGTTGCAATGAAGAGAAAGGTTGAAAATCATATAAATATAATATTTCAAAGTATGACTGTGGTGGTCTTTTCTTATGTGCAAACTTCTTCCGACGTTTAATAGTCTTTTTAGGTTCTAATGAAGTAAATCTAGAATGGACTTCAGGCTCCTCCTTGTGGTATGGCTTAGTGGATGAAGCTTGTGTTGGACAAGGTTGGTCTATGATCTCAATGCTTGTTGCTAATGATTCTGAGGAGAGGACAATGACACTCATGCTTTTGATTTCATTCACTAGTGTACTTAAGACAAAGTCACTCACGGTATGCAGTACACTTCTAGTGTATGATGGTCTATGTGTTAATTGTATACATAATCTTACAACAATATAGGAAGAGGAATAAAAAGCTCACTGGATTTTAGTGAATTCCCAACAAGCAAATGATTAGATGATTCATGATTAGCATTTAGAAAACACTATTGTCAAGCTTAGTGAAGTGCTTGAATGGAACCCGGTTGGAAGTCGGCTTCCCAATGCTTAGTGATGTCCATTGAGCATGCCCAAGAGCTTTAGAATCTGGAATAGGCTTTAGAGACTCTGCTTCAGTGATTAGAATCACTGTTAATGATGCTCAGAGTGAAAAAATGACAAAATGTCAAGCTTGGAGCTTGTTGGCTATGGGTGCCTCAAAAAACACAGTTAGGGTTTGACAGAGATCTCTCTTTGTGAGGAATTTCCAGGAACCCTTTTAGCTGAGGATAGCCCACTAGGGGGGCTATCAAAGCCACAAGATAGTTGCAGGGATCGTGTTGCCTACTGCGTGTATAGCAGCTTGAATTCTGCGCTGTCAGAAACTGCGCCTGCTTTTGGGAATCACGCAATGCTGGCCGTGCCGTCGACTAATCTCAAGGTTTATCGTGCCAGGCTGATTCGCCCTGGGATAGGCAAGAAGTCCCTAGAAGAAATCAGAGGGAGATATGACCTCCTTTGTCCTCCCGAAGTCCTTCAATGGAGGTAGGTTGCAGGCAGCTATGGAGGAAAGAAGGATAAGGTGAAGGAGGTAAAGGCTCATGTGCACTTAGTGATAGTTGAGGCTGAGGGAAGCTGAGGAGATCAGAGATGGCTCTAATACCATGTTGAAAACCAGAGTTGCAACATTGAAATATGTGCACAAAATGGAGAAGAGAGCTCAAAATACAAGAATGAAATCTTGCTTACTAAGTTGCTTAGAGTACAACTTGGGTACACTATCCCACACTTGATAGTGACCCATAGGCTATTTATATAGCCTTTGCCAAGCTAGGGTTAGGGTTTTCCCTGTCCCTAGGGCTATTCACACTCGTATGTTCTTATACTCCTTTGCTTATAGTGGGTTCCTATGCCTTCCTTCTAACATGATTAGCTTTAGTGTTAGGTAAACCAATGATAAAATCCACTCAAATCTGTTCCCATGGTCGTGATGGAATGGATAATGACATTAATAAACCATATTATTTACCATGGTGTCTTTTAACTTGTTGATAAATTAGGCATTCAGATACAAAATCAGATACATCAGTGTCCATATGTGGCCAATAAAAATCTTCAATCAATGTACGCAAAGTAGATATAATTCCTCTATGACCTTGATATGGGGAACAATGAATTTTATGCAAAACAAATGATCGAAATGGAACAGTCACACAATGAGAGCGGAATTTAGGTGATGAGAAGTGCTTGAAAATAGCTAAAAATTATGAATATCAAGGGAAAAATATTCACCGTCAAAGGCGGCGGCTCGATCTAGGACGATTTTAAGCGCCAAAGTGCTTTAAAGGCGCGTGAGCGACACTTGTTGATTTTTCATAATTTTTCAGACAGTCGTGCGGGTTGACACGAGCTATTGGCCAATGTGGGATGCTAAGCCGGATGCCCAGGATTTTTCAGAGCTCAATTCGGAGTTCGGACGGGGGAATGGCCAAGAAACCGGTCAAGATACTAAGGGGTGGACAAAATTTGGCCAAAATGGGCAAGTGACCCTTGGGAGCCCAAATTTAAAATGTAGCATGAAACTTTGGAGGAGAGAGAAGATGCAAATCGTGGAGGAAGATGGCGCCTTCATCACGCCGATTTTTGTGCCCACATGTTGATGCCTCAATCCTCAGCCTGCAAACAAACCCCCCCAATGATCATGGGCATTGATTCCCCTCTGTATGCTGACTCTATCGCCGCCCTTCGCTCGCGCAATGATGCCTTCTTTGAAGATCTCTGATTTCAGTCTTTCTCTCTCCTCCCTCTCTCTCTTCTAAAGGCAAGTTCATGTGGGAAGAAGAAGGAAGAAGAAAGAATGATGGAGGCTTATCCGGCATGGATCGGATTGCTCCACGGGCTGGAAATGGTGATTGGTGATTGTGCTGGACATGAAGTGCTGCTGATTTCCAAATTTACAGCCATGGACATGAAACCCGAAACATGCAAATAAGCGGTAATTTAAAAATTTCAAAGGAAATTTGAGATTCTATAGCTTTTAATTGATGAAATGTTGTTCATGTGGGATAAAAATTGTTCATATTGCTGTTTTCTATGAGTTCTTGCTGGTCCTAATTAAAAAATCAGAAAATTATGCATCTTGTGGTTCAAAATAATACATTAAAACACGGAAAACATGAAAAATCAAGGGAAAATGGTGGTTTTTTTGCATAAAAATGGGAAAGTAAATAGGAACATCAACTAAACTTTCATTTTTCTGCAAGAAGGAACTAAGGGCCACAGTCCATAACCTGTTTTGAATTTTCATTAATTAAATAATGAAAGAAAATCAGGAAAAATACAAGAAAATTGTGAAAAAATCCTAAAAAATAGGGAAAAAATGCATTTTGGGTTTCGAAAAATAATGATAAATAAGAGCAAAGTTTGTGAATGTTTGTGCGGACTGAAGCATGAGGATTTGCCTCAGTTCAACCCCACCTTCTTGTTCTAGTGTGTCTTTTTTCGATTTTTTATACATAAAATGATGTCAAAATACCTTATAAACCTACCCAACAATGCAATACTTAAACGGGGAAGGGTAGAGGAGTTGAAATATGTCTAAATGCTGTGTGAAGTGATAGAAAAGTTGTTGATTTCTATGCATAGTATTTTAGGACGGATGATAATTAAAATTAAGAGCTTAGTAGCACGAGGATCACCTCGATGCTAGGCCCATGCAACGAAGCACGAACGGTAGTTGGAAACCATTAAAAGAATGTTTTGCACTTGTGCACGATACTGTTTTGCTAAATGTTTGAGCACTAGGCATCCACCAAATGCATAGAGCATGAAAAGAATTTTAAAAAGTATCAGTGATCAGCTCCTGGACATGCATTGCAATTGGTTTATTAGAGCATGACCTACGATGAGAGGCAGTGAGGTACCCATGCTGTAGATAGACGCGGGTCCCAAAGGGGAAAGAGAAGTAAGAACAATGGTACATTCCTGGACACGCTTATTTGGTACCTTGAGCGACTTTTGTGCGATGTGTCTATTTGTTGAGCGACGCACCGAGGGGCCAATCCCCAAGGTGTAGGAGAGTCGCAGAGGGTTGACGGCATTCAGCCGTAGGAAGAACCCCATGTGTATGTGATTCGAGTCTTTTGGCTATGTGAAAGGGACTCCCTCTGATGAGTAATATTGGGTTAGGATTAGTTGGACTATAACGTATTACAAACGCAATGTTTAGGAAGGCAGAGATTTTGATAGACGCTCTTGGCCGCGAGGCCGAGGGGTTGTCTTGTGCGTAGTGACGAGGCCCGGCTAGTGCATGAGCCAGTGCCGGCCCGTTTTTAGGTCCATCACACAACCTTTTTTCATAAAATATAAATCCATTAGTGTAAAACACAATATTAGTGAGTTTGGGAATCTCTCAGTTTTTATTTTTTGAATATTAAAAAGGTGGCACCCAGATAACATGCCCATAAGTTTCTCAATATCATACGATGTGACCTATCATTGGAAAGCACTTGAAAAATGGAATCTATTGAGCTATAGAGCACTCGATTTGGAGTTATGGTGTTCAAGTTATGACAAATCCAAAGATTTGACCACATGTCCCAAACTTATAGGAAATTTCCATATTCCCAAATATGGTGTTGTAAGACAATGAATCAATAGGAATCCAGTTATTTGCAACTAGTTATTCCAATCAGCTTGAAAAATACGATCTTGGTGATAAGTATCTTTCATAGGGATAAGGGAATCAAATGATATCACAGAAATATTGTGAATTGTCGGTCTTCTACTCAAAGCATCAGCACCAACATTCTTTTTTCAAAGTTGATATTGTATAAGGGGATGAAAACTTTGAATAAAAGCAGCCCATTTAATGTGTCGGTCAGATATTTGTGGTTGACTAAGGAGATATCTAATGCTTTATTGGTTAGTTTTGATCATGAATTCAGATCCCATTAAATAATGTTTCCATTGACGTAAGGCTTGTACTACGGCTAGTGATTCCTTGTCATAGGTAGAATAATTAAGTTCAGTTGATTTAAGTTTGCAGCTAGAGTAGGCTATGGGATGAGAATCTTGCATAAGGACTGCTTCTATTCCAGATCCACTAGCATTAATAACTACTAAGAAAAATGGTCTATTGAAGTCAGGTAATTGTAATACAAGAGCATGAGTTAAAGTATGTTTTAGCAAATCAAAGGACTTTTGTTAATTGTCAGACCAATTATACACGATACCATTCTTTAAGAGTTTTATCAAAGGTAATATAAGTAATGATAAATTTCTCATAAATTTTCTGTAAAAGCTAGCAAGACCTAGGAAAGAACGTAATTCATGCACATTTTTGGGTATCGGTCAATTTAAAATGGCTTCGATTTTTTTAGGGTCGACTTTAATACCTTGTGATAAAATGATATATCCTACATATTCAATTTCTGTTTGGAAAAAAGCACTCTTTTTTGGATTAGCATATAATTGATTATCTTTTAATAATTTAAAAACTAAAGATAAAATTTCATAATGCTCATTTTCATTTTTACTGAAAACTAATATGTCATCAAAGAAAACAATGACACAATGCTGATGTTTTAAAAATATGCGATTCATCATACGTCTGAATGTGGCTAGTGCATTAGTTAAATTGAAAGGCATAACCAGGAATTCATAGTGTCCAAATTGTATTCTAAATGCAGTTTTAAATATATTAAATTTGTCCAATCTTATTTGATGATATCTAGATTTAAGATCTATCTTGCTGAATACGGCAGATCCTTGTAGCTTGTCCATAAGATCATCCACCCTAGGAATCAGGTATCTATTCTTAACAGTAAATTTATTTAGGGTACGATAAACAATGCACATGCGATAGGTATTATTTTGCTTCTTTACTAATAAGACAGGTGCACCAAATGGAGAACTACTAGATCTAACTAATCCTTTGTTAAGCAATTCGTCTATTTGGTCTTGAATTTCTTTATGTTCAATTTGGTTATGTCTATATGGTGCTTTACATGGTGGATGTGATCCAGGAATTAAATCTATCTTATGATCTTGAGGACGTACATGTAGTAATCCAGGTGGTAAATCAACAACAAAACAATCTTGGAATTGGAAAAGAAATTGTGCATGCCTAGGATGCATATAGTTTTCTTTAGCTTTAATTTCATTCACTCATATTAAATAAGATTTGCTACTTTTACGTAATGCACATTTAGCTTGATATGAGTAAGTAATGGAAAATTATTGAAAGTGTGCATATCATGCAGTGTGATTTGTTTTCCTTGAAAATAAATTTTTATTAAATGCATAGAATAATCTATATTAGGATTGTATTGATGTCGCCAAGGCATTCCTAAGATAATGTTACTAGACTGCAAAGGTACAACTAAGAAATTTTTTCGTTTAGTATAATCACCAGTTTTAATTTCTAAATTGTGCACCTTTTGTGTTCCATTATATCTCGTACCTAGGAATGCAGCCTTGATACGATAACATGTAGAAACAGTATGTAAATTCAATTCTTTGTTCAAATTTGCAGAAATAAAGTTGTGTGTGTTCCCATCATTATATAAAATAGTCTTTTCTTTACTATGCACAAAACATTTCATTGTTAATAAGAAATGGAGAGTTAGCATACCTGGCAAAGTATCAGAAGTAGTACCAATGTCGTCATCATCTTCCGTAAAATCTGGTATCTCTTCACGTTTTTCTTCTTCTATTGCTCCCAGATAATTGATATGAACAGATGGTTTTTTATATTGATAATTGGCTACTAGATGTTCAGGTTGATGATATTCTGGTGCATGGATCGGACACCGTATGCACGCGTAGTGAGCGTCGGAAGGTCCCCAAGAACAAAAAAACTCTATTTTTTCATAAAAAACAAGGAAAAAAGCTTGCACGACATAAAGGAAGAGACCAATTGGATGCAATCTCTCCCCATGCCTTGTGTGAGCGCTCCACAAAGCATGTATTTTATATATTATTGATCTTCAAGCTCAAAAAATAGCCCAATTTACAATTAGCACGCTTTATCTTTTGTGTTTGCTTTTATGCCACTTAAAGAATTAAAGCTATTGGGTGCCCAAGGAATCAGGGGTTACCCAAATACAATGTCCAATACAAGTATTTAAATCGTGTGTCCATGCGCATATAAAAGTAATAAATAAATATCAAGTACTTTAATAAATAAGTGCGTCAAAATATTGGCACCATACCTAAGATGTGCGCCCATAAAAAATTGATAATAATTTGAATACTCGCTATCCTCCAATGCTTCCCACTGCCACTGCTGCTTGCTCTACACATCAACTGAAGCATTCACAATTGTTAGAAAAATAATACAATTAAATCGATAAAAGTGAATACCTAGCAGTCTTCAGCTACAAAATAAATAAATTGATTAGAACTCAATCCTAATCTTAATTTATTACGAGTGCCCACTCTAAACTCATAAACATTTATTAATTTAAATATGTATTTTGTGGAATCACCCGCTATGGAATCACCCACTTACACAATAAATTAACAAAACGTCTAAAAAGGATAGGCATCCCCATCGACTTTTCGCACAAAGAATCTACCTTCTGTATGAGCCCTGGTAGTAAAATTTTACGGAATCTACTGCAAAACCTCACGGAATCCACCGTTGAATATATCTCCTGGCATCATTACTAGATTGCCACATGTATACAATCTATCGATCAATGCAATGAGACTATGTCTCTCTGTATATCGAGACTTTAGACCAGTGGGATCGCGGTTTATAATGGAGTGGTGCAAAGAAAACAAAATATAATTGTTTTATTCACGATTGTCAGTACAAGTGATATTGTAAAAAAATAAGTGCGAAAGCAAAAGAAAAACTTACAAAGTCCTCCATATAAGTTTTGTGGTCGCCGCTCCCAAGATGATAGACCACTTCTGTCTCCAGATGTGCCCTCACTCCCTTCCACTGTTGTCTCCAATGTCTTGGAGAATTTATAGCCTCCTCCTTAAGTTGACGCCAGTCATCTATGTCTAGCCACTTGGGCTTTGAGGCCCCACTCTTAAGTGTCTTTCGTGTGTTTGATCGTCTATGTGACATGTACGCACGCATGCACTCTATCGTCTAGTCTGTGGAGAACCTATCTACTGCGGTGGATATTAGAAACTCCTTATGTATGGATGCTACTATGTAGTCTTTGCTCCCCTTTGATATGTTCTTCCAATGATCCAAGACATGTTAAAAAACTTGTTTGCACAACTCTCTCATACGATCCATCACCCTCCTCCCCCCATCATTCATGATAATGGCTCATGTTCTATCATCTACAAGGTATTGATACCCCTTTAGGATATGTCTAAGATGTGTCATCTCCCATCTGCAATTGTTCTTGTGGAAATATTAAAGAGACCCTTGTACATTTGGTGTATCGATGGGGGTGGTGTCTCTCGGAGTACCACCCATAGGGATGCCACTTGCGGATGGTTGAGTAAAAGCTGGAGTGACTAAAGTAGACGTCCCCACAAGTGTGGCAAATCCCACAAGTGACGCAAATCCAACAGAGCAACGAGACGGAAACAATGCATTGGTACCTCCACAACAACCACCTGAGCCACTCTCTCTCGAACATTTATGAGAGCAAGGAGTAGAACATGTATCTTGAGCTTACCATGGGCTCATCGCATCCACGTCTCCGCAACACCCCCTAGAACTACTCCCTCCGTCTAGAGCATCGACCTCATCTAGTGGAAACTGAAGTATCAAAGTGTGCAAAAGTAAATCTAACGAAACCGCCTATTGGTGTCCCAGACAACTTCAGGTCCACCATATCTCTAAATCGAGCCATCTGATCTGGAGACATACGAGTGAAGATCTCCTGTAGCTTCTTGTCACTCATCCCTAGACTAACTGTGTTGTCCAAATATCCATAAAGGTTATATGCACATATAAAAATTGATATTAGCATAATATATATAAAGATTCAAGCAAAGCACGGTAATATAATTATTTAAAAAATGATATTACTTAAAATCTATATTCTAGATTATCATTATAAGTGATTCATTAATGAGTTGAGTAGGTGGATGCTCAAAGTATGACGTAGCCTATGGTTTCATGTTAATCTCCTAACACAACTTCGCATACACTAGAAGGTCGATAGAAAGGTTACCACAAAAGGATGAGTCCACCTCGTGCCTCAAAGAATTTTTTGCCTCCACCCCTTGCAATATCCACTTCTCTATCTGTATACTATTCTCATCTATGCTAGGAACATTGCTTTCATCATATATTCTCGCACTTCAGGGAGCTAAAGGTACAACATACCACCATCGACATTGTCAGGGGTTTGGATAGAAAATTATCTATTTAAAATATCATACAAGAGATTTAACATTTGTTATATATACCGTGTCGTGATAAAATTTTAAAAAACATGAGTTTATGCATCTATTCACAATGGGCTAGCAATACAAACGTGTCATATTATTGACTTTATAGCGGCCAAGAACGAGCAAGCAAAGGATGAAGTGTTCTTTCTTTGTAGAAATCCACGGCAAGTTGTTGTAGTTAACAAGGACTATACGCCACACACTATAAGAACTTGAGCGGAAACTGAATGGGTTCCAGCTATCCATAGCTAGACCAAGCCGAAGATTTCTTAGCTCTTTTTCAAAGCTTGGAAAGGTAGAGTCAATGTGGTTCCATACGCGCGAATCCCTCGATATTCATTGGACTCCATCTGTTGATCTATTCTGTGCATGTCATGTTATCAAGATCGCCAAACCTGATGTATGAAACATGTGATGTATACAAGGGATATGTGGAAAGTGTCTAAAAACTTTCTGAGGGATGGTTTTCCCTTGCAAGTTCTATAGATAACTGTGAGCACCAAACTTTGGATATGTCTCCAATGTCTCATACTCTCCTTGAAACAGTACACAATTGTTGGCACATGCATGGATGGCGTTGTAGTCCATGCCAAGCTTTCGTAAAACATGTCACGCATCATCATGAGACTCAGGCATGGTATTTGCAAGTGGTAATATATTATACTTTAGTAACCTGAAAAGAAATCATAAAACACCTTGAAAAATTACCATTGTTTTTAATAATGGTGCTGAAAAGAAATCAATGAAGCATACATAGAAGGTACCTGAACAACTCCGTCCTACTCGAATCGCTCCATCCGTATTTTTCTTCCACACTTAGCAGTGCAAGCAGTGTCTTCAGGCAAGATACTTGGCACCCATCATATAATGGTATGGATGCTTCCTCTCTAAGCAGATCATATGTCTCAATATCCATGGGCATTAGTGCATCAAATATTACCTCCATCTCAGGCTTCAAGATTGTAGGAAAGTCTAGAAGGTTGCTTGTCTCCTCTGGTATTGGCGGTATAGACTGGGTAGTGCCTTCCTTGGCTCAGGCACTTCATCCATCGGACACCCATGAACTCTTCTAATTGGCCACAATAGGTGCACTCCTCCTTGGGATGGGACATCACCTCCTTGTAATAAATTTTATAGTCACATCCAATGTTTTCATATATTATATTCAATTAATTTGTCAATACAATGCATGATTGACATATACTTTTCTTTCCGTTTGCTCAAAGTTTGAAATTGCCTGATTAATGATCTCTGATTGAAACTCATCGAAGTGTCGTACGTGTTCTATAGACAATCGATATTTTTGTCTAATTGTCAGCTTGCATTGAGAGCAAGGACGACCGGATACGCTAATTAAGATACACCTCTTGATCTTGAACATCACGACCTTCATCATTTTCCATTTGGTTTACGTTATGACAAACAATTATTTTTATTCTCATTCTCTTTTTCTTTCTTAAATTGTTTGAGAAGGGATTTCTTCTCTTGTAACTCAGCAAAATTAACATCAACTAAAATCTTGGTTTTCTCCTCATTTCTTTGTTTCTCCCCCTTTCTTTGCACCTTTCTTTGCACTCTTCGTTTTTATGTTCTCTCTTCTTTCTCTTTCGTTTTCTTTTCCTTTCATGCTTCTTCTCTCTTTCTTGTTCTCTCTTCCTCTTCCTTTTTTCTTCTCCCTCTCTTATTTTCTACCTTTCATTTTCTCCACCTCCTTACGGGCAGGCCTACAATATGTAAAGTCTAATATGCTATGCATGAGGGTGAGAGACTAGCTACCCTACGTCGAGAAACTCGATATGTAGAGCGTAGGAGAAGGTAGCGCAAATCATGTCAAGAAAACCATTAATTTATCTCCAAGTCCAATCTCTCTGTCACTTTACCGAACCTAGAGACACGTGCCCTCCGCGTCTTTCCAAAGCGTTGAACACACCCAATATGCGGCTTTAACAAAACCTCTCTTTCTCTCTTACTCTACTACTACCACTACCACTACCACTACCACTACCACTACCACTACCACTACCACTACCACTACCACTACCACTACCACTACCACTACTACTACTACTACTACTATAGCCACCGTCCCACCTCTCATATATTGCACAATAATTTAAGAACACGAGTACAACAGATGCGACCGCCATTTCTCTCTTCCTCTTTCTTTCTTCTTCTCCCTCTCTTATTTTTTATCTTTCTTTCTCTCTCTATCTCTCTTTTTGTTGCCCCTCTCTTTGTTTCTCTCCACCGCTTTATGTTTTCTCTCATTTTCCTCTCTCCCTCCCTCCCTCTCTCTATTTCCCCATTTCCTTGTTATCTTTCATGTTTATTCTCTCTCTCTCTCTCTCTCTCTCTCGTTCTCTCTTCCTTTTCCTTTCTTCTTCTCCCTCTCTCCTTTCCTACCTTTCTCCCTCAATGCACCACATTCTCCACCCTCTCTCATTTTTTATCTCATTTCCTCTCTTTCTCCCTCATTGCACATCATTATTTTTAAAAAAAATAAGAAAAGAAGGAACAAGAACAAACCCTCTCTTTGTTGTTTTTTATCCCTCCCTATCTCTCTCTTTCTCTATTTTTTTCTTTCTTTATTATGTTTCATGCTTATTTCCTCTCACTCTCGTTCTTTCTTCCTTTTTCTTTCTTTTTCTCCCTCTCTCATTCCTCTCTTTCTCCCTCAATGCACATCATTGTAAAAAAAACAAATATAAAAAGAAGAAATTAAAGAGCAAGAACAAACCCTCTCATCGTTTTTCTCTACCTCCTTGTGTTGTCTCATTCATTTTTCTCCCTCTCTCCCTCTCTCATTTCCTCTCAAACAAAAGAAAATGAGAAAGAACAAGAACAAATCAAGAGGGAGCAATGCACTCACCGCAAAGGTCTGAGGATGGATTCTTCATCACTTCTTCACGACGGTGACTCCTCTTCGCCCTTCGTGCACTTCCTCTTCTTCGCGAACGGCGGCAGTGGTGGTGAGAAGCTCTCGTTATCTCTCTCTTTCTCCCTTTCTCTCCCTCTCCCTCCCAAACACACAATATATATCACTCTCTTTCGATCTTGATGGTAAAATGTCGTGCTTAGGATTTTGTCCTTTTTTTTGTCTAAGTACCATCGCTATTTACGATGTAAATAGCATTGCCACTAATTTGCATCGAAACTGCCCGTTGCTATTTGTGAATATCCTTGTAGTGAACCCTCCCATGATGAATATAATCAATTTGAACTTATAGAGGGAGTGAACTAGGAGGGAACTAGGATCTAATGGAGAGTTTTCTACTACAAATTGCCCCCTCTATATGATGGAAACTTTCTCCCTCCCTCCCATCTTTGTTAGAAATTATGAGTCATCAAAGGATGGACCAACAATACCAATATCTCCACCTTTGAGGAGAGAAAATAACAATACACTCTACATCACCATGATGCATTTTGATTTATGTCCGATCTCATTAGTTTAGCTTGCTTCCCATAGGGTATAAATGTCTTCCTTTGGCATTGTTTTCCACCAAGAAAGGCAAGGCATTGGTGGCTCTCTAAAAGATTCATCACCCCACTTTTTAGCATGAGCCTCTATAATAGTGTATATATGCTCTAAAATAATATTTGGTAGTATCACAATATCCAACATGCAATTCAACCAAACTGGAAATAAGGTGAAGACGAACGCTGACATTAAGAAATAAGTAAATACCATTAGCATGCTAAAATTGATAAACACCAGTATAGTTAAGCCAAATAATGGGAAAGGAGGCTATTAGATGTCACTACAAAGATGCAGAGGCATAGCGATGGCACTTTCCAACGCAAATTAGCAGCGTCGCTAGCAACGATACTTAGGCGAAAAACATGGGCCGAAACTCGAGCGCATCATTTTGTGCGAGCGAATGAAAGAGAGAGTGAACTCCATCTTGCATTTGAGAGGGAGAGGGAGAGGGAGAGAGAGAGAAAGAGGGAGAAGGAAAGCTTCTCACCGCGGCCGTCTCCGTTTGCAAAGAAGAGGAGAAAGTGTATGGAGGGTGAAGAGAAGCCGTCGTTGCAAAGAGGATCCGCCGAATCCATTCTCGAGCCTTTGCGGTGAGTGCATTGTTCCTTTGTACTTTTTTTTTGTTTTTTCTCATTTTCTTTTACTTTTTTGTTAAAAATCATATGTATTGAGAGAGAAAGAGAGGAAATGAGAGAGGGAGAGGAAGAGAGAAAAGGAAAGAAGGAACGAGAGAGAGAGAGAGAGAGAGAGAGAGAGAGAGAGAGAGAGAGAGAGAGAGAGAGAGAGAGAGAGAGAGAGAGAGAGAACATTAAACATAATAGGAAAAGAGAGAAAGAGAGAGAGAGGGAGGAAGGGAGGAAGAGAGAGAGGGAGGGAGGTTGTTATTATTATTGTTGTTGATTTATTTATTCTTTTTTCTTTTTTTCTTGTTTGTTGTTGTTGTGGTAGTCGTAGTAGTAGCAGTAGCAGTAGCGGTAGTAGTAGTGGTAGTTATTGTTGTTTAATTTCTTATTTTATTATTTATTGTTGTTGTGGTGGCCGTAGTAGTAGTAGTACTAGTGGTAGTGGTAGTGGTAGTGATAGTAGTAGTAGTTTAGTTTCTTCTTTTCTTGTTTGTTGTTGTTGTGGTAGTTTTACTCGTGGTCATAGTCGTCATAGTCGTGGTTGTAGTAGTAGTACTAGCAGCAGTAGTAGTAGTTTTCTTATTTGTTGTAGTTTTTTTTATTTTCTTGTTTATTGTTGTTTAGTTTTATTTTTTGTTATTATTGTAGTAGTAGTAGTAGTTTCTTCTTTTCTTGTTTGATGTTGTAGAAGTAGTAGTAGTTGTTGTTGTTTTTTCTTCTTTTTTTGTTTATTGTAGTGATAGTGGTAGTGGTAGAGAGAGAGAGATGCTTTGTTAAAGGAAATTGGTAGTAGAGAGAGAGATGTTTTGTTAAAGGAAATGAGAGAGGGAGAGTAAGAGAAAAAGAAAGAAGGAACGAGAGAGAGGGAATAAACATACAACATAATAAAGAAAGAGAAAAAGAGAGAGAGATGGAAGGAGACAAGAGAATGAATGGATAAAAAACAAAGAGAGTGGTGGCGAGGTCTGGTGTAATACCACGAGACAGGAAACACTCCGACATACGTTAATTTGTGGGTGGGTGGACACTTTACATACGTAAATTTTTTTGAGTTACAAGAGAAGAAATCCCTTCTCAAACAATTTAAGAAAGAAAAAAGAATGATTAAAAAAAATTGTTTATCGTAACGTAGACCAAATGGAAAATGATGAATGCCATGATGTTCAAGATCACGAGGCGTATCTTAATCAGCGTGTCTCATATCCTTGCTCTCAATGTAAGCTGGTAATTAGATGAAAATGTCGATTGTCTATAGAACACGTACGTCGCTTCGGTGAGTTTCAATATGAGATAATTGATTAGGCGATCTCAGATTTTGAGCAAACAGTAAGAAAAGTGTATATTAATCATGCATTGCATTCGCAAGCTAATTGAATACCATATAGAAAAACATTGGGTGTGGTTGACAAATTTTCTATCCAGGGAGGTGATGTCTCGTCCTAAGGAGGAGTGCACCCTTTGTGGATAGTAAGAAGAGTTCATGGTGTGCGATGGATGGACTGCCTGAGCCAATCCACCACTTGAAAGGTACTACTCAATCTATACCATCAATACCAGAGGAGACATGCAACCTTCTAGACTTACCTACAATCTTGGAGCTTGAGATGGAGACAATGATCGATGCATTGATGCCCATGGATGTAGAGACCTTTGATCCACTTAGAGAGGAAGCATCCATATCATTATCTAATGGGTGTCGAGTATCTCACCTGAAGACACTGCTTGCACTCTAAGCGTGTAAGCAAAGTATGGGTGAAGCGATGTGAATGTGCCGAGTTATTCAGGTACCTTATACATACACTTCGTTGATTTCTTTTTCTGCACTATCATAAAAAACATTTGTGTTTTTTCAAGGTATTTTATGATTTTTTTCAGGTTACTGAAGTATCATATATTACCACTTGCAAATACCATGCTTGAGCCTCGTGATGATGCATGCCATGTTACAAAAGCTTAGCATGGACTACAACAGTATCCATGCATATATCAACGATTGCATACTGTTTTGAGGAGAATAGGAGACTATGGAGACATGTCAAAAGTGTGGTTCTCACAGGTATCGACAGGACTTGCAAGGACAAACCATTCCTCAAAAAGCTCTTAGACATTTTTCGCTTATCCCCTGCATAAACCACATGTTTCATACATCCGACATAGTGAGCTTGACAACGTGGCATGTGCGGAATAGATCCACAGATGGAGTTTAATGAATATCAACAGATTCACGCGCATGGAGTCTTATTGACTCTACCTTCCCAGGCTTTGCTCAATAGCCAAGGAATCTTCGGCTCGGTCTTGCTATGGATGGCGTGAACCCATTTGGTCTGTGCTCAACTTCTTACAGTGTGTGGCCTGTAGTCCTTGTCAACTACAATATCCCTCCATTGCTTTCTACGAAGAAAGGACATCTCATCATTAGCTTGCTCGTTCCCAGTCACTACAAAGTCAAAAATATGGACGTGTATCTTCGTCCATTAGTCGATGAGCTTAAGATTTTATGGAAGGAGGGGGTCACCGTGCAAGACATGAGCAAGCACTATGGTCGACGGTCCGCCAATATTCGAGGCATTCTCATGTGGACCATGCATGACTTTCTGGGATTTGGAGAGTGCTCAAGTAAGTAGGCTTTCATTCTCGTTGGTAATATCTATCATAGCTCGTTTAAGTTTGTATTCATTGGATAGAGATGTGGGGACA
Source organism: Lygodium microphyllum (assembly GCF_053477565.2). Classification (NCBI taxonomy): domain Eukaryota; kingdom Viridiplantae; phylum Streptophyta; class Polypodiopsida; order Schizaeales; family Lygodiaceae; genus Lygodium; species Lygodium microphyllum. Next base: position 100,140,374 of record NC_141161.1, read on the forward strand.
AGTCTGGTTACCTCAGGTTATCATGCATGTCCATTGTGTGGGCCACAGTTAGACTCCCGAAGGTCATGAACCATGAAGAAGATGGTCAGATGGCGAGGATCTATAGCTCATCCTTGGATCCCTGGAGCTCACATACTCTTCTTTTTTGGTCACGTGATATGTGTAGACATTTTCTATGCAGTAGTAGTATCTTGCTATGATTGTACCGGTCACTTTCATTATGCGATAAGGTATTTATTTCATGTATCAGTATTATGATTCAAGTACACTTTGCCTTTATTTACACGAGCATTGTACACATTACTGAAACTATTTTATATGGCCAAATAAAGCACATAGTGCTCTACCACAAATTTTTTTCCATGTTACCGTCGCTATTAGCGTCACAAATTTACTGCACGCATCGTTATTACTGACACAAATAGCAACGCTGATAACGATGCTAATACGGACTGTTCTATGGCGTTGCCAATAATGATATTTTTTACGATGATGGGGGCAAATTTCTTTATGAACATTTTCGTTGCTTTAAACGTCGGTGTAAGGCCTGTATCTTGTAGTATGTCTCCAGGTTGAAACGTGCCAATTGCAAGTCAGGGAGAGTAGCATTTGTGAGGTAAGTGGGGAAAGGTGAAGTGATTATTCTTGTGCTTGTTCCATTACCTAGTCCCAAGTTGTGGAGTAATGTCTTTGGAAAAAAAGCTTTGATATGATGGCATCATTGCCACATGCCTTTGATTGAATATATGAGGTTATGAAAAACAAAAAGAGGGAATCTTTGAATTGTTGTATTGTAGAAATGAACTATTTTTCCAACAATTTCTTTTTTTTCTTGTGTGAAGATGAAGATTTCGCTCCAAATATCTTACGAATAGAGTCGTGGATGCTTAAAAACTCTCCTCTAATATTGTTTAAATGGACTCCAAACTTTAATCCAAGGTTTTTAAAAAAACTAGTGAAAGTCCTCATCTAGGGATATTTAACCAACCTTCCAAGAAATCTATTGCCATTTGTGAAAACTATTACTACCGCTATAGGGAAATTTATTAGAACGACGACTTACCAACATTATCAATCTTTGTTGATGTCCATTAATATTGATAGAAATGGAACTCAACAATAGACTACCAAATTTCTTTTACAAAAAACAAGCACAGAGGGTAATGTGTTGATCAAGAAACCCCTAACATACATGAATTACCGAAGGCTTGCTTCAAATGCCTTAAGGTATGCTACTTTATTAGAGATTTCCTAGACCTAAAACCCAAGGATCCAACTAATAACAAAGAAGACAAGAAGCAATCCGATGATGGATTTTCAAACTGCTCCTAAAGAGGGTAACAAACCCTAGACCCAATATTAGAATGCTAACCAAGGAAAAAAAAAAAAAAGTAATAGGTATACATCTCTTCTTATGGAGGTTTGTGATGACTCTTTAGGATGTAAGCTTGCTAAAGGGAGTCCAAAAGAGGGGATTGCAATATTAAATTTTGACAATGATGAAGTTCTTGTGGACAACACACCAAAAAGAGGGAATAAAGTTAATCTTAATGTAAAATTTGATGATATAATAATTGAAAAAATGACGACGATTGTCATCAACTTTAGAACCATAGTTTTCTATTATTCCTCACAAAAACATATTTAAGGTTAACAAAAATTCGAAAAGAAGGTTTTCTAAGGTTGAAAAAGTGAAAGTTACCCCTTTTCTAAGTATAAATATGATAATTAATGGTTAGTTCTTTAAATTTATGCATTTTAAATGCAAGGGACTATTTGACACTTCAAAGGCAAGAACAATAAGAAACTCAATGAAGGACATAAATCTAGGTCATGATATAATACTGTTTACAGGAAGTTAAAGCTTCAAATGACAATTCGAAGGAAATATTGAGCTACTCTTATATGAACACTCTTGGTCTTTTACTGGTCACACTAAAAGGAAGTGGTGGTGCATTATTGGATTTGAGAAACAATCCTAAAGGGTTCATGGTCAAAACCATCATAGACCTATGCAATAGGTTGTTTTCTACCCACCTCTAAGGCAAAAAAAAAAATCCATGGTTTATTTATATGCCCCATGCTTAGCTCATGAAATAATTTCATTATGGAACTCTCTCTTAATAACATAATGTTTGATAATTATTGTAGGAGACTTCAATATGGTGAGATATAAAAGTGGCAGGCTTCAAATGAAAGGATAAGTGATTGTAGGACGTGAGAAAACTGTATGGTTGAATTGTGTAACATATCATTGTCCCATTGACATTAGTGCTAGGATTGGTTACACATTGGCTAAAAATAAAAAAGGATCAGCAACAAGGTAAGAAAAATGTGCTAAAATGTATGTATCTTCAGGTTTTCTCTTAACCTGTTTTAGCTTTACATGTAGAGTCTCTAAGGATATTGTTTTTTCTAATCACTATCTTGTTATTGCCATACTCACAAGAAACACAACAATAACTATAGTAGGATGTTTTTACACCGTTCATTCTCTCTTTGAATCCCTAGAGGTAATAGGGGAGAAATAAAGGATATAGACTACAACATTCAATGATTGTCAATATCTTGCCCAAGCTTGGATAGCTCTAGTGAAAAACATTTAGGGAGTATTATAATATGCAAAAAAGAATAAACTAAAGAAAAGAATATATGAGAGAGGACTAAGATGTACCAAATTGATGGAGTTAGAAATTGAAATTAGTAAGTGGAGAATAGAGTTGCAAGAGCTGCTTATAGAGGTTAACAGTAGTCTTGTAGCAAAAAAGCCATTTTTTTCGCAATTCAAACCCTTTACAAAAAACTCAATTTCTCATCAATGAGAGAGATTAAGAAGAAATACTTTTAGGGAAATGTGATCAACATGAGATAGTAGTTGAATTGTTTTAAAAAGAATCAAAACAGGCTAGAAAATTTATATTTTTATAGTCATCTTAAAAGACCATTTTTGCAGAAGATAAAAAGCTTTGTGTTTTTAATAAAATCCATCTTAGAAATTTTTTTATTAATCTAAAAATTTCATAAAAAATACTTTCATATAGTAGTCCCATTAAGAGATTTGTAATTAGATAAAAAGTGTCAACTTTTTAATGAGCTCCAAATTTTGAAGGCTGTTTTAATTAATTTTCATGCACTTTTGAGAACTTACTTTTTGTAAAAAATGAAATTTCATTTGAAACTTGTTCCAAATATCTTACTCTTCTATCTTACAATGTTAGGAAAGTCCCATCCAATTTTTGCATCATATGCACATGTTATTTCAAATACATCTTAGAATTTGGTGGGTTGTGAAAATAGATAAGCCCACTAAGGAAACTATCAACATAAGTTAATATTTTTTTTAAAAATAGAGCTAGTCCCAATGCTTACAAAAAAGGACAGCAGTCTAGTGTCCTCCAAACAAGGAAACCTAGACATTGGCTCCTAAAAATTAGCCTCAAGAGGTCATGCAAGCTACACCTAAGATAGCAAGACTTAGGCCCAATGTAGTCCCTCAATCATTAGCTAGAATACTTGACTCAGATTTTTGAGAGATAGAGATATGCAATATGATAGATAGCTTAGTAAATGGGAAAAGCCTTGGACTTGATGGTTTTCCTAGTGAATTCTATAAGGAATTCAAGGAGTTTCTCATTGTTCCACTTCTTAAAGTGTGGAAACAATCAGAAAGGTTTGGAGCTCTACCAATTGACCTAAACTAGGGTTTCATCAAATTGATACACAAAAAAAGGGACAAAACCAACATTTTCAATTGGAGACCTATCACTTGCTTATCCTTAGCTTACAAAGTAGTTGGAAAAACCCTTGCTTGGAGACTCAAACCACACTTGGATGGCTAGTTGAGGAAGGAACAAAAAGGATTTGTAAAAGAGAGGTTTATTCTTGATTCTATCATTAGTCTCTGGGTGGGTTTTGAGTTTGGTACAAACAAAGATAGATTTCCTCTTCTTTAAGATTCACTTTGATAAGGCCTAAGATAGCCTCAATTGGTGTTTGATCTTGTAATCTCTTTAGATATGGGGCTAGGGAAAAGATTCATAATATTTGTTAGTATCTTACTTGGGAATGAAATCACAGAAGTTGTAATTAATGGGAAAGACTTGGCATATTTTTCCTTGTATAAATTGATTAGACAGGGGTGCCCTTTAGCCCCTTTGCTCTTTGCTATTTCCTCTCATGCCTTGGACTAGTTAGTTGAGGAAGAAATAAGAGGAGTAAGAGGCATCATGCTTCAAAACAATAAGAATATAGTTCTGAATCTATTTGTAGATGACATGAATCAAAGTGTTGATAATGACCCCTTCTCCACCAAAGCCTTTTGGAGCTACGTAAAAACATTTTTCCTTGCTTCGAGATCTATGGCTAACCTTGCTAAAAGAGGGATTAAAGCCTACCTTGAGTGATTAATAGACGAAGGTTTTCAAGAAATTAAAGAAGGCACAACGTTCAGGCCTGTTGGGAGTTGTGAAACATTCCCTCTAAAGGGACATGCAAGATGGAAAGGCCATCCAACACTCATTGTGGCCTTAGTCATGCACAATTCTTTGTGAGAGGTTGCTTAGTCCTTCTCAAGAATCTTTGGAGTGCATGGCTACCATACAAGGAATATGTAGCGATTTCCCTAATAAAAATTTCACATTACCCTAGAGTGCTTCTGATTCTATCCAGTTCAGTATTTCTCATGGTACTCTGAGCAATGATCAGGTTCCCTTGGCCTACAAAGCTAGAAAAAAAGGTATAACATACGAGACTTCAATATTGGTTCTTGGAAATATCAAGAAGCCCTTAGACGTCATTATCAATTAACCATTGGAGATCTCCACCTCATTCTACAGAGAGAAAACTGTTGAGGACCCAATATCCATAAGACCATCCAGCTTCAAATGAAATTTAATCATAGAGGGTTCAAGCTTCTTCTTTGACATTGATGCTTGCTCCTTGAACATTGATAGATATACTATTCTCATTATCGAGATCTAGATTTGAGTCAAGTAAGTGCTTAGAGTTTTGAGTTCAATTTGGGACTACAATAGTCCACTTTGATAGTGATTTGGAAGTCATCTATGGTGGCTAGGTTTTAAACAAAATAGCTTGGATTTAGATTGTTTGAAAGAGTTCATGGTACATGGTTTTAATGCATGCAAGCATAAGGGTAGCTATTTTTTCAAATGCAAGGGATTAAAAGGAGAGATTTTCTTGCATCTAATAGGGTAGTTGCTTAAGCTAAGGCTTTGCTTGTTTTCAAGCAAAGGGTATGATTGTATCTAATAATAGAGAAATATAAAGATTTGCTGATCTAGATGCTCCAAGAGGTTGCTTATGATAAAATCAACTTGTGTTGATGCTTTTTGGTGGTTTGGATTTCTCACTACATTTTTTGTTTATTTTTTATGATCTAGAAGCAACATGGAATCCATTTATCCAAAAACCTTTTTGTAAGGTTTAAATATTATTCGATGATGTAGTTTACACTAAGAAGCTCTCACATTACTCTCAACTTTGGATTGCACACATATTTTGATGATATTTCTGTAAGTTTTTCAAATTTAATGAATTTTCACACTATTTTATGCTCAGCTTGAAGCATATATGCAGTTTAAAATTATTTTGTGAAGATAATTTATATATATTTGACCTTGAATGTTTATTTTATGCTCAAAAGATAGCCAAAATACTTAGGAAAACTTGCAAATAATTCATATGCATTTGAAAATACTAAAGTATCATTTCAAATAAGTTTTTTCTAGTTTGATATTTGGGTAGCAGTTACTTAGCTTGGTGGGATACTTTGTTTATAATCCATTGGTCTATTTTGAGCTTGTAGCTAGAATACCATACTGGGGAAAATGGGAATTTCCTTTAAGTTTGGCACGCATTGTCGTACCGCTACACGCATACCGTGTAATAAAATCTAGAGTGTGGCTTCCTTTTAGATTTAGAGAGCCAATGCCACTTTAAGCACTAGTGTTAGTGTCCATGGTTCAAAATATTAGATGTTTTTAGACAAGTTTTTAGGCCAATTTTTGCTATTCTAGATATTTTCTCTTGTAAAAATCCATAAAACTACAGACAACTTCTAGATTAGGATGACATGTAAAAGAAAGCATGTAGCTTTTAGCCAATTTGAGAGGATTTTATGTAAAAATAGAGATTGACGAAATCCTTGACGCGCGATCGTTGTTTTTAGGCAGTGAACATCACTCCGAAGTGGGAGATGAAGAAGGAGTGATCTAGTTGATTTTTTGTGAGGTGTCCTGGTTATTTAACCCCCCTTTCGGAGCCAATGGAGGCATGGAATTGGCGATCTGAGCAACATAGAGGAATGTATTATTTTGTACATGTTTTTGTCTATTAGAGTTATATTTTCTTATAATGCTAAAAGAATTTGAGAGGCTTCATCTCTGTTAGTATTATTCTTTATTCTCTAATTCTTTTTGGGAGTATCCTTCTACATCGTCAATCTCTTCGAACCTCTTCTCTTCCATCTACTCCTCTCCCTAAATCTACCTTCACCCTGCTGTCTCTTATCTTCAAGAACTTGGATTCAAACCTTCAACCCTTCTCTTATCTCTACCATCTCTGGAGTAAAAACTCTTGAAATCTTCAACCCTTCTCTTATCTCTACCATCTCTAGAGTAAAAGCTCTTGAAACCTTCAACCCTTCTCTTATCTCTACCATCTCCGGAGTAAAAGCTCTTGAACCCCCATACATTCTTCTCTTGCCAAACCCCTGTGATGACCTTCAACCCTACGTGATGCGACAACGAGGTCAAATATTTGGATTTGTCATAAGTTGAACACTATAACTCCAAATCAAGCTCTCTATAGCTCAATAGATTCCATTTTTCAAGCACTTTCTAAGGATATGTCACCTCATATGGTTTTGACAAAACTTATGGGCATGTTATCGGGATGTCATCTTTTTTATATTCAGAAAATAGGAATTGGGAGATTCCCAAACTCACTAATATTGTGTTCTAGGTATACCTTACTGTTTTGGTGTATTTGTACACTTATTGTTATTATGGCTTCTTCATCATGTGTAAAGAATGCATTGCTTAGTATTGAAAAGCTTGATGGTATAATCTTTTCATATTTAAAATAGAAAATATGCAATGTATTGGTCGAAAGGAAGTAGATAAAGCCAATCAAATGTAATGAGATGAAGCCCTGGGATGTGAATGCTTATGTACGGGAGAAATTGGATGATCTAGTATGCTTTACTATTATATTGACACTCTCAAATTCTGTGTATTTCAATGTGAAAGACATGCAATGTATATATAGTTCATGGAAAGAGCTTGGTGATCTAATATATGAAAAAGAAAGTGTAGCCTTGGAGGTTTATTGGCTAAGAAAACTCATTTATCTCCACATGGAGGAGATATCTTTGATATCTAATCACTTAAGTGTTTTTTACACTACGTTTAGCCAACTCACATATGAAAAGATCATCTTTCACGATTGAATGAAGACCATTTTTTGATAGTCAGCTTCTCTTAGAGTTGGGATACTTTTAGTATTACCATTACTAACTCCACACTTGCATGTGGTATTATGAGTATTAATGTTGAGAGTAGTTTGCTCACCAAGGAGGTAAATAGAAAGGACAATGCAGGGTCAGAGAGGGCTAAAAGAGCTCTAGTGCACTTATAATAAGAGAAAGGCCAAATGCTAGGAGGAACTCTTGATATGATAGAAGCAAGTCATGTAGCAAAAATGATGTAGAATGTTGCTTCTGTAACAAGAAAGGACACATAAAAAATGACTACTTCAAATGGAAGAATAAGGAAAAAGTTAAGAATGAAAATAACGATTATGCAAAGATAAGAGCAAAGCAAAGATTGAGGATATTGATTCATGTGGAAACACTGATGGTGATATTTTATTTGCATCACCTTTTCGTAATATATTCTTGAATGTTGCCTTAGATAATGGCATATCCGAAAACTAGCTTATCAACTCTAAAGCATTGTTTTATGTTGCTTCAAATAGGGAGTGGTTCTTCGCTTATGATACTAGAAAGAGAGGGTTCATTGTCTTGGAAATAACTATACATCTAACTTTGTTAGCATTGGAGATATGCATTTGTTATTACAAAATGATCATTTTTTATCTTATGAAACGTACAACATGTTCCAAACTCAAGAAAAAGTCAGATCGGTACATGCCAATATGCTCTTTGTGATTATAGAGTGATATTTGGTAATTATGTGTGGTATATTTGTAATGGATCTCTTGTCATGGTCAAAGGGCTAAAATCCCAAGGGTGCACCTTATAGAGCATATAAGATACCATGTGAATTTAAAAGAAAGTGTATTTTATTTAGTAAAATCTATAGAATTATATTTATAAAATTGATTTTTCAATTACAATTCAAAAAAATCTATAAGTTTTAAGGGATCATTTTAAGGCCATATAGCATGTAAAGAAAGATGTTTCTTAATACCCTTTAAATGTACATTATGGGGATGATTTCTTATAGGTACATCCCTTGACGCTGAAATAAGATGCTTTGTATCTTTTTCATTTCTTTGGTATTAAAGATCATGTTGTAGTCATTCACTAAAAAATCACCTATTTTTTTTATGGCATCGCCATTCAGGGCATAGTTAATCATTGGAATGAAAACTTTCTATTGTTTACATTATCTTCTATCTCCAAACATTCTTTAAATTGGAGTTTTTGAGCATTTGTCTCTTTGGAAAGAAAACTAAGATGTCATATAAAACATATAATGTGAGTAGAAGGTCATAATATCTTGATTTGGTTCATATTGATTTATGTGGACCAATGCATATGGCTTCATTAGGTTAAGTATTATAGTTTGTCACTTTTGTAGATGATGCCACAAGGTAGGTTTGGGATAATCCTCTTCACAAGAAGAGTGAAATGTTGAATGCATTTCAAATGTTATTGGCATTTGGAGAGAATCACTCATGCAAGAAGCTTAAGTGCTTGAGGACTGATAATGGTGGAGAGTACACTTCACATGCCTTTATGAATTTTTATGCAAAGTATGGTATCAAGAGAGAGTTGGTAACTCTTGATAATCCTCTTTAAATTTATGTGGTTGAGAATATGAACATGACCATTCATGAAAGGGTTTGTGGTATGCTCTATAGAGCTAGTCTCACTAATGCATTCTGCATTAAAGTTGTAAAGATAGTAGTGTATTAATCAATAGGTCTCCTATCAAGCCTTGGAAAGATACAAGAGGGTTTTTGGCTTGGGAAAAAAATATAGGCATCATCACTTGCGTATTTTTGGAAATGAGACATATCTATATACCAAAGGATA